>NC_135171.1:33497923-33822923 GCF_041146795.1 Maylandia zebra | reverse complement strand
AGTGTTTTTGTCAGTAGCCTCTCAACATTCATGTTGGAGAGGCTTCACTGTCAGAAGCACTTGTTGGTTGATCTAGACCACATGTTGGCAACCTTCAATATCAAAAGGGCCATTTTAGGCCCTTCCACCAAAAAACGGGAGAAAAAGAGCTGCGCACGGGGCTGATGGGGTATTGAGGGGGACTAATGTAATTGGGAGAAGATAAATAAGTACATATAGTGTATGTATTAATAGGGTTGGGGTTAGCTCTATTCCTAAACTGCAGCTTTTCAAAGAGTATCTTTTGGGGTTGGACAGTGAAGTGACTGGAGAAAAAGGTAGCAGGAAAGATTTTGGTATGAAGATGGTTAGCAGCAGGGAGATTCTCTTTGGTCTCATCTGTTGTTGTATCATGATGTTCTGGTATTGAGTCAGGCAATTTCATCTTCACCACTTTAATGTAAGGGCTGGGCAAGGTTACTGTACTGGAATTCCTGGATAGCACCACTGTTTTGACTGCCGTTAAAGTAGGGCTGCTCAATTAATCAGAATCAGAATCAGAATACTTTATTGATCCCTGGGGGAAATTATTTTTTGTTACAGTGCTCCATTTTAAACCAACATTAAGACAAGACAGACAATACGCTAACTAAGAATAGTACAATATATACATATATATACATACATACATACATAAGTCACTTATAAATAAATATTTGGAAAAGAAACATGTGTAGTTGTAGCAGCAAACTTTAATCAAATTTTAATCACGATTATGATCTGGGCTTTCAATGATCATTAAAAATGACTGAGCCGATTATTAGCCCCTCCCTCATTTATCCGCGACACCTTATAAACCGGTCCGTGGCGCAAAAAAGGTTGGAGACCGCTGATTAAGAGGACCCGAGGGAAGCTTGGAAAGCTAAGCAGAAGTTATTTGGAGAGGAGAGTGACTGCCGTTGGTTGAAAAGAGAGGTAAAAAAAAAAACTTCATTGGTTTTGCACACTATTTTATATTATTTTTTAAAGTCATTGTTAACCCTTTAAAGCCGGTCAGAGCAGCACGCTCCGTTTTGTGTAACTATTTTTAAATCCCTGTAGAACCTGAACCGTGTAAGCTAGCGCAATAATTTGTTTTGCATATGAAACCGGAGGAGTTGTACTTACATCTTATGCCATCAGCTTGTCCTCGGTCAGGGTTTCCTTCCACATAAAGCTTTGCAAAAATTGCATAAAAAGTGCTTGCAGCAACAAAAACATAATATTCGAGAAACACGCTTTGCCGATCCGATCAGCTGTTTGTAACACTTCCCACAGTGAAACAGACGTCAGCGCGAACTATCGCATGTCCGCCATTTCCTGGCCGAAACCGGAAGTGACATCATTTTCGCGGAAATGTAGTTTTTTTTACTTGTAGGCCTTAAAAGCCTATACTGGTCATGTTTGACTTTTCTGAATAGTTGCTGGGATGCTTAGAACTCGAATTGCGCTGCTGGAAATAGTTTATTTTGATGCACCTGCTGTTTTCTTTGCAAATTTGCATCATAGGATTGTTTTTTCGTTTTTCCTGCAGTATATAAAAATTGCTGTATCTCCAAAATAAAACTATGAAGACACTCAAAATAAATTTCCTGTTGTTGTAAACTATTTTTTGCAACTTTTTTTGTATTTAAAGTTTTGAGGGTTAAACCTCTTAAATTTCTCCAAGTAGAAATATATGTAAAAAAACCAAAAATGATTTTCAATTTTTTTGTAGTTTATTGCACTTTTTTGCAATTAATGTAATTAATGGACTTAATGCATACATATTATTAAAATATGGGCTATAACAGTTGCATAGCAACTTGAAATGCTCCCACAAATGGCACTACAACATGTAAAAAAATAATATAAGCTCTGGCGGACTTGGTTCTATAGTAGGTCTTAAAGGGTTAAATAAATATCGTCAAATAATCGAGATTTCAATTTCAGTGAAAATAATCGTGATTATCATTTTTGCCATAATTGAGCAGCCCCTACTTGCTTTACAAGTGGATTATTTGACACAGTCTAACACGGTTGTTGTTGTTGTTGTTGCTGCTGATCTCGAGCTAGGACATGTTAATGAGAGTTTTTCGGGTTTGTTTGTTTGTTTGTTTGCTTGTTTGTTTTAAAGTAAGGGCTGTATTTTAGGTTTAAAACCAAAGCTATTAAAATTCTGATTAGCAAAATATCAGCCCAATTAATCGAGTATATCTTCTTCATCCACAGTTTATCTGTGAGAAAGTTATGAACTCATTATTTGCTGCACAGAGCTCTCTTTAAGCCAGTGAACTACAATGACAAAGGGGTTGCATTTGGGATTTTGACCATCTCGGGATCTTTCATGGGAGAGGGGAACTGGTGAGTGCAGAACTTCTTTCAGAGGTAGCCAGGCATGAGGAAAGAGAAACAAAAGAGCCCATGACCCATCCTGTAAACACAAGGCCTCCCTGGACTTGCAGTGGACCCATGAACTGTCTCAGTGCTAAACAGAGCCAATTATTTCCCCTCATCACAGCGGCAGGAGCAGCAAGCTGTGACATAGTGTGGAAGTATGGTGTCTCAGATTGTTAGTCTTCTAACGAAGAGTCACTGCTGCTGGCAACCCCAGTGGTGGTAATGTGTGCTCTTTGTTCTTTGCAGGAGAAGCCTTTAGATGTTCAGCCTGTGTGTACTGTGTTTAATATCTAATATGAGTCTCTTTGCTTTTCAGAGATATCCGTAATAATGAAATCTCCTGGGCCATTGAAGACTCCATTGGTGTATTTAATGACATGAAGAAGCTAAACACTCTGTGAGGGCATGATATGAATTTTAAAAATTGTATTTTTATATATAGTATGCAAGTTTGTAAAATGTTTTTGTATTTAGAGAAATAGAGCTGGTTTATGTTAAGATACTTTACAGTGCATCAAACAAATGGCTGCACAAATTTTCAGAAATGTTAAATTATATTGTAATGTTTAATATACTACAGATCTGTTTTTAACACATTTGATTTATTTAGTTCTCCAATTTATTTCAATTTGCAGTGTAATTTGTTTCAGATGTTATAGCAGCCTTCACAAAAGCTGCTGGAGCAGTGACTTGTTTTTGTAATAAAGGATGGCCTAGGAGCAGGCTAGTTTGAACTGTTCACTTGGCCTCGTGTGAAATATCTTTATTTTTTCCAGAATCCTACAACAGAACAAAATCAAATCCATCACAAAGAAAGCGTTTGAAGGCCTGGAAGAGCTCGAGCACTTGTGAGTAAAGCCCTTATCTAATACTTTTTAGCCATGCAGTCATTTTGATATCTATTATTAAATGTTTAAACATAGCAGAAAGGTTTATTGTCCTGTTGTTGCGTTACACTTCTGACAAAAATGTCAATTTGATCAAACTGGTGTGTTTAATCCATATTTGTGTCCCATCTTTAGGGACCTCAGCAAGAATGGTATCATGTCGATACACCCAGAGGCGATGTCTCATATGAAGCTGAAAGTGTTGTAAGTAAAACAAAACCAAACACAGAAATATCCTACAGCTCTCATGCGCATGTATTAGCTGGTATTTTCCTGTGTTAATGTTTGTTAGACTGATTTATTGTTATTGACCTCATTAAAAAGGAATTACAATGATTAAGAAACACTGCAGGGGCAGTGATTTACATTTTAAATTGGCGTCACTGAAGCTTTTAAACAGGGAGTCATTGTTGATCCACCATAGCAATTTTAATTTTGTTGCCCCATTTAAAATCTTTATTTATTTATTTATTTATTTGGTTGGTGAAATTTAAGGCTAAATATATTTACTGGGTTTATATCTCCAAAAGTTGATTCTGTTCATCCGGACGTAGTGTTTTGTGGGAGAAACGTTTCGTCACTCATCCAAGTGACTTCTTCAGTCTCAGCTGACTGCAGCGTGTTTTGGGGTTTAAAAGCCACAGAGACCCGGTGTTTAGAAAAAATGCGTCTCAACTGCGCCGATACTCCTGACACATACGTCCAGATGAACAAAATCAACTTTTGGAGATTTACTTTCCTGGATGATTGAGAATGCATCAAGATACTGGGTTTATACTTTTTTTTTTTTTTTATTCGCAGTTGGCCAAGCAAAGACTTCTGATTTAGTTTTTGAGTTGCAGCAGCCTTTACTTAGTTGGGACAGCTGTCTCCTGTGTGCGAGGAAAGGGAGCGGAAATGCAAAGTCTCTCACTGTTTTGAGCTTTTGATCAACCCATCTTAGGAGTGTCTCTCAAGCAGTGGCTGGCTAAATGCCCCAGCTGCTGTCAAACTGACAGTACTCATATCCTCTTGTTAGTAATTAGTCTGCTACCTTAATAGAATTTAACAGTATCTGCTTTGCAAGCGGATAAAGTGGCTTGGTTTGATAACTTGACTAGAAGAAGATGGCAGCATTCCTCTAATTAAAATGTATTTTTGTACAAAAAAAATAGAGCGCAGTTCTGGAGGCTTTTTATAGCCTTGAATCCAATTTCATGCCACAATTTAGATCCTTTTGCCATGGTCCAGCTGACAGGTTGACTAAAAGGCTTTATAAACAGATTTAGATGTTCACCAATAACAATTCCCTGTGTGTTTCACAGGAATATAGCTTTATTTGGAAGCTATATAAGCTTTATTTAGATATCTGTAAATGGCTCACTTTAAATTATTTAAGATTAAATCTTCTTTTCAAGTTAGTATGTGGAGGTTTCTTTTCTAAAAGAATAAATTCTATTAACTCTCTGAAGAGTGAGTTCAGATGAATCCCTGAAATCCCAGATTAATTTTCCCTTTATTTCCAGTGGTTCAATCTCATACTTCATTAGTAGAATCATTCCGTCTTATATTACTATGAGTCATCTCATGTTTCCCAAATTACTCCTCTATTCTCAGTGTCCTGAACACAAGCAACCTGCTGTGTGACTGTCACATGCAGTGGCTGGGTCCTTGGTTGACAGACAGCCAGTTCCAGCAGTCTGTCACTGCTATCTGTGCCCATCCTGTGAATCTGCTCGGTCGCAATGTCCTGTCCATCAGCCCGGAAGAGTTTGTTTGTGGTCAGTCTTTTTTTCTTGTTTTAATTATTCCCAGCCTGCCATTATAGATTCTGTTGAATAAGCACAAAACATATAAAACAATGTTTATTGGTATATGGAAGAAAAGACTAAAATTAATATTTATTTTGGATGTTTTGAGAGTGTCCAGCGGATTATTTCACTTAAAAAGATCCAAAATACGTGAAAAGTTGTTTTGTTTTTTAACTTGTCATTTTTTGAAAAGCTGTATTTGTTTTTTTGTTTTTTGATACTGTGTTGCATTCTGGTGGAGCTTAAAATCTTATATATATATTTCAGTTAGAAAAATGTTTCTTTTATTTCCTTTGTTTTTATTTTCCCAAACACATGTGCCTACACAGATGATTTCCCCAAGCCTCAGATCACAACTCACCCAGAGACGTCTGTTGCACTGCGGGGAAACAATGTGACTCTGAGCTGCATTGCGTCCAGCAGCAGTGATTCACCAATGACCACAGCCTGGCGGAAGGATGGGGAGGTGCTGTATGATGCAGAAGTGGAAAATTATGCCCGGTACCAAGAGGGAGAGCTGATCTATACCACTGTGCTTCACCTCCTCAATGTGAACTTCACCGATGAGGGGCGTTACCAGTGTGTGGTCTCCAATCACTTTGGTTCCAATTACTCCAACAGGGCCAAGCTTACTGTCAATGGTGAGGATGTGTTATCTCTTTAAATGAACGTGATCAGTGATTGCCAGTTCTTTTTTGGTTTGTTTGTTTTTTGGGAGGTTTTTGCGTCTTGTTCACTTACCCTGTTTAGGCTTTGGGTTGCTGGTTTTGCCAATTCACTGCAATATATCTGCATGAAGTTGATACTTGTATATAGTTTATTTGTTAAGTAGTATTGCTACCCATTTGACAGTACAGTAACTGGGGAAAAAATTAAATAAGAGAGAGGTACCCTAAGGTTTTATCTCGTTTTCATACATATATGGTATATATCAGTATTTGTTTCTGTCTGTACCATTGTATTCCACCCTTGACTTTCTATTTTCTGTCTTTCAGAGATGCCTTCCTTTCTTAAGACCCCCATGGATCTGACAATCCGGACTGGGACTACGGCCAGGCTGGAGTGTGCTGCTGAAGGCCATCCATCACCACAGATTGCTTGGCAGAAAGATGGAGGCACTGACTTCCCTGCTGCCCGAGAGCGCAGGATGCATGTGATGCCTGACGATGACGTCTTTTTCATTGCTAAAGTGAAAACAGAAGACATGGGAGTGTATAGCTGTACCGCTCAGAATGCTGCTGGCAGCCTGTCGGCAAATGCTACTCTGACTGTTCTGGGTGAGTCAGCCATCTGATTAACTGAGTTTTTTTTTGTTTTTTTTTTTATCTACTGGGGTCATTTCAGATAACTCACTACTCCAATTGGCCGCTCATTTATGTCTGTTGCTCATTACAAGCTCTTGTTTATGTGTTGCCGCCCTGCCAGTTTTAACTAATGATGACGTAAAAGCAAAAATTCCACATGGCCTTGTTATAACACGACCATGTGGAATATTTAAAGGAGACTGCCTGGCGCATATCCGAAATCAAATATAGTATTATATTTCTTAATTAATGTACTTGCAAAATGTGACTTGAGCTACTTGCAGGAGTATATAATGACTGACTGTCCAATTGGCGGAGTTTGTGATTAATCATTAAATATTAGTGCTGGAGAAAAATTGTTTAAAAAATAGCACACATCCATCTAAACTGGCCACGGATGACTTAAATCAAAAATGAGTTCATCCTCTTCTTTTTTTTTTTTTTTCCCTTTTCCTCTGCAGAAACCCCATCCTTCATGCGGCCACTGGAAGACAGAACAGTGGCCCGGGGTGAAACTGCTGTGCTTCAGTGTATAGCTGGAGGCAGCCCTGCTCCTCGTCTCAACTGGACCAAAGATGATGGGCCTTTGGTCCTAACAGAGCGCCACTTCTTTGCTGCAGCCAATCAACTTCTTATCATTGTTGATGCTGGTCCAGCTGATGCTGGGAAATACACCTGCATCATGTCTAATACTTTGGGTACAGAGCGTGGCCACATATACCTGAGCGTCTCGCCATCACCAAATTGCGATACAGGCACAGTGTATGACCAGGATGCCTGGACCACTGTGGGCATCGTGGTGATTGTGGTGGTGTGCTGTGTGGTTGGTACTTCGTTGGTCTGGGTCATTGTAATCTATCACATGCGTAGGAAAAGTGAGGACTACAGTATTACCAACACAGGTAAGTAGTTTGGACACACAGCCATCTGTCCTGTAACATAAATGTGCCTTATTGAAAGCTTTATCCAGAAAAGATGGCTGCTTGTAAACTGAAATGTTTCCGTGGACACTTTGTTTTGAAGTCATGACATAGAACTGAAAATATGTTTCCGTTACAGATGAGATGAATTTGCCAGCAGATATTCCCAGCTACCTATCCTCTCAGGGTACTTTGTCTGAGCCTCAGGAGGGTTACAGTAATTCTGAGGCTGGGAGCCACCAGCAGCTCATGCCTCCCCTCTCTAATGGATATGTCCATAAGGGCACGGACGGTGGGTTACCTGCCCTTTGAGTTTGAAACAGAAAACAATAGTTCCCTTCTGCATCTACAAACCAAACTAGATATTTCAGTAGTATCCTGTCAGTATTTATGAAGGATTTTTCTTGTGCTTTAATGTAAACTTTAAGTGACATGAACCATTTCTTTTAATGTTAGTGGTCTGTTGAAAATTAGTCAGCAGTCTAGTTTAAAGTCTGAGGGTATGTCAACATTGTGATCACAAGACTGCAGAGTCTTGTAAACAAGTCAGTGCTGAGATGACAAAAACAGAAACTTCCCATTTTATAATGTACCTTTTAAGGGTTCGGTTGTTCGGGAAATTCCAGTGTCTCTTAGGTTCCTATTCCTTCATTTATGTTTTGGATCAGCTCCCCGCTGAAATAAAACTGTAACTAATTATCATGTTGCTCCCAGGTGTGTGTTATGGAGACACAGGCAGTGAGGTGGAAACTGAAGGGAACAGCATGCTGCACTGCAGGGTTGGCTCGCTGTTTACTGGCCGTAGCAGTTTCCACCCCGGGGAGCCTCGTGAGGGACTAGCTGGAGTCCCCCCAGGTGAGTGTCATTAACACAAGTGTTTGGGCTTGCTGCCTCACCAGCAACGGCCTTGGCTATAGGTATTATATTTCTGCACTGACTCTTAAAGCAATTAATTGATTTAACAAATTTGTGTTCTGTAGTTATTGTTTTAATGCCATCAACAGCTAAGCCAACCAACCAAAATATTGAAATACAGCTAAACCTAAATATACATAATCTTTAAATGTGTACTGGTTTGTATGCAGACTGTTTTAAAATGTAAAATTCTGTTCCAGGTCTTGTCTATAAAAAACAAAAAGAACTTCAGAGTTCTTTTCAAACTGTGGAACCATATAATCCACCTTTCATAATAGTTTTGCATAAAATGTATGGTCATAGTAGTTTTGAGAAGAATCTTAAGTACACAGATTATTGTATGGTATGACACCAGTCATGTGCTTATGTAATATTTGTTCTTTGTTGCCAGGCGGTGCAGGTCCTCTAGTCATTTGCTCTGACTGCTATGACAATGCCAACATCTACTCTCGCACGCGGGAATACTGTCCCTATGCTTATCTGGGGGAGGATGATCCACTGGACAAGACTGTGCCAGGTCTGAAGGAGAACCTCAGTGAGCATGCCCAGCATGAGGACGCAGCTCTGAATAGCCTCACTAGCAATCAGGACTCTTCTGTCTTTTTCACCTCACATGATAAAAGACTAAGCAGCCACACTCCTCCAGAGCACTATGGTGAGAGTTGTAAACAAAAATTTCAGTTCTACTTTTTAAATCAATATGTTTACATCCTAAGTTTATTGCAAACTACCAAGCCCTTCCCACTGAGGCAAAATTTTGAAACTTTCCACTCTGACATCTAGTACCTTCTTCAGTGTTAACAACATATTATTTGTAGGCTCAAGGTTGAATTTTGCAGACATCTTTTTACACATAATGAACATTTCGGACATCAGTTCACAGTTCAATAAATTTGAGATTTTCCAGTGAACAGGTAAAAAAATACTGGAACACATCTGAGTTGAGTTTGTAAATGTGGCATCTCATCATTAAAACTGCATGATTCTGAAAGTTATAAGCTAAAACTGATTGTGGAAAAAGTTACTTTGTGAAAGCATAACAACATCTAACTACACATTTAGTAATATGAATATAATATTTGAAAATAAAAAGCCTTGGGCCTTGGGTACTAACAATGAAGGTCGAGGTCAAATGCTTAGCCAACCAAGGTACCAAGGCCCAGTATTTTGTTTTGAAGTTTGAAGACGATTCATAAAAATTGGGCAATATAAAGTTTTTACTGATTTTTCACATTTGGTGTAACCTTGACGTTGAAATCTTGATAATGTTATTGGTATTTAAAATCACACAAAACCTGAAATTATATTTTGAAAACCCTTGATGCTAGATTTCTAAAAAAACAAAATAACAGAAGCGATTAAATACTTCCTTCGGGGGAGAATGATTTTAAATTCTTCTTGAACTTAACAGTTCTTTAAGGTAAGACAAGCCAATGCAAATAGCACTGAATGGCACTATTGTTGTAAACAGCTATTGTTGTTGAATGTCTTTGCAGATTCACTTAGCAGGTCTTTCTGGAGAGAAGCAGAAAATCTATCTTCGAAGCCACCGCCTGGAGCATCCCAGATCCCAGTGACTGTACATAGGACGCCTCCTCTGACCTCTGCAACTGATGGAGCAGTAGAACAGAGTGAAGCAGAAGTGGGCTATTCACCCAGTCAATGCAACCAAGACCACAGAAGTGCCTCTAATAGGACTAACCCTCAGGAGCATCCAGCTCCCACATAGGGTTTTTCATTCTGGCCACATTCTGCCTCTGACACTTTGTTGCTGCAACCCCCCCATCTCACATTCACCCTTCACCCACTACCTCCAAAAAGACTCCTCATATTCTGCCAAAGATGCTCTCTTGTATGTTTACATTCCCCTTTAATCAAGAGGACATACTAGTGTGTTCCAGTGTGGAAAGACTTGCCACATCAGACCGGATATGTGGACAGGTGATTAAAGTGACCTCCTTTCTGACATCTCCACCTCTGCAAGACCTCTTTCCTCCCAGAGCCTCCACTCTCCTTTGTTCTCACCCAAGAGAAAACTATGAATGTATGCTTTAAGAGCCATGTCAGATGCTGCCATGAGAGAACACAGAGACACGGTCGAGTCCTCACAAGCTTTCGTCTGGCCCTGGTACTGTGAGACTAACATATGCTGTGCCAGTTGATGTCATGCTGGCAGTTTTGTCTCATTATTCCTGGTACAGACACCTGTTGGAGCAGCCTAGATGACTTGAGAAGAAGTCGCTAGAATACTGCCTCTCAAGCGGGAAAAATGGGGGTTAAAGAGGGGACAGTGGTAGTTCCCTGACCAGCAGTTTTTGATGGATAATATTGGAAAGACCCTTGAAGGCATACCTACATTCCCACAGCCATCCTGACTGACTCAAACTATGCTATGGTATCCATTTATGCAAATCCCAGAGACATGACATCAAAATATGGTGTATATTATGAATATATATGGATATATCATATATTATCAAAACTTAGTTTTTTTTCTTTATGTCAAACGCAGTTGATAATTCCATATTTTATGTCTTCGTAATGATGAGCAGTTTGAGGACAAAGGGTACAGTTGTTATTTTGGTGTGTTTGTTTTTATTTTGTTTTTTTGCACATGAGACAATCACAGTTTTGCTGTCGACCACTTTCAGTTATTGTCTAATGGATGGCCTTTTAAACAAGCATTCTCAGTAGCCTTGATCATGTGACATGATATTTTTCATGCTTTTTTTTGTTTGTTTAAATACAGTATGCACTGATTTGTTTTTCCTTTTCTCCTATGTTAACAGGCACTTAATTTAATGGTGGCAAAATTAATTATGCAGTGTGCATGACTTTTTTTTTTTTTTTTTTTTTTAACAAGTCGATTTATCATCATAGTTTATTCTCTCAAAGCTATTGTTCCTTCTATGAATATTATGTAACCCTAGGTTTCCACTTAGGACTGTGAACATGAGAATGTAATGTATTATTTTATACATGTATGTATGTGTACATAATACTAGTTATTAAATTCAATGTTCTAATAATCCATTTGCTGACAGGTTTGACGGATGAGCTGCAGTAGCTTTGAAAACATTAAGCTTATTTGTTTTAGGTTTCTGTTGTCCCACAGCTATTCTCAAAATCTTATGTTCCTTCAAGTAGCAAGATAACATTTTTCTTGATAATGGGGTGTTATTTTCTTAGAATTGAAAGACGGCACTCCCAACAGCTGCCTGGCCTCAGCAAGCTGTGCTCTTTCCAAATAAGAGCTATTGTTATTCTTTAGGTTTGCAAGCAAAAATGCCCCCGTTAAAAGAATGTCCTGTCCCATCAGTTTTGATCTAATGAGTTGTTCTTAAAGTCTTCTAGATTATTGCACTTTGAAGTTGTTCATCTATGATTGTTTCTGAGTGGTATTTACTCAGTATTATTCGAAAATTACACTTAGCTGCCAGTGTATTAGATAAACCTAGCAAAAATGAACTCATTCAAATAGTGTTATTTTGCCGTTTGCGTACCATTTTAATGAATTTAAAGTGTTTTTATTTAAATTTTATTAGCAACTGACTCAACTGTGCAGTCATTTTGTTGGGTGTAGTTAAATGTGTTTGTGCTCTATACCAATGTGAATAGAAACATTGCTTGTATATAGTCAAATTGACTTCTCCATAATGATTATACAGTTGAGTAAATACCTTACCAAAGTTTTCTTTTTTTTTTTTTTTTAAACCAAACAAGTCTAATGAATAAGGATTATCCTAACTGCATGAGTTTTTAGTTAGGTGCTCTAAATAAACTGGCAGCTGAGTGTATGTCATGTTCATATTTTTCTAGACCTTTTTTTTTTTTTTTTTTTTTTGCATATAGTTGACCAACACACGTTTGAGAAATGGAGTATTCAAAGGTACTGAGTCGAGGCACAGAAAAAAATCACAAAGTAAAAAGTTCATCTACCATGCGCATTGTAATGTAGCTTGATGCTGTGTCTTCCATGTAATGTCAGAATATCTAATTTATGTGTCATCAGTAACTTCTCAAAAATGCATTGATTAATATTTTCCAAGAACTTCACCTCCTTGCTGGTACGTGCAGACATGAATTGTATTTTGTTTCCACTTTCTTCTACCTGCACATTCCTATAAA
The DNA here is from genome assembly GCF_041146795.1 of Maylandia zebra. Taxonomy (NCBI): domain Eukaryota; kingdom Metazoa; phylum Chordata; class Actinopteri; order Cichliformes; family Cichlidae; genus Maylandia; species Maylandia zebra. Next base: position 33,810,582 of record NC_135171.1, on the reverse strand, counting down.
TTCCTTTGAATAACATCAACTGTTATTGGCATCAACTTTCCCGGCCCCTCTGTATTTTTTCTATTTTTTCCACATTTCTTTTTTTCGGTGGTGGCACATTTGTGTGTCGATGTTCCCAGACCGTTGGTCAAAGTCAATTTCATGCCCCTCTTAAGCGATACAAAAATTTAAATGAAAACTCACTGCGATAAGTTATCCTAATGAAGCTACATATCTGGGAGGCCGAAATCAATTCAGTGTTCAATACTTTTCACCAACGCAGCCTAAAATAATGTGCATTTGTTTTGTTTTCTGAAATGCCCTTTATGACTTTATACCAAAGTTTAGCAGTAACTGCTCTGGCAATATCCAATGCTGCTTTTTGTTTTTTACCTTGTTTCCTGTACATTCTGTAAAGCATGTCTAAAAAGCCTTTTTGTTACATAGCCATTATTCAAACATTAAACGTGAATTCTGATCATGTCTTTTGAATCTTTGTCTCCCTCTTTACTTAAAGTGGATTTTCTTTCTTAAGCTGTTGTTAAACATTTTCCAAAAAATCTTCGGATGCTCTCTGAAATGTAAATAAAAGCAACACACTGATTTGCACATCCCTTAAACTGCATCTTCAATTTAATGCAACATCTCAAATGTAGTGTTGATTTTGGAGGAATTCTTTCATATGTTAGCAGATTGGACAAATTGGTCCATAACTTACTGACAATTTTTGATGTGAAACAAAAGAACCCTGGGATTTTGCCTTGTACATAAATAATAATGAAGACGGAAAGAGTCAGGATCAGTCTGTACAAAAAAATCATACATTCATACTGAATGGCTGTGACTTTAGAACACTAAAGTGGGACTGCATTAAATCACACTTTTAATAACAAAGACCACTACACAGGCTCAGGAACAAATTCAAATGGAACATCACATGATGACAAAATTTCATTTAAATGACTTTGTACATGGCTTGGCTGTTAATGCCAGGCGGACTGGTCTGAGTATAAGTAGAAACTACAGATCCACTAAGATTTTCCTGCACAAACACGTGGTACTCGCAAGGTGTGTGTCAGTGAGCATGAATACCCAAAAGTTATTTACAGAGACCCAGGTTAAAGTGCTACCTTTATGGAAGTCTAATCAACTACATTTTCTCAACTGCCATGGTGATGCTACCACGGCCGAATTAGAATAACCAATTAAAAGTAAATGCAGAAACATTTTGACCAAGGCAAAACAAACAAGCAAGCAGAGAACGCAAAATCAACAGAGAAATGCACTACCCAAATCCCTCCCAGGTCACTTTCTCCTGGAGTATGATACTGTGGATGAACGATAACAGTGATAATGTTAGCTGCTACTCCTTCATGCCATCTTGTACGACAAGGCAGTTGATTTTATTCAATTTTGCTTTTTATCAGTTCATATTTCAAAAGCCATCTGTGTGGATATGTGAGTGCAATAGTGCACATGGCATAGGCAACTTTCACATTTGTGAAGGCACCACTAATGCTAGACTGTAAGGATTTCTTTTTATTGTTCATATATTCATACTTGAATTGCACCATAGGTTGCCCTCCATATGATCCCATCCTTTTCAGGAAAGATTGCTTATTTTAGCAAGATAATATCAAAGCACTTTCAGCACCTTTACAGTGGCACAGCTCAGGTTTTAAATTGATGGACTATGAAAGGAAAAATAAAACAAAGAACCGTTAAGTAGCTGAAATCCTATATAAATTCATAATAAAGGGAAAATGATTCAAAATGTAACTGCCATGGCAACTAATAATACTAATAAACTAATCAAATAATACTATAAATGAAAAATAAATAAAATGAAAAATAAATAACTTCAACTTCATTTTTTTTTTACATTGTCTGTGAGAGGAGATGATTATTTTTTTTTATCTACATTTAATATAGTGTTCAGGACTCTTTTGGAAATGGTTTATGTGAATTCATAATAATATGTGACATTGATTGTGATTTTTTTTTTTTATCTGACCCCATCAATTTAATTTTCAATGAAAACCACTTCAAGTAGTAGTTTCTACTGGTTGTTATGGTATTTTTCCTTACTCTGACAGTAGGCAACTTGGAAGAAAAATCTAATTATGTGCTAGAAGGATTTAATTTTGGTTACAAATAACTACAGCACAGCTGTCTTAGAAACGACATGATTTCTGGGCACACCATGGAACGATTTAGAAGGCCACGACATCTATAATCTGGATTTAGTCATGTCAAGCCAACACAAAGCCAGCTAATATGGGATTTTAAAAATGTTAGTTTGTCATAAGGCCTGACTTCAAGAAAAAGGCCTCTTTTTTTGTCCCCACCCGCATATATCTAGCAAAATCCCAGGAAACAGTGGAATTAAAATGGACAGTTCTTTATCCCTTTAAAGTGTAGAGGTTGTTTGGATTTCTGCTGCGCTCCCTGGTCCTGATCAAAGATGCTGTTAATCATCTCCTAGTAGCCGGTGAATTACTCAACACAATGTCCAGGGTGGCAACTGTGTATTTAAACACAGACTTGATGGATCATATCCAGAGAACAGAAACAACTACAGATTCATAAGTGCTACTGATGGTACAGTATGTTCCCATCTTCCAGTCATCCAGTTAATGAACTCTACTGACATCCTTACATGGCAGTAACATTTCACTGTCCTACTAGTCAACTTGACATATCCATGGGAATGGATGTCTGTATGTGTGTGCCTGTATGTCTGTGTCTATATGTCAGGTTGGGTATCAGACACCACCTCTCTGGGGACATCTCAGGACCTCTAAGGTATCTCCCCCCACCACCACTTCCCCTGCCAGTGGCAGATGCTCTCAGACATCGGTGCGTTGGTGGTTCTTTGTGTCCGGGGGTGGGCGTCCAGGTACACACCGGCTCACTCCTTGGTGGCTGCTTATCGGGGCCTGGAGCCTGGGGCTCGCTCGGGCCACTTCGGGGGTGGGGTGCCCTCAGCCTCTCGGCCTGGGGCTCGTTCACTCTGTCACAGCTGGCTGCCGGCAGAGCTCACGGGCATGTCACTGGAACCCCCCCGGCTTCTGCTCCGCGGCTGCTGAGTGACCCCTCATCTGGGACTCTCCTCAGCTCTTTCTGGGACAGTGGCGCGGTTGCCCCTCTGTTGGTCTTCCTTGGTCTCTTGTGTTCTGAGGGCCTCTGGATGTCTGGAGTTTTGATCTCCTCCATACCTGCTTCATGCCCTGGAGGACGGGGCTGTGGCCCCCCACACCCTCTAGAAGATCATTACATGAAGGAACCTTTTAAAACAAGCGTGTTCATGCTCACAGGTGTACAGACGGGTGATCACACCCACAAACTACACCCTTTTTGGCTCCTACCTCAAAGCACACTGTGCGCTGTCGAGCTTACGTGCTGCACAATAATGTTTAATATTTAGTATTTACTGTTATATTCCCATATATCATCGTGATGTTGTTTATTATGTTGCTCTTTTTTTCTTTTGCTTGTTTTCTCTTTTTTCTTTCTCAACAGGTGATCCAGGTGATTGATATATGTATTTTTTTCTGCTTGTTTTGTTTGCTTTTGTTTTTTGCCCTTTATCACCGTTCCTCTTCCCCGCTGTTTTTCTTTCCCTCTTTCTTTCTCCCCTTTCTTTTCCCCAGTCAAATCTGTCCCGTATTTAGCAAGTGAAAATAAAATAAAATAAACAATAAAAGGTGAATCAAATAGACCATTACGGCAAGGCTGGGATGGTCCATTTGGTAAAGTAAATCCGTTGGGCATCTTTCTTCGCCTTTAGACAATAATTCTGATGGCAAAAGAGCCAAACGGGACAGGCAAAAAAAACCAACCAAACAAAAAAACTTGACACATCCAAACTGTCAAAATTTGTCACACTGTATTGAAGATGTTTTGAAGAGGTTTTCAATATGCCATGAAACAACAGCTACTCATCCCCAGAAATAATGAAACATATGCAAGCTTTAATGTACTTTTACACCTACACTAAACCACGTCTGCAACATCCTGCACTGTATTATCAACATACAGTCTATTTAAATCCAACATTTAAAGACAAAGGAGGTGTTATACTCTCTCATAGTGTATATCAAAACACCTAGTTTTATGTAAACGTATGATGCAAAACCCATGTTCTGAAGATGGAATCTGCGGGGCTGGATGTAGGTGGGAGTGCAGTTTTCTCTTGAGTAAAAGGTCAGGTTTACAGCAGCAGAGCTATTTATATGATAATAATCTAAATGACTTAAAGGATTTTTTTATACCACAAGATGTGCTGTAATACTGTTTTTGTTGCCTCTACAAGTAAATGAAATCAGTCATTTCATGTTTTTCTGATTTTTGTCAGTTCTTTGTCTACTTTGTCTACTCTCTCCTGTAGTTTGTGTTTTGTGAAAAATGCACCTAAAGGTGCTGGTGCAGAACTGTTTACATCAGTAGGTGGCGTAGTGTAGACGTTAATTTTGGAGACCAAAAATTACCTCCCCAAGCATAACTCATTCATTACGAACGCAGGGTCACAATTAGATGTAATTTATTTTGCATGCTTAATATTAGGATTACATGCTTGTGCGTTTTAATTAGTCCGATATGACACACCTATTCCACCAAATACAACAGCACGAGTCTCATTTTATATAGAAAATAAGCTGAACTTGTTCGTTTTTTCAGGATCTAAGATGACATCAGGTTACTCTAATCGTTGTTGCTCTGGTACAGTAGCCTATGTTGTTCAGTTCTCATTTTTTCTTTTTTTTTTTAAATTTCCATTTTATGTTGTACCGCATCACACCAGAGGATGGAGCCAGCTTGAGAGTCTAGAAAACACTGCTGCTGTTGAGCGTAAAAGGGGAGTTTCGGAGCTTGGCAACATCTCTCTTGACGGTGCCAGGTGTGTTCAAACCTGTAGCAGACAAACGCTCGCAGATGTCTTTCAGCTCAGTCATCATGGGCTGGATCTCAAAAGCGTAAACCGCCAACCGGTAAGCGCTGCCGCCCGTCTATTTTCAGCCTACCCACAGGTATGAGGGATTTCTCATTGACGCACTAAATTTCAGCGTCTGACACTCCACGATCTATCGCCGAGTAAGTAAAAATATACTCTGTTTATATTTTTATTACTACTTCACGTTTTGAGGATCCTCTACAAGACGAAGGAAAGCGCGGATATGGTTCCAGAGAAGCAATGGAAAGCATAAAACCTTGATTATCTTCTGGTTAACCATATCGCTGCAGTCAACTCTCCTGTTTTACGCACAAAAAGCGCTCGGAATTATTGAAACCAAGGCAACTGTGCGCACACCGGAGCATAAGCCCGTGGGATGACAGAGCTCAGCGGCAAATTCACGGGTGAAGATAAGCCTCATAAATGTCAAGAAGATGAAATTCCCTGCAGGTCGCGAGAATAACTCACGAGGGTTTATTAGGCCGCATCAATTCGCGCTCATTTAACAACAAAAAGCCGAGGCGACTCCTACCAGTTAGATTGTTAGTTATTTGAAAAGGGGACAACCATGTCTAGAACACTGAAGAAGAAGAAACACTGGTCCTCTAAAGTGGTGGAGTGCGCCGTGTCATGGGGGAACCTGGGAGACTTTGGCTCCGTGGTGGAGGTCCTCGGAGGAGCAGAGCTTGGACAGTTCCCCTACCTGGGCCAAATGAAACTGGACGTGCTGGTGTGTCACGTAGGGAAGCTTCCCTACTACGGAGACGTTCTGCTGGAGGTGAACGGGACGCCTGTCAGTGGACTTACAAACCGGGACACACTGGCTGTCATTCGTCACTTTCGGGAACCGATTCGCTTAAAGACCGTCAAACCAGGTGCGTCCACTACTTTCAAACCTCATCGCTACTGCTGGTGTGCAACTCGAGTTTCTGTTTTTGTAAGATGAGCGTTTTGATAGGTTACACACACTAACCCTAACTACCCACATGCGTATGTACACCAAGTAATGCAGGACTCATTATTGATGATCATCACAACTACACAAACATTGATATAACTAGTTTTTAAATTCTTTTGGTACTTACAATATAAACATTTATTAACCACCTCAAAATAAATCAGAAAGGTAAAGAAAAAATATTAGTCTATCCCTGTCTACCCGCAGCTAAATAATTCTGCACTTCTTAAAGGACAGCCCAGACTTAGACTATAAATCTCCTACTGTCTCGGAGCATCTAAGTGGCCAATTCGACCACCACTTTCTCGGGGAGAGCAAATAGTGATAATGGTAATAATGGAATGCAGCCCAGTAGCTTCTAAGCTAAGTGCACTTACATGCATAGAAAGAAGGCCTAATTACTGCCACCCATTATTCAGACTTATTTGCTGCCCGTTGGACAGAAGTTGGTGTGGATAACTGCTCTGTGTTTTATCCCACTGTCCCATCATTCCCCATCCAGCTTTCTAAGGATGATTGCTTCAACATCCCAACTCTTGATTTAATGCTGGGATGGCTTGGTAATGCTGCTGTTGCTGCACTGTGGCTCTGACCCAACCTGAAGTAAAGGGTTTTCGTGACACTGGTGGGGCAGCTTTGTGGTTTTAAGTTAGAGGGAGATGACTTTACTTTGACTACATGCTGGAGCTAGAATGTCTAAACAACAATTACTAAGGCTGTTGAAAAGGTTACATCAGCAGCAGCAGCTGAGTCTCAGGACCTCAGGCCAGAATCCCTGAAGATCAGCTGTATGTGTGCACATGCAAACTTGTGGTGTGTCTGTGCGCATGTGAGTGTTTTCATCCTTAGAAGTGTTTCAGCATTTTTAAATTAATAATGTTTTATATCTTTTATAAGTAAAAGATTAAAGGCAAAACTGCCTAGATCTATGAATACAGAGCCTGTTAGTGTGAATGCACATGAAGGTGTGTGTATTTCATGGCTTTACACTCTGCAGAGCTCCTTACACCATGCTCTCTGCCCCACTAACCAAGGATGATTAATAAAGGGCCTGAAGGAATGATAGAGCAAGGCCAGGAGAGAGAGACACAGTGGGAGAGAGAGGAAAGCAAAAGGAGAGAGACATGAAGGGAGACGGGGAGAAAATCGGCTCTGCCTTTGCTCCAGGCTCGACTCCCACGCAAGGCTGTTTTGGTCTTTAAAGCTCACAGGGAAGTAATAGGTGGCAAAGATGGCAAAATTCCTTGTCACATATTTCTTCACTGTCATCCTTACAAGTCTGACCTAGATGCCCATACGCTCATTCATTAACATGCTCTTCACTGTTCCTTTAGCAAAGAAGACCTCACAAAGCCCCCCGGCATCAGCATACAGATGGGATTCTTATATTGTATGGTTACGTATTATGTATCTGTGCACATCTGTGTTGTGTGTATACATTCCTATGAGGTAGCTTCATGTTTAATTCACATCTCTTACATAATTGAGTTAGCGAGTGGATTTTCTCCACTGTGATGGAGGAAATAGGCCTAGATCAGCTGTTACTAGCAAGCCCACTAAGCCACTTTAATAGTGGACAGAGTCCCTGGGACTACCAGATGTTCTACTATACTCTTCCCAGTTTCTTCTTGTGCTCTTCCTGTCTTGCCCTCTGGAGCTGATGGGCATCCTACAAAGCTGACATGTGGGGCAGAGTGAGGAGGGAAGACAGAGGTGCAAAGACAGAAATGGGAATTTGAGGAAATGATAGAGGGGAGATGCGAGAAATGATAGAGGGGAGACATACCCCTCGTCTGTGGGGGGATTTGTCTCGCTTAGCCTTTGATCGAAAAGTGAATGTGAGCTGAAAGAGTTGTAGAAACTATTTCAAGTAGTCTTCTATAGCTTGCTCTGGTGCATTATAGTATATTCTCTAGAGGCTGCCTAGAAGTCTCTTTCACATACATCCTCACATGCATAGCCTTTTGGTATTACAATAACAAAGTTCATACTATGCCTTTTCTAAGGCTTAACAACATGCCACAAGCTGGATGTGCCCATTTGGTATCTTTGATTAAGCTAGGAGATGCCTTTATTAGAAGCTTTGCGCTCAGAACAGGAATCTATTTTTGCCCGTACCCCCAGCTAAAGCGCGGAAAAGATGTCTGATGAAAAGCTTTATGATTGGCATCCCAGAATTCCCTTTCCGCTGCACAGTTATTTTCTGCTGTGCCTCCTATATGTTTGCAGCTTCAGTCACTGTGCAATCAAACATACTTGCAACCTGTAACCATTTTTGTGCAGCCGAATAGATGATGACTCTGGCATCAAATGAATAATTTCACATTGGAGTACACAGTGGAGCTAGTGCAACAAGCCTTCATTTGTCTTATAATACTAAGATTAGCTATGTGAATGTATGAAACGCATGTAAACAAGGCCTTGCTTTAAAATTGATGCACCCTGGTTCTTCTTCGTCTACGTCAGTTGGAGACGGAAAACGTAATACATATAGTCATGCAATCTAACAGTAGTCACCAAATTACAGGTTTATTTGAATGAAATGGTAATTGAGTGAAATACTCAAACATCTCTGGGGTGTGTGAATAACATTATTTTGATTTGGAAATGATATTCATTTTATCTTAATTGATTTCAATATTTTTTAATTGTTCCTCTGATAATGGGAACATATCACATCTGCAAAATAGCTTAATTCATCTGTTCCTGTAAGCTGCAGAGTTTCAGAGGCTAATTTTGTTCTTTATTGTCTTTCAATTTTGAACCCAAATTACATAATTGAGTTTGTACAAAGCTGCAGTAATTCTGCTATTGATAACACTTTGTTGCCTGCTCTTGATCACAGTTTGATTTACCTGATTCTACTCATACAGTAGCATTTTCCATTTACCTGCTGTTGATGCCAATAGAGAAAAATACACAGTGACATGAGCCCCTAAGCCCCTGTATCAAGCAGCAATAATGAGTGTGGGTTAATCACATTAATGCACCTCTCATATCAGAAAGTGCCTCTCAATGGAATCATCTTCCTGACAGGCGATGCTTTGTCGTTGCAAAGAGATTTGCAGTTGGCTGCAAAAAATGAGGGATTGAGTGAGAGTGGGAATACATCAGTCCAGAGAGCCTGGTCAAATAACTGGAGACATCTGTTCTTGCCTCAGATATGTTTCTGACAATCAGCTGAATGAAGCCAGAGAGCCACTGTGCACACCGCTCCTTTGGAACAGGACATGTAACAACGTAATTTAAGGCTGAAATAGCACTTTCTTACTGAGTTGAAACTGATTATGAGTGTTTTTATGCAGATTCAGTAAGACATCAGCTGTGTTTTTAATCTGCTTTGGCTTGGGAACTGATCTTGGTGATCTGTTATTGGATGATCAACGCTTTGGTGATTATTTCATTACTTTCTAAACTTCTATCGTGATTTTCATTGCTCCTGTTGTTTTGCTTTGTATACTTTGTGCAACCTGCTTTAGGATCTCAAATAAATACCTGACTGTATTGTTTATTGGAAATAAATATTCTTAATCACGTTGGCGTTAGTTGGCTGAAAAGAATTAATGAGGAAAAAGTTGTGCTGATACATGCAATAAACTGTAGGCACTGATGAATTTTCATTGACCTCATTAATAATTTAAAATGGAGGTAATGCAGATGATAGATTATAGAAAATGAAACTGCACAAATCTCTGCTGGACACTTATATGAGATATAAGCATAATATTGCATCAGCCAGCCTGCTGGCTCCTTCTGAATTTATTAAAAACATCACAGATCTACTATCCTCAAATGGATGGGCTTAAAGAACCTTAGCTGTGGTTTTCTATAGTATGTTTCATGTTTGTACCTAATTACTGCTGTTTTTTAAAGCAGGCTGTAATGTTTCAGTTCTTGTTTTTTCCCCTGACTTTACAGGTTTCCATGGTTTTCAGTTCTTTTAAATGAAATATAAAAATCACTCCTCTAGAGAGTCTATAAAGGTTATTATCACAGTGTATGTTTTTATTGTTGCCATATATGACTGTGTGGTAACAGCACATAGATTTTTCACTCACAACTGAACAATGGCGACATAACTGTAACGACAACAAAAGCCGGCATAATGTTCACTTTGATTCTCATTCTGTTCTGAATTGACTTGGAAAGTCTGAAATGCTACATGGAAATACAAAGCTAAAATAGGGTTTTGTTACTTAGAGAAAGTTTTTTAAAACCTACTATGGACAAACTAAGCCGAACTCAGCTTTTAGCTACTACCATAGCTTTTCTTTTAACTATATACAATAAATATCTGACATCATTGGGAGAATAGGGTTGGGAATATGTCTGAAGTTGCCCTTTCTCAGTTGTAGCACATAACTGGAAATAGGCTCTTTCAAAGGATTTCTCACTACAGGAAGTATTTAGTTTGGTAAGGTCAGGGTGCTGCTTGGATAGAATAGGGCAGGAGGAAGGAAACACTGTCCACTTGCTGTGAATTCACTGGACAATTACCTGTGCAATTGCCACATGGGTGCAGTCGGACATCACACAGACTTTGTACTAAGGAGCTGACAGGCAAAAGACTGTTCAATTTCTGATCCAAATGGAGTTGTTATTACATGTGTAAAAACGGCTATAAAATCTTCTTGATGTTGCTCAGTTGTCATGGAGCTGAATCTTTTCACTATTGATATGATTCTATTAAAAGAGTGATCTCCAGTCACTATGTTGTTATCAGACTTCTATGCTAGGTATTGGTGAATATAGCAAACACCATGATCAAGCATAAAGTGGCTCAGAAATCTGCTTGATACCATTAGCACTGTAGGATAAAGTTCAGTGATCGACTTTGCTGTTGTGTCATCTGAACCAAAGCTGTATGTCTTAAACACTGAAAAGAGGAGTGGAGCTGTCAGGTGATCACTGCATAGTGGTGAGTTGGTCCAGATGGTGGGAAAGGTTGTTAGATAGACTTGAAAAACTCAAACTGGGAACTTGTGGTGCAGGTCCCTGCCTGTATGGTCTTTATCTCCCATATTTGGAAGGATTTCTATGACATCTTGGAGGTGGGTGGGGACTTAGTATCCAAATGGGCAATGTTTAAAATATCCATTACTGAGGCTGCTGGCAAGACCTGTTGTTCTAAGGTCATCCTGAGGTACCAAGGACCTGCTGGTGCACGCGGGTGGTGAGGAGGCCGTCAGGTTGAAGAAGAAAGTTTTACTGGCTTGGTTGGCCTGGGGGGATTTCTTGAAGCATCAGCCAAAAGGGTTGCATCCTCAGGAGTTGCGAAAGCAAAAACTTGGGTGTGGTAGGAGTTTGGTGGAGACTGTGGAGGAGCATATTTAGCAGGCCATAAACAAGCCAACAACTCAGGAAGGTTAAACAGGGCTTGGCTTAGGGCATGTTCAGTTGGGGAGGAGAACTGCTAACCTAGACTGGAATATTGTTGGGCCATGGAAAGAGCACTTTGAGGAACTCGTACATCCTGCCAAAATGTCTGATGTGGAGGAGGCAGAGGTCACCGGGGTAGTTTAAAAGCTCCCTGGGAGTAAGACACTATGACTGGATGAGATTCACCCTGAGATGCTGGACACTGTACGGCTGTTTTGGTTGATACGCTTCTTTAATGTCACAGAGATCAAACATCTCTAGAGATGCTGCTCCTGCATGTCAACAGAAGACAGCTGAAGTGGTTCAGGCATCTGGTTAGGATACCTCCTTAGTGCTTCCCTTTTGAGGTTTTCCATGTACGCTAAACTGGGAGGAAACCCTGGAGTAGACCCAGAACCGCTTGACCTGGGAATGCTCAGGGATCCTTCGAGAGGAACTGAAAAATGTGGCAGGGGAGAATGTTTGGAATACCCTGCTTAACCTGCTGCCAGTGGATGGATGGGTGGATGGATGGTTGAATGAATGGATGGATGCATGGGTTCACAAATAGTGTATTTATTGTCACAAACACCACTGCAATAACACCTGTTCTAAGTTAAATGCACAAGCTTTTTCTTGTTGGGGGAGAGAGGTTTAAACTCAAGAGAAAAAATCAGCTAGACGAAAGCTTAAAGAATCAATTTTTACACTGCATCCTGAGGGAGATGAAATTATTGGTTCCTACAGTTTTTGTGCTATACCATCTTATACAAATTAAGATACTAACGTTTAAAAAAACATTGGACCTTGTTCTAGAGGCAAAGTCAGGTGATTGCCAAAGTTAGCAGGTTGAAAATGCCAGCCATGACAAACCATCACATTGTTGTTGAAATGTATATGATATTAGTTTGAACCTAAACAGCTGACCATGTGGGGTCTGTGTTTAAAATGCTATAGCAATAACCACCCTTATGTATAATAAGGTTAAACACCATCCACTTGTGCATGGTGTTTAACACAAGTTAAGAAAAGTGGTTTTGACAGAGAGACTAATCTAATTTAAATGTTATTTAAAGGTATATAAGACAAAGAACCCTTTAAAGCTTACTCCAATCAGATGCTGATGATCTGACACTTGCGATACTTAACCTCTACCAGTGAGAAGCACAGCAGCAAACAATTTTTTCTCAAGCCATCCTGTTGTTTTAATACCACTATGCTGCGAGCATATCACCATGTTTATCAGCTAGCGTGGTTCTGTTGGTGCTGCACAGGGACATTTGAGCAAGACAACCAAACAATAAATACAAGACAGTTGCAACAGCACCTGCGTATGACAATTAGCAGGAGTGCTGCTCCAGCCTTGAATATTGTCAACCTTCTAACCTCGCCTCATTAATGCCTCATTAATTTCTATTGCTGCCTCTGTACTTACTTTCCCTCTTCACTTTTGCGTAAGATGGATATATTTCTATAAGAGTTTTGTCTCTTAAAATGTTGTACAAATAGGTGAAGCTTTAAGACATAATCTTTCAAATTTGCCCAAACTATTTTAAATTCTTATCTAAGTCTATTTTCGTTCAATTAATATTTTTGTTTTTGAACCCATTCCTGCTTTTTGTATCGTTTGGCCTTTTACACTATATCATCATACAAGGCACTTTGCTGATATACAGCTTGTTTGTCCTTTGTGACTCTCATCAACCATCTCCCGTATGTGCCTAAGGCAGCTGTCAAGTTTGTAGTGAAGTGCTGCTGTCTTACCTCACGCAAGCACTCATGCAGAGAGAAAGAGACAGGCTGAGAGAGAGAGATGTGTTTTTGTAAATTCAGATTACAATGATGTGCATTAATTTTAGAGATGCACCTATTACAATTTTCTTAGCCAATTCCTTTTTTTCTTTTTTCTTTTTACAGTTTGTCCTGCCAGTACCGATTTTGCAGATTCGATTTTTCTTTTTAAGAACTAAAACTCACAGCCTAAAGAAAAAAATAACTTTTTTCTTAATGGAAAATATTATTTTATGATAAAAGAAATTAAAATCTTTAGTTTTCCCACAAGTTACAGGCTCTTCTCTCACTGAAATAGCTGAAAATAAAGTGCTCTGCTTTTGGAAGAAGGCACAAATAATTAACTCAACACAAGTTTTTATACACTAACCTTTAACTGGCATATTTTTTTTACATTCCCAAACAAAAGCAGGCACAACAGATTTATATAACAAAACAAATGTCAGTAATACAGTTTTCCAGTATGTTTAAAAAAAATTCACCAGACAACATGACATTGATTCCTTTCTCTTTTTCATTCGACTCTATAATTTTCCTCTTTACTGCTTTGATCCTTGGCTCGTACTGAGGCTGCTAGCTTGTGGGTGTGCCACCCTCCCCCGTGTGGACTGTGAACACGTGTGCCACTATATATGGAATATATATCCCTAAATTTAGTAAGACTCTCTCACTAAAAGCCTAAATAGGTACTTTTTACAGAAACACTGAATTTGTCCTCATATTCATATTTTTCCCTAAAGACTTAACATCAAGAAATGTGAGACCCTGTTAGGGAGAAGAAATTAATGAAGTTTCCAACATAAAATAAAGTTATTTAAACTAAACTTAAAAAAGCAACATCTAAAATGATGATGCTGTAGATGTGTTCTAGTTTTACATTTCTCAATCATTAAAGGGCATCTTGATGCATTCTCAATCATCCAGGTAAGTAAATCTCCAAAAGTTGATTGTGTTGATCTGGACGTAGCATTTTCAGTGGGAGAAACGTTTGGTTACTCATCCAAGTGACTTCTTCAGAGAGGAGGGGGCCTAAGAGTACATCTTTCACCATCTTACAATGCTGTGATTGCAACCATTCCCCAACTCTCTGTGAATGGTACTCATGGCCATTGATCAGTGGTCTTTGATCAGTGGTTGTTGATCAATGGTCATGAGAATTTGCATAATTAGGATGAAGGTGACCTCCCAGCCCATTGTTCCTTCAGTGGGCTGGTTTCAGTCATTATGCAAATGTTTATAAGATTGGCGAAACCTGCAGTCAGCTGAGACTGAAGATGTAACTTGGATGAGTGACGAAACGTTTCTCCCACTGAAAATGCTATGTCCAGATGAACAGAATCAACTTTTTGGACATTAAAGGGCATGCACATATCTTTTTGAAAATTATTTAAATTATATGAGGTAAATTAATGTCTCTAATCACAAGAAGTTTTGGCAAATGTGTTTTTTCTGCATCCAAACCAAATGGTAGTTTTGTTTTTTGGCAATGTAAGATATCAAGAGCAATATCAGAGCAGTATTGCACCATTTTTCTAATAATGTTACTGCAAAGCAGAGCTGCCAAGATCCCATAGCATCCTATGAGGGCCCACTCTCTCATGTCTCAAAGTGTGTTTGTGGGAGTGGAGGAGGGGGGAGCTGGCGAGGGGAAGGTGGGAGGAGGCGTAATGTGACTACAACACAAACAAGCGTAAAGTTGCTCCCACCCCTACTCAAAGTCCTCAATAATTCATTTATACCAGAGCGGGATACTCCACTGTGCATGTGCGTGTACATGTGTAAGTGCGTGGCATCTTGTGGTATTAGTGTAAAGCTGGAGGATGCAGTGAAAAGGCATAGCATGACTCCTGGTCTCCAGCCCTCTCATTATTCCCACTTTAATCAAATTGGTGCTGCTCTGTAACACTTTCCACTAGCACCTGCAACAATCTCAATGCAAACAGGTCTCTTGATTAGATGGTTTAAGGCTGGAACTCTGTGTTTTGAGATCAGTGATAAAGAGTGTTTCATGGTGATTGCTGTGCAGGATGTGAAATGTACAGTGTGTATACAAATCTTTGCAGTAAGGCTTGTATTGAGAGATGCAGAGGTGGTTGAAGTGGCTGATAAACTGTAACTTCTAGTTAATTTCATCAGAATTATAAACAACCACCTTTGAATTATTGGTTTCTTTCAGTTAAAGATTAACATTAACTAAAATACACATCTGTATAATGGGTATTGTGGCAAAGTTACTGATACATTCTGAAGAATTGAGTCTAAATTGTCTTTTTTGCACCTGAATATATTAGCTGACATGGAAGAAAACTATTTTAGTTATGTCTTGGGAGAAATAATTCTTTGCTGATTTTGTAAGTTTGACTACACAAAGAAATGAAAAGTCATGTTTCATTTTAGTGGAATGAGACAGGATATCTGTTCATGAGTGTTCATTTCTTTGTAAGGGAGAAAACTTAAAAATTCCAAGGGAATCAAAGAATTATTTCCCCCACTGTATATAATACCAAGCGAGCAGAGAGTGGTGGACAAGGGTCATAGTAGCACTGTTTAATGTGTTTGGGAGAGACAGGGGCAGGGAATACAGAGAGGATTACTTCCACTCAAATCTATCCTGTATGAAAAAAAGAGCAAACATTCATAGAAGTTGCATTTTCTACACTGTATAACTGTGTATCTAATTGAATTTGCTACAGTCGCTTACAATAGCATCGGTCATAAAGCCATAAAGCATACAAATAGCATTTGGGTGTTTACAGTATCTACAATTTCCTCTGGGATATTTTTTATCTTTGTAAGGTTCTGGGGGATTTCACTTCCTCCCTGCCTTCAGTCTCTGTTCCAATTAAAGACTCTGTTGTCTTCTTAAATGCCTGTTAGCGCTCATACAGCGATATAATGACTAATTCTAATCCTGGCCCCATAAATATGTATTTATTGTGGGGTTATAAAATCACGTTATATATCTGTTGTGTTTTCTGTGCCCCAATAGTAACAAATTATTTGCAATTGGAGTTGGGCTTTACTGCTGACTGAGTAGACGAAGAATAATAGGCACTAAAAATGGTCATTTTTTGCTTTGACCTGCATCCTATTTGGCCTCATTACCCACTGTTCCTTCTGCCTGCTTTGTAAAGAACTCTTTTCTCTGCTCCTATTTCCCCATAACTATGGCCATGAGCCTTATTTACTACGGTACATGAAATTGAAATCTGTCATTCATTGCTCTTTTTCCGAATGAACCGTGGTTTATTTATACAGTAAATGCACAGATACTTGTTAGACAGCACCATTACCTAATAATATCATAAAATGGTCTAAAACACTGCTATTATTTTGTCTCCTAGAACCCAGAGAAACCTATGTGTTACAGGATAATACCAGGAATTAAAATAAATCCTGAAAGGATCGTTTTTGTAATGTGATAGCACTAAAATTATTATTATTTTCTGAGTACATCAGTCACATCCTGCAAATGTGAAACTAAATTAGAGGAAAAAACATAAAGGTTTGGATGTGACGGTGGCTTGGATCATCTTTTGCATGAGGATCGCCGTTGTCAGTGTCAGCAGATTAGAGGAGATGGCTGGTGAGGAGTCACTCAGACTGAGAGGCTTGTTTATTTTACCAGAGGCACGGCAGCCATACGGCCGCTGACTGACCCAGCGCGTGAAGGACGTTATCTTTATGCAACAATGATTGCTACATGCAGTTGTCTCTGCACCCCCTTCAGCTGCACTCAGTGATTGCACATTTAGCCAACGTGTCACTTCCCACCTTCCTATTATACAAATGTGCATTATCCTCAAAATGGGGTTTTATCACTGCAAGATAGGGGCTCAGGTCACCTCTAGACTGCTCACAGGTAATGGGCCTTGACATCTGAATTAGTCTGCTCTTTCATAGGGTGATTAGCAAGTAGCTTATGATTCTGGGGAGATGTTGATAGGCTGACATAAACAGGCAGGGGTGATGAGCCAGTGGGTTGCTCTCTCTGTGGCTCATGATGGGAGGCTTGCCAGTAATATGGCTCATCATGAAGTGGTCACGGTATGGTTTTGCAGCTGACAGTGGGTGGGATGGAGGGGGTGACTGGGGAAAGTGCGATTACGTGTTTACACTGGTGATTTGGCCACTCGGAGTATATAATTTTCATTAGCCAGTACTGCAGTCTGAGGATCAAGCCGATGACCCCGTAAACTTTATGAATAGCAGAGCTTTAAATTTTATACCAAAATCCTTTTCCTGTCTCTGTATCTTGGCTGTGTGACTGGCGGCCCAGCTGTTACGCTTATCCTTCCCCCAGCTCTTTTATTATTCCTTGGCTGTGTGATTCCCTGTGTGCTTGTGGCGGCAGGGGAACGGCTGGCTTTGTAGAATCTTAATAGCGGTGAGCTAGTGCCAAGCTTTCCATTCGCTGCTCGCTGCAGGCGTGTGACTGAATGCCAATGAGACATTAGTGTTGAAACAGGATGGATCAGGCCAGGCCATGGCAGGCAGTATCTGAGTGGCTGTAGAGCCCTTTACCAGGTGAAGTGTGCACATGTCGGCTCCCAGAGGGTTCACAGCAAGAGGCGCTCTGTGTCTCAGGGTTATCTCAGCGCACCTAATCATCAGAATGCACCATATCTTGTGCTTCTCTGTCAAGAGTGAGATAATCTAAGTGCATTCTGTTCGTCTTTGACTCAGTGTTGCTTTCTCTGTAACATACTGCCCCAGAAAGTGAAGATGTTAGATTAGACCTGTTAGATTCTGATTCAGTAATTATATGGAGATAAATTACGTTAAAGCTGGGGACCACTCTCTTCTCTTCTCTTCTCTTCTCTTCTCTTCTCTTCTCTTCTCTTCTCTTCTCTTCTCTTCTCTTCTCTTCTCTTCTCTTAGATTTCAGATCAGACTGGGTAATAAATATGATCATAATTTACCATAGAATGCAATCATTTGTAAGACTGTTATTTAGGCTTACCCTTGTAATACCACTGTTTGTCTGGATATAATCTCCTCACAACTGCTTATCACCACAAATTATTTATTGTTACCTCAGTATAATTTTAAGGCCCTGAATAAAAAGTACATCACTGAAGACAGTATTATTAAACTGCAGTGATACTGCAAAATACGTTTGTCTTGCCCATCCTTGCTGTTTGGTTTTTAATTGATGTATAGTCTCATTTTGTGTCTCCCCTGTGTTCATTCTGATCACATAAGTAATCACTGGGCTAATTAGATGGTTGTTGTTGCTGAAATGCTTAACCAGCCATCTGGATGGGAAAAAAAATCCTGTTTTTCCAAAGGAGTTTTATCCCATTTTTCAAGTTGCACCTCTGCTACCTAATCAAAGCAAAGATGGCAGCTTGCCAGCTACCTGGATTACAACTGCAAAGGCAGGGAAGACTGAAGCATGCTCGTGTAAGTGTCTGTGTGTGTGTTTGCGTGTGCATGTGTTTTATCAAGTCATGAACAGTGAAAGCAACAACACTGGACCTGTTAATGGAGATCTGCTTTACTTTGGTTCTCTGTGTACATGCACACACACCCATTGGCACTTTAATTTGTCTCTTTCGCAGCAGTGGTGCTCCACATGACGCAGATGTTGTTAACAGTGGGATGGAATGATGGGTGGATGTGAAAGGCCCAGTTACCCAGTCACTGCCTAATCTGATTACAGACAGCTTTGCACGGTCATCCTGACTGGCTGATGAAGGGCATCAGAGGAAGGACAGATGGCCGATGGTTGTTAACAGCTGTGGTTAAGGCTATTGTATAATATACAGTTTTGGTACTGGTATGAGGGGGGCAGGTGCTCCCATTCTAGTAACCGTACCATCAACACAGCCATGTGGTGATTTTTAAGCATTTGAGATGAAGAATTCTGATTCTACAATAAGTTGTAATTCATCCTAAAAACGTATCTTAATGCATCAGCCATTAATGATTTACATTTTCCACAATTCATGCAACCAGTTTGGCTGGCATTGTCTGTAATGCCACTTCCCTCACTGTATGCAGAAAGAAGTAGGAAGACAAGGGTGTTTGTATTAGATTATATATAGAACACGTTTCACAGTTGATTAACAAACTAAAATCAAGAGTGGCTTGTGCTGATTAACATTGAGCTCGTTGTGTTTTTCAGGCTCTCTAACCAACCGCTGTCAAAAATGTGACTTTGTAGCAGTTTGTAAGAATAATAGCAGCTGCTGCTGGAGGAGCTCTGTCAGATTTGCAGGGAAATAACACTGAAATATTTTTCTCTTTTCTCTTTTTATTGTAAATGTGAAGAAAATTTGTAGGATTGAACTTGTAGATGACCACAACACACCGATAAGGATGTTTAAACCCATTTATAAGACCAATTCTGTTTCTGCAAAAGTTAGGATACAAATAATTAAAAATATATATATAACTGAACAAATCGAAGCATCAAATATTAAACTGGGAGTTTTTTGTGTATTATAAACTGTATATCCAGCAACTGAGGACATGGGGATGTTTACCACTGTCTTGCATCACCTCTTATTTCAACACTCTCTAAGCATTTGAAACAGAGTACAATAGCTATAGTTTTAAAAGTCAAAATAATAGAGAGGTTATTTTTACTAGGCCCTGACACATAAAACACTGACATTTAAAAATGCTTTACTTTCTTCTTTATATAGTTTGTTAATATGAATTTCTATGTATCAATCGTTGTATCTATCTATTAATGTCTGTCTGTCTGTAACATGTACATATAGACTGATAGAGATATTTAATGGTGTGATAAAAGCTGAACTGGATTAAAAGCATAATCATGTACCTCTGCATTATGGGTGACAGTAATTGAGAATGCTGAAAGCTTTCTTGAGGTGTTTAAGGATTAAACACCATCAGCGACAATGACCATCAACATCTAATTTAGACTTATTTAAATATGAAACATACTTTCGTGAAGTGGCTGTTTTTAAATTAATTATATAAAATTATTTAAAATCCAAGCTTGCACAGTGTCTGTGGATGGAGAAAAACCTTAGCATTCAAGCTGTAGAGATGAAACTGCCCAGTATTTTAAAAGGAGAAAAAAAAATCACATTACAAAGCTGTTGCAAACTAAGTAACCATAATTAGGCAGAACAGGTTTAAAATTTCTAGGGCATTTGTTTTGTTTTAGAGACAACATAAAAGCTAGCAACATAAAAGTTTGTTTCTAAGGTAAAAGACTAAGCCTTTGAAATAGTTTTAACAGTGTGGATAAAAAGAGAGCAAAATCTAATTTGACATCATTGCTGCTGCTGCTGCTTCCCTTTTGTTTGCTTACTGTATGTGAGAGCTTTGAGGATTTGTTTTTTCACACTGGGATGCGTCAACATCTTTGATTTACCCACATTTGAAACAAACTTTAAATCATATAGTTGTTTGCACTGTCAGTTCTGTATATAGCACGCATTAAGCGTGAGTGCAATCATCACTACTCTGTGTTCATGAAAGCAGGTGTTGCTGACAGGCTTTTAGCCTGCCTGTGCAGCAAATTGGTCAATAAAAAGTAAAAATGGAGCATTCTCCTCTGCTAACTTTCTTCCTTTGTTCAAGGACTAGCTGTTCTCTGCTCCGTTGCACTCTGGTCTGTGTCTGCAATTGTGTGCGCTATGCCAGTGATGCGTCACAAATTGTGGTTATACCTCTGAAATTTTGATACAGATCTGTTGGTTCCCTCTTTGTTTCGCCTCTCTGTTTATGACCTCATCATCTGCACAAGTCCGGGCCTGTTGTGTTGCAGACGCACTTAGTGAGGAGTTAGGTTTCTCACATAACAATTGTTTAGTTGGGGGATTCGAACAACAGTGAAACCAACAAAAGACTTTATTGTATAAACTGATACAGCATCAGGCGACAGAAAGCTGCATATTTACAGGGCTGCAATAATGAATAAGTGTCTTGATTTTCAGTTTATTTTCCTGCTTATTCAGATGCAGATGGGATACACGGTAACATACGCTCCAGCCTAACATCATCAGTGATGTGCGTAATGTAAAAAAATGTGTTTTTCTCCAAACATTTAAGGTAACACCGTTACATCAAAGATGCCGTTAGTTCAGGCAGGTCACAACTGATCTGATGCCACCCACAGCAGCTGATAGCTCAGCTGATAAAGTTTGCTATTCAAGTTCTTTTAGTCTGCTCACTGTTGTTGAACATTTCAAGCCACTTTGAAACCCACATCCAGTCCAGCTCCACCTTTCATACTGTGTCTTACTCAGTCATATCTGTTGTCTTACTGCTGCCTTCAAGCATTCTTGTTTATATACATTGGGAAGGTAGGAAGATCCAAGAAAAGAGCTATACCACCAAATATGAACTACTGCATATGGAAATAATCTTATTTTGACTATACCTGATTACCATCCATTCAGTTCAGACATTAAATGTATTCTTTTTACTGTCATATAAAACAAATAAAACTAGAAAAAAATTCTTAAAATTTAAACTCACTTGCATTAACTGTGTAATTGTTTAAGCTGTTGTTTGTATTTCCCTATGAATAATTGTAAACCTCAAAACTAACTTTTAAATAGGTCAAATTTTGGATGCTAATCTCTGTTAAGCTTAGTTATTTACTACCTCAGACGTTGTTGTTAGTTTTCATACTGGGGGATGGGTTTGCGCTTTGGCGCTTCAGGCCAGATGATGCAGTGTGGCATTATGATCTCTCCTCTGATTCAACAGACTGAGCCAGTTTGTGTTTTGACATGGCTGACTCTGACCCCGAGCCCCAGTCTGTCTGGATGACTGTTTTTATACCTGGCTGAGCAGGCCTGCCATTGGCATTCACCCACACATGAATGTACCTACAAGCAAATCCATTCACATACACGCACACAAAAAACTTTTAGGTTGGATGTGGTAGAAGATGGAAGTCGGCAAAAGGCAGTCCAGCTGTCCATCAAGCTGAGGTTTATTTTCACATAACTTATGTAGTGTGATGGGTAATATTTATTTTGAAATGAGAACCAAAGCCTGACAAGAGCGATATTAATTTTATTATGGCGAGTGTGTGATTGTGGCTGTCTCCAGGCTGACATTTGAACAGTTAATAAAACAGAAAAGGCTTCTTGGATTGGAGACCAGCAGAGGCAATGCTTCTAAAAGTTAATTTAAAATATGAATGATGAAAATGACATTTTTAGCTCTCTCCGATATTGTGAAGTGAGTGTTCAGACCCATCGTTTCCTTGTTTGGTGCTGTCATACTCAATAATGCATAGAATCACTTATGAGGATACATTTTTGAGCATTATTAAATTAAGGGAAATCGAATCTTGCGTTTAAGTGAATCTCAAATTACAGACTCCTTTCTATTTTACACTTCATATGATATTCAATTAACAAAAAAAGAATGAGTTGGAAAGCTTGTATTGTTTCTCTCTTCCTCAAAACACAGAAACAGCCTTGCGTGAAGAATCCTGCTGCATAATGTCTCGCAGTTCTCATGAATGTATTTAAACGTAAAGCATTGTTGTCTGTCTCAACAAGTCGGTTATATATATTCACCCCAATTAGATCCTCTGACCTGTAACGCTCCTTTTGGTATAGGATGCCCAGGTTTGAGATCATTTGAGATATCACCTCGAGAAATGTCTGTGTTTACTGAATGTGATGGAGCCAGACGCCTTCTAGTGTTAACAATCTGTAAAATACATTTTAAAAACTCTAAATCTGAATGTACCAACTGAAAGAAGTCATCGGTTAGACAACATTACAGCTAAGCTGAGATGGCATACCGTTAACGTTCCCATCTTGTCACGCTGTCACTAACTCGACTCCCTCGTCATGGGTAGATTGATGCTCTTGTTGGGTGAGGCTGCAGATAAAAGAGATAATAGCTCCTGCATGAAACTGCGTACAACAGAATATGTGGATATGTTTGTTTTTTGGCTCAACCAGGTCATGTTTTTGAAAAGGCACGCTGTTCCCTGACACCACACGGAGTACCGCAAAGCAAGGAGTACTTTTCAGTTCTACTCAAGACAACCACTGCAGAAATGTGTACCTTATCTCTAAATCTGGGCATGGATAAGTCACAGAAAAGGCCAGAAGAAAAAATATATATTTATTTTTGAGTGAACTGTCAGGAGTTGTGAATGTCCGTCATAAAGCGCCGATCCTTTTTCAAGGATAGGTTTCATTTTGTCAGTCAAGTTAATTTTTCTCCTTTGAAGACCCCAAAATACATTAAAAAAACAAACTAAAAAAAAGGAAAAAGTAAACATTTTACTCGGAGAGATTTGTGAAAAGAAATAACAAAATCCAATTTTCATATTGATAAAAATCCCATTTGGTTTGAGCATTGCAGACTTATATCTCTATATTTGTGAGTCAGATGCCCTGGGAAGACCTCTGCAGTTTGAATTTTTAGGTTGTATTAACAGTAAAAGGATGCAAGATTGGAAGAACAATACAACCTGGGAAAAGAGTCCATTTGGCAAGCTATTTCACACAATGTCCCAGGCTCACAGCCGCATACCAAAGCAATTTCGTTTCTCTGGAACACAAACAAAAATTGATCTGTGTAAATAGACTGGATTACTGTTGCACTGGAGGGGCCTAACAGAGGAACACAGACAAATATATCCACTTATCCTTCTGTCCATCCATCCATCTATCCATCTGTCCATTCAGCCGTCCAGCGAGACATTGTTTTTTTTTCTGACAGGGATGTTGCTCACTGTGACAGGCTTATTGACAGGCCAAGGAGGAGCTCAGGATTATGGGAGTAGAGGACATCATGAGTGCTTTTCAGACTGATGTGGAGGGTAAGGCTTACATGTTGTCAACAGGCTGAACACACCTCAGTGGCATGTGTGGAATCCATGCAGCTGAACTTTGACAGAGAGCGAGAGAGCTTTTCTGATGAAAACCAGTTGAACCAGTAGCACCTTTGGACATGCACCGTTGCTGCTGAACATTTGGGTTTATTTATCTGTGTGGAAGAAGGATAGATGTATATAAGCTGATTTAATTACATTACTGACCTTTAAAAAGGGGAGGAAAAAGCTAATAAATAACGTCATGGTCTGGCTGCTACTGAGAAAAATAACAATTCTGTACATGAAGCATTTGTTGTGTATTCATCTATTGAGCTTCAGTAAAGCTCAGCTTCAAATGGCAGCACAAGTTCGCAGTGTGACAGGTTTGGATATTGAATATGAACTTTGCATTGTACACCGAAGGACTAGGGTGTCATGGTCCTGGGTCTCTTGACCCAGCGTTTTAAGTTTGAGTTTATTTTGTTCATTAGGTTATCTAAGTTCATTTGGTTATTAGACTCCTTGTGTTTTCTTCCCCTGTATTTAAGCTTCCCCTCACCCTTCGTGTTTCATGCTGCGTGTCTTATGTTATCAAGTTTGTATTATTATGCCTAAGTGTTTCTAGTTATTATTTTCCCCTCGTGTTTCCAACCATGTTAAATCTCCCCTGCTCTTCATGCGTTTCATGTCTGTGTCTTACGTTGTCAAGTTCGGGTTGTCATGTCTATGTCTCATTATGTTTCCTGTTTTATTGTGAAGAGGTCTGGTGTTCTGTGTTCATCATGTTCAGTTTTACTCTCCCACTGTGACGTCATTATGTTCATGTGTGCCAGCTGTTTCCTCATGTGTCTCCACTTCCCCTAATCACCTCCTGTGTATTTAAGTCCTCTGTTTTCAGTGTGTGATTGTCAGGTCGTCTGTTGTCCACGCCATGTTTCCCATGCCATGCTTCCAAGTTTCTTGCCTAGGTTTTTCTTATTGCTTGTTTAGATTCCCCAGTTTAGGTTTGTGTTAATTTTGCTTCAGTTTGCCTTGCCCTTTGTTTGTACCTCTTCTACTAGCCTTATTAAACGGCTCGCCTTTTGTTAACATTTCAAGTTCTGTTCCCTGTTCCTTGGCGTCTGCGTTTTGGGTCCTTTTTCAATTCATACAGTCTGCCCTCGCCAGACTGTGACATAGGGTTTCATATTTTTATGAAACTAAATTTTTCTCTGCATTCATTATATATGTGTACATGTAGATCTAGTTAAATTGGGTGGTGGGTGGTTATCGCTGTCCCCTCACAGCAAGAAGGTCTTGGTCAATCAAGCAAAACTTTACTGTACACTAACTTTAATTGAACATCTTCTATCCAAAATAAACTGTACCTGTGTTCTTACTTTACTGACAAGCAAGTTTGTCTTTTGTTAAAATTTCCACTCCATCAAGCAGCAAGCTTTGAAAATGTTTTGGGGGAAAATATTTAGAACTCAGAGGTTTTGACAAATACATCTAAAGTCAGACATTGCTACAACACGGATGAGCGATTACATTACTTTTTCCATCTCCCTTCAAGGACATGAACCGGAGTCTGACAGCCCATATAACTTACAGCATTCTGGACAGATCCAGCCTTGGGTTATTTGTCAATTCAAATGCATGTGTGAAGATACTAAGTGAAGAACCCTGATTGATGTCTGTGCTTTAAGTGTTTTCATGGGATTCATGTCTTAATTTGTGTTACTGCTTATAACTGTTATGGGAACACGTTCATAAATAATAAAAGCAAGATGGAGAATCAGGTGTGGGTAAAGTGACTTGATTTATTTGATTGTATTTGAATTCCACAGCGTGTCTGAACCACAAGGCCCTACATGTCTCTGTGTACAGAATGCTCTGAATCATCCTCCTTTATAAAACCAGTGAGTAAGCCTTTGGTATTCTGTTCCACCCAGCCACACCAGTTGTGTTTCCAAGTTTTTGAGCACTCAAATGGATCCTTCCTACAAATCCCTCGCCGGCCTTCTTCCCCTATAAACTTGCTAAAGCACATGTTTGCAGGGAGGGGCATTGAGTTTTTAATGCAAATTTTACTGCCATATTATGGTAGTGGATTCATTCTGTGAGGCTTCCAGTTTATGTCTAAAAAGCAATTGTAGCTGTGATAGTTGGATTTCATTTTCCAGCAACAACCAATGCTCGCTTATCACTCCTTTTACTTTGATGCCTACTATAATAGCTTTACACAGGCATAGGAACAATCCAAGCAGCCTATTACCTCTACCTGCATTTAATTTGCCTAAGCGCGGAACTAAAATACTAACCTTAGCCTGCACCGCTCAATATTGCACTACCATTAAAATTTTTTTTACCAGAGATGAAAGAGAGAAAATTAAAAAAAAACAACAACCCAACAACCTTGGACTATACTCCCTCTATAACAAACTTGTAAATACTAAAGATCGGGATTTTGAAACACAAAATCACAATCAAAATCACTCTCAGAGGTTTTTTCAGTATAAAAAACCACAGAGATTAAATTGGGAAGAGTCACATATTTTTCAGACATGCTTTTTTTTTCTTCAGGTTAACTGTAACTCTAAAGTTGAAAAAAAGCATCCCATATTCGGTACTTTTTTGATAGAGGAAAGTGACAGATTGCCCAGTTCTACCTGATGTACCGTGCTGTGCAAAAGTCTTGAGCTACCCCTCATTTCTTTTGTATTTTGCTTCCAACGAGGCGACTAGACACGCTTAACATTGACCTATGAATCATTTAAGCATAAAAAAAGCACCTTACTTAAGTGATGAACTAGTGCTATGTCCACATATAGGAGATAAATTGGTAGTTAAACAATTCTAAAATCAATTTTAGGCACTTTTGTATGTGCAGCATGTCCCAAGTTGAATCTCCAAAAAGAAAAAAAAAAATCCCAAACAGAAAAAAAAATCAAGGAATAAGCTTGCATCCAGGAGTCTATGTTCATTACTAATGCTCATGAGGGAAACACAAAGACATTAGACACTAATGAAAAACCTAAGCCCTTCCTACTTTCCACACAGAGATCAGAAGGCTCTTCCAGGAATTTATGATGCTATTTTCTGGAGAGTTAATTGGTCAGTAGGTGATGATTTCAAACCTGTTGATTTGTAATCTGATCCATAGCAGGTTACACAAAGCAGACATCACTATGTAGATTTACCCAAGTAAAGAGTGAACCACCTTTGTAGAACAGAAAATGCAGGTGAGACAAAATTCTGTTTCATATTACATTCCTCATGAGAAAGGTACAAAACTGAGTGTCTACAGTCTTCCGTAAAACACACACAGGGCTCTGTCATGGTTTGAGGCTGAATTTCTGGCAGTGGTATTTGTGATTTTGTCAAAATTTATGGAATTATGAATCCAAAAACTATTGTCAGATTTTGAACCACCATGCCCATCCATGCCACGTATCTGGAAGGCTTCTGATTGGAAACAGCTTCATTTTTCAGCATGACAGTGATCCCAAACGCACTGCCAGTGCAGTAAAAGCATACCTGGATGAAGGAATTATATTACTGTGCAATATTTAATACGTGCTATAATGCTCACTGTATATATAAAATCCTTGTTTATTCTTGAATATGTATATAGAAGCAGAACTGTGCACCACCCCCCCCCCCCCCCTTTTTTTTTTTTTTTTTACATGTCTGCACTGGGTAGGAGTTGCTTTTATTCTCATTGTACATGTGCATAGTGAAGATAAAAGGCATTCTATTCCATTGTATTCTATATGCAGTAAAGTATTGGAAAAACCAGGAAAGAAGAAGAACACTGTTTGTTTTGTTGTGATATGTAAAGCACTTGTTTTTTAAGTGCCAACTCGGCTGAAGTCATTGTGGAAGTGTAAATAGCAGCAATTCCTGGAAGTGAGCCACATGTTAACGTGCCCAACTTACCAGCATTAAAAACATGTTAAGATCCTGGAACAAAAAACTGTTTAGAGTTCCGTGGATACAATAGTTTCCACCTTTATAACAACTGTTGGAGGTGATTGGTGGTTTTTTTTTTTTTTTTTTTTTAAACTCACCTGTTTCTTCCCAATGCAAAGTTAGGGGTGAGGCTGCTTGTTAGGCATGCTGACACAGGTAACAGTTATTGATACCTGCCTGCCAGGCCTCACCTCCTCAAATTGTCACTGAACTGGATCTCTTGGTCTTGTCTGTGGTGTTACTTTCTTTCCAAAGATTTTTAAATGGAATTTCTAAATTAATTTTAAATGAAAAGTGGTTGCTTTAATTTTTCTGTCTGAAATTATTGTATTTTATTAATTAAATTTATGAATAAAGCTTACAAACCAAGACCAACCTAGCATTATCTGATAACTTAGCGTTTCACCTTCGTAAGCTTATTAGGTAACTTCTGGCTCCCCAAACCCCCCAAAATGGCAGCAGTCAATATCCTAACACCGAACGCCTTCAAAATGTGTAACATCAGATATTTTATTTCAAACCAACATAAAAATAATCAGGCAGATATTATTAACACATTTAAATGTATATGCATATTATTTACATGGCTAGCTTAATCTTTTCTGGTGATTAATGACCCTGTAATGCTGACTGCTGACTTCTTGCATGTAAATATACTCTCTCCCCCTGCTGGCAATGCAACTTCTGCATGTGTGTCCACTTCAGGTTTTTTTGAGGCAAAATGTGGAATGGAGACTGGTGTGCTTATTACAAGTTTTTTTTGCGATACTGGGTCAAGCTACAGCCATCTTTTCTAGAATGTATGTCTATTTTAAACAGTTTTTTAAAATGTACAGTAAAACTTCACATGACCTCTTTAAATAGCCGGCAAACTGATTTAAGACACTTTACTCATTCTGACGTTACTGAATAATGCAGGATTGCACTTAGAATATAAAATGTCATTTTTCCAATCAGTTCTTCTGGTTGGATGATTAAATTAAAGTAGATCTGTTTCAGGAAGGAACTTGTGTGGCAAATTTTATTTGTAAAACTATTATGTAAATACATTTATGCTTAACATAGGTCTTTTCTAAATATCCGTATTTAATGCTTTGGACCAGTTTTAGGATTCTGAAATTAATTTTCTTGACTTTGATGAGGCCCTTTTGAGGAATGCCACTAATAAAAGTAATTTAAAGAAAGGCTTTCGCTTGTAGTCGGCTGTTTTCATAATGTGTTCTTTTACAAACAGATAATTAACAATAAGACTATGCAGTACTTGCTATCATATTTTAATGGAATGTACTGTTGATAGAACAACTTGGCTAATGTGGACTTAGCCCTAACATCAAACCTCCTCAAATAATAAACACAGTTTATAACCCTTTGGCAGTTTCATCAGAAGTGTAAGGGAAACTGAGAAAATGGTAAAATTAGCCACCTCGAGTAATATGTCTGGGCTAACAAAAACCTAACCCATCTTACTGAGATTAAAATGAGGCCTCATGCAGGTTTTTACTTGTGCTTGCATCATCCCTGAGAGGCGAAGCTGTGGTTGAAATGGCGGACCCCTGGCTAGCCACCGCCATCCTTATGCATCAATTTGCAAGCAATAGCTCCTCCCCTTTTATCTGGGCGTTTATTCCTGAGCATTTCTATTATTGGGCTCTCCTGCATTCATCTGTCAGTGGATGCTCCGTGATACGAGGTGGCAGGCCACAGAGGCACTGAAGCATTTCCGCTCCAAGTGCCCTCTCTCCCTATTTTCCCTCCTCTTTTCTTTTTCTCTGCTATCATCCTTTTTTTGGGCTCTGTTCATGTCTTTTGCCCATCTGGCCCGTCCATAGACAAATACATGCAGACACACATACTATGCACACATTAATTGTGGTCTAAGTCACACATGAATAAGAGTGCGTGCACACATGCTGTTTTGTTTTCACTATTTCAAAGGGCATTGCATTTCCTTAGATTTTCATTTTCTGAATGCGTACTGTAACCCCACATATCGCACTACTTGGCTAACTCTAAATATTCCGGTCATCCTGACCTAAACCTAACCTTAACCTAGCTTTAATCCTTTAATAGCTTTAGAAATGTCCACAATGTGACTGTTTATAGAAAGGTTTATGTCCCCACAACATAAAGAAATAAGTACACACACTCTCTCTCTGACATTGCCATAGAGAACTGTACTAAGGTATGCATCTGTGTTGATCCCCTTGCCCTCGAGTTGAAGCGTAAATCACTCAAGCATTGCCTGTAAAGAGGAAAAGGCTTTTTTTTACTCATAGTTCTTAATGCATGCTTAGATTGCGCTTGCACAGATGGAATTGAGCTGTGCACGTGCAGGCGTTTTTGTAGGTGGGTGAATGAACATGCCCACATGTGTCCTGAGAGCTGACAGGATGAGAGGGTTGAGATAAACAGTCCATTGTCTGTTGCAAAGCTGGATGAGAGTGCAGGGCTCTTGTTAAAGGCGTAAAAAGCTGAAGTGAATAACTAGATGCGCCTGCCCTGCTGTTGACTCAGAGGGAGGATATATCCACCTCTCTAAACCTGTATTTCCAGATCCAACATATCTTACTTGGTGTTAACAACCGTTAACAACCGTTTCTTCTTGTTTTTTGTCCATCAGTGATGCAAGAAGTATTTTAATTCCTTAAGTAGCAGTAGTAATTATCTCATGTTAAAATATTGTTATCTCTGATACAGCTCTGTTACCCTGTAAAGGGTAAACCCATAAACTTGAGGGTAGCTGAAGAACATTACCTCAGAGTTACCTCACAGTTTGTAGTTTTTTAAAACAATATTAAAGGAAATGTGAATCTTAGTATAATGGACGTTGCATAAGAATGTAAAAATGTCTGTAAGTGTCTTATTTCCACCTTGGCTGATGAGCCAATCTGAACAAAACTTTGAACTAACTTTTTACATATACTGTGATTGTTTGTTTGATTGGACTAGAATGTCGCAGCCCCCGTGAATGAACCTCAGTTCTTGCTGGGAGATGATGTTTGTGATGGAGAAATTTTCACAGCATTTTCCTACTTATTTACACGTAGATTACCCCGATCATGCACATCTTCTGAAATAGCTCATTGAGGTTTGTTTTTCTTAAAAATGTCAGGCTTGTGCTCCAGCACACCAGCACATAAAAAAGCCCATTCACTAGAAATATTCATAGCATGTTTGCTGTTCAAGTGGGCTCCTGGGTATTTCTACCCCTATATCATCTCCCCTATCACTCATTTAATTAAAAAGTGATATTAGGAGATTTTTCTAAAAACATTTTTGCTAATGTTGAGCTGATGGTTCAGCCCACACAATCCTCTAGAAACTCTAACACATCTTCTCACCTGATGACCCCAAATGCGGAGTTATCAGTAAGCTTCTTTATTTGAGTCTTTGTGTAGTGCCTAGAGTCCCAAACGCACAGGATAAAGAAAGAGGGACAGAACAATCCCCTTTGATAGCATTGTCAACTACATTCACTCACAAAGGCAAACTGGAGGGGGTCTAATCAATGTTCGAGCAAGGCTGCAGGTCAGCGTTCATTGTCTGTAGTTGTTGTCATCACAAGCCTTCTTTGGTACAGTGACCAGGCTCCACAGCACAGGGACTTCCTGTAGCTCTAAGCAAAGGTTAGAGAGGTGCTGGATCATGACACACAGTATGAAGGTGTGTGCATTAACACCCTCAGGCAGATACCCATGTGTCCTTGCCAGGTGGAGTTACTTAGTATCATTCTTATATTTTCAGCAGAGATGGTCAGCAGATTGGAGATGTCTGTTGCTAGGTGGTTACTGTCTGTTAAAGTTGTAATTTAGTGCCTTGTTTTTCTCTGTATTTGTAGGCCCTGTCTGAGGGTTTGAATTGATCCCTTTTTATAAATGAAGCGTCTGACACGTGTCTTAACAAAGTCATGCAGAACTTTTCCTTTTGCCTTGCACCCATGGCTGGGTGTTATTACTGACAAAAGATTGATAATCAAATGATAAAATAAAAAGAGTTTTCAATCAAAATGGACCCCAAAGGATGTACAAAAAGGAAAAATAAAAGAGAGCCTAGTCTAGAGCCTTGTGGTACTTTAGGGCAGATTAGTGCAATGAAGGATGACTTCTAATGGAAGCTTATGTGCTAATGTTGTGCTCACAATTTTCTACTGCCCCCAAGTGGACAAAACGTCATTTGTTTCATGTGTAATGAATCAGGATTTTGGCAACATGCTACATCAATATTAAAGAATATCTCAAATATGGGATATCTTCTCTTATCTTAAACTCAAGCTGACTATTTGAACCAGTGGCTTTGCTTAGATTAGGGAGCCTGTTTTTAAGCTTCATATTTTCAGCTAAAATTGCGATACAATCTGAGGCCTGTGGCTGAAAACTGTTTTCCACACAAGATTTAAGAAGATGCAAATATGAGCTATTTGCATGTATCGGTAAATTATTACCTTAATCTTAAATGACAGTCTAAGCAGACTTTTTTTTTTTTTTTACACTGAAGATATTATTCACAAAGTTCGCTAGTTATCAGATATATCCTTCAGTGATGAAAAAATCTCATCTCCATCTGCTCTGTCAGGCTGCCAAGATCCTGCTGTAGATTTCACGTCACGTACAATCAGCATGCTTTGAGCCACCGGCTCACATTCAGTCTTTGAAGTAGTCTGCTTTTCCCTTCCTTGGTCCTTTCTCCCATGCCAATACTTCCCTCAAAGCTGTGTTCCCATCAGTCCCTGCTCATAAGTGGGCCATTGCTTCAACTGTTGTGCAGCATTTAATACGGGATAGTGCTGAGGTTTGTGATAAACGCATACACTGAGATTTTCTCGTAAGCATGCAATTTTGAACCTCAGAGTGGTTTCTGTGTGTAAATGCAAGCCAAAGCTGCAAATGAAATGCGTTCATTCATGCGCTTTCACAGATGTTAGATCTTAATTTGAATAGTATTTGGCTATGACTGATAGACATTTGATATTGGTCGTGCGTACGTGAGGTGCCTTGTATGATTTGTGTTTGGCTTTTCTCCCATGTAATGCTTAAATGCAGAATTGATATGTTTACTTCACCCTCAAACGCAGCGCTGGAGCAATAGAAGCAAAATAAAAATCACTAAGCAGTTACCCCTGTTTTTCAGTAAATAATGGCATCACTTGAGTCATTGAGCCTGTATGTAAACTAATTTCCCATGTAGATAATTGTATTGCATCTTTTTACAAAGATGGAATGCCAGTACATCTGCATTTGGCAAGAATAAAAATGCAGAATACTGGATATCGTTTTTCCAGTTTCTAAAAAAAAGAAAATATCTGTCTTATGTTAATTTTAAGCTAATCAATCAAACTAAAAGCTACAAGCCTTTTAGTTAATTAGTGTTAGCTGTTTTATGATGACTTATTTATATCACTGTGAACAAGACGATTGATTTTTGGAGGAATTTAAAGATGTAAGTTGAAGACCTCTATTTGTTAGTAGTGTCCCATTATCAGGGGGCTTTGGAGCTTCAGTAGCGATCCACAGCACTGATTCAAAAGTTGTCCTACAGTTTAATTAAAGGCATTAATTTTTAAAGATTCTGATTTTATAACCACAGCACTAATTAACAAACTAAACACACACACACACACGTTATGTTGAGAGCACAAGCCCTCATGCTGGCATAGCAGGACAAATTTGCTTAATTTGTCACCAACAACCTGTTAAAAGAAAGTTGCTAAAAGAACATGAGAAAATACTAAATCCAGTGATAAAGTTGCTAAGTAACTAAGCAACAATGAAGTGAGCCGAAACTGGATGATAGGTGCTGCGGTCCAAATACTTAAGTGTTCAAGTTGAGCTCTAATTTCCTTTCAAAATAACTTGTTTTTTCTGCCTCCATAACATGACGATAATCTTTGTTTGCAACTTATGTGAGGGCAGCTTAAAAACTCATTGTTCGGTAAAGTATAGAACAGATTCCTCTAAAATTGACTCCATTCAACAAACAAAAGCCTTGCCGTAATCAGATCACAGATAATGTTGATCATTGTATCGTGCACTTCTAAACTATAGCTGGCCTAATGGGACTTCTCATCTGTCCTGGTGGACTCTCTGCTTATTGACTTGTGAGACTCAGAACATGACTCGCATCGCATACGTGTCTAATAGATTTGCAAGGCATCATTTCCAGCTCCTGCTGAAATAATTAAGTTGACATTCTCTTCCCAATGCAATTAACAGTGAGTGCTGTCCAATCTGTGACCTGTTAGATGTTTGATTTCATGGACTGCATCTAACATTACAAGCCTAAGACGCAGGAGGCAGTATGAGAAACTCATCAGGGGTACATGGTGCTAAGAGGACGGTGCCTGTGAGGCATATCTGGTTCACTTAGCTAATTTTCTTGAGGTGTTGTGGGCTCTGCTTGCTTGTGTACAAATTGCTGTCATAATGCTGTAAATTACCCATCTTGCACAATTGATTGTGTTTTTAAATGCTTTTTTAAAGGACTAAGATTTGAACATTGACAGCCTTTTGCTTCATATCTGTAATATACTGCTAAAAAGCTCATTGTCACTATTTTTCCTGTTTTATTTCCTTCTGTGTTGTAATTAAATGTATCCGTGCCCTTTTTCCCCCCATCTGTGACATTTTATGTGTGTCTGCGCGCACATGCGTTTACCTTGATGTACAGTAGATCAAGCAGCTCCTCAGCTCAGTCTGAATGGCTGAAAGCAGGATGCTGTGAAATTCAGATGCACCGTGTGCTGGAAGGGAGGCAGCCTCTGATGTATTTTTAGACAGGCTAAATAATGAATGCCTGAAAAGACTGCTAGGACCTCAGCTGCCAAACCTTCCCCTTTTCTCTATGCTCACCTGCGTTCTTCTCGTACATGTCTTGAGACGGAGGGTAAGAAAGAGGGCGTCTTCACCTTCACCAAAGCAGCCTCCTGCTTTTGTCAGCAGCTGTCACTGGGAATGGCAAAAGATCACTTAAATGTCTCATCTGAATTCACTCAGACTTTTACTGCCATTAAAGCCGGGGGAATGTATGACAACTGTGTGAGATTACTTCATGTCACCTGCTTTAATGTAGCTTGAACCTCTCTTATTTCTCATCTGGTTATGTTTGATATGTTTCATAAAAAAATAAAATCTCCAGTTGATGTTAGATTGCTGGTATTATACACAACATCTTTTTTTGTTTGTTTTTTAAAGGCTTTGTGAAAGACACAACAAGAATAGGAAACACCATTTTAAGATGTACATATTAATTTTAATGTTTAGTCTAAAAAATAAGAAACTAATGATTTTCTTTGGGGCTTTCACCATTCACGTTACACAGATGTACCGCTGTACTACTGCGATTGTTGATCATTTCTGATACTAGACAATGAATAACCAATTAATTAGTCATTTACAAGCCAGTCCATACTGAAAATAATTAGCTGCAGATCTAATTTTATAAAAACATGCTGTTAACTGCATTTGAAATTGCAGTGTTGTTTCCACTCTTCCGACTTCTCATTTAAACAACACTGGGAAGAATGGAAGTATGTCTTGATGATGTTTTTTGAATATAACATTTTGAAATAATTCCAACCAGTCAAGCTGAACCACTGCTTGTGCACAGACCAACAGAAGTGATGAAGTATCAGATTAATGCCAAGATGCCATGGACCTCTGGGTATTACTGAGGCATCTCCATGAAGAGAGATGATTAAAAAAATAATAAAAAGAAGAGTGGTAGAAACAGTGCAGTGTGTGTGTTGTGTACAGTATGTGTGTGAGATTTTCAGATGGCAAGACATGTCAAATAGGGCCCTTAGAGGAGGAACCCTAGCTGAGCTTCTTCACAAACTAAATGTCTTAAATTCCACTCCATAAATGCTGTGGGGCCGATTAAAGGGATGATTACACAGGCAGTGGGGCACTCATTAAAATATACCACAGATAACAATGGCAGTGTCATCATTTATATTCCCACTGCTATATCATCACCAGTTTTTTGCTTAAATATAGGCAATGTTGAAATATCTTATCTTAATATTACCCTGTGTTTTTCACGTCTTAGTTCTTTACATCGATGTGAAAAACACATATTCTATGTATTCCTGAGAATTTTTTAAAAATCCCTCACTGGGGGTTTGCTCCTTGATATCTCTGCTGGAAAATACAAGCTGGGATTTAGTAAATCTCTCATCATGAGCTCATTAGTCGATGCTGGAGAAAAAAAGATGAGAGATAGTTGTGCTGACTCTGTAGGAGCCCCGGAGGTGTGTATGAGTGTGTGCTTGAGTTTGTCATTTTGTGGGGACATAAATGTGTTTACACAGCCACATTGTGGGGACTCTCTTTCGGGCACAAAAACAAGTCCCTGTAATGTGAAAAACTGACGTTTTGGGAGAAGACCTTGTTTTACTTTAGGATAAGTTTACTCTCATTGGTCAAAAAAAAGCACACCCACTGTCAGTTCTAAGGTTTTATATTTCAGGGCACGAATAAAAATGTATCTAGCCCCTAACAGGTATTAAAGACAACATTAGATGAACAAAAACACATGAAATTACACACCATTACATATCATTATTTATTTAACAGAAATTAAACCAGAATGAAGAAGTACACCCCCGTGATTCAGTAGCTTGTAGAACCACCGTTCACAGTAACAGCTTGAAGTAATATCGTCTGCGTGACTTAATTAATTTTTTAAATCATTATGAAGGAATTATAGGTCACTTTTCTTTACAACGTTGCTTCAGTTCATTGAAATTCCATTTATGCACAGCTGTCTTGTGGTCCCACCATAGCATTTCACTTGGACAGAGGTCAGGACTTTTCATCACTGCAACAGTTTGATTCTTTTCTTTCAAAGTCTTGCATTGTGTTGTTGTGTTCAGATGCAATTTTTCAAACCTAAGCTGTGCTGCCGCGTTCTTTTTAGAAAGAAAAGGCTTTTTTCTGCTAGCAGCCTTTCCAAACAAGCCATGATTGCTTAGTCTTTTTTAATTGTGCTGAACTTTAACATTTAACATGCTAACTGAGGCTTGTAGAGTCTAAGATGTAGTTCATGAATTTATTTTTCAGTTTCTCTGAGCATTGAATGTAAAAATAAATAATGATACTGTGTAATATATCTTATTTTGGAGTTTAATTTGGATTTTAAGACCTCCTAAGAACAATATTTTCTTTACTATGTCCTGACACATAAAACATTGACATTTAAAGAGGATTTACTTTCTTTTTTAATATTGTTTATCTTATACATTTCCATATATCTATCTGTATATTTGAAGTTGTAACTGGAAAAGTAATGCTTGTGTTCAGTGTTCATTTTATAGGAACTGTGTGTGTGTGAGCTGCTCAACTGTCAGCCACAAGGATTTTATCTGTATTTCTTTCTGGAAGTACCACCATTGTACTGTGATTGATTTCTCAGTGTTGCCACAGTGCCAGCTGACCAGCTGAGGTTAGTCAGGCAGGTTGAGCAGTTCCACATCATCATTCTCTACCTGCAGTATAGTAATGGTGAAACTATCATTTTTCAGATAAAAAGACTTGTTCACTGTGTTGGTTTTCTTTAGAGCGCATTACAAAAGAAGATTTGGGGATGAAAC
The DNA here is from genome assembly GCF_041146795.1 of Maylandia zebra. NCBI lineage: Eukaryota > Metazoa > Chordata > Actinopteri > Cichliformes > Cichlidae > Maylandia > Maylandia zebra. Next base: position 33,773,225 of record NC_135171.1, on the reverse strand, counting down.
AACAAGTTAATTGGATTAGACAAGTAATTAAATGGAATGATAATTAGTGCGGCATTTTATATAATGCTTTTCTAGTGTTATTAATTAGCCAAAGAATTTGTACACTATAAGCCAAGTACACCCACATGCACAATAATGTTGTTCTTTATGTATCACAGACTCATAATTTGGGGTCCAGTATTGACTAAGGACACTTCAGCATTCCTTAATTGAATAATTATGGCAATTATTGACAGTAACTATTACTATTAAAGATTTAAAGATTGGTTTGTATGTATTAGTGATGCACTGATAAAAATAATAAACCAAAGACTGCTAGAGAATGATATTCACCTCACTGAATGCCATCAGTCAATTGGCAAATAAGATTAATCAATGGCAGCCACTAATGCTCTTTCTTTCTTTTCTTTTTTAAAAGATGCATATAAACAGATGTGCAGCAGCTGTCATCATTTCTCTGCTACTGCAAAGAGAAGCAGCAGCTGCTCTTCTTTTGTTTCACATTTACCAATTTTACTTCTTTGATCTTTGTTTTTCAAACCCATATCTCTGAAGCCTTTGTCCTTATTATCTCCATGTCAGCACTTCACTCGATGTAGCTAAGGAAGGCTGTATGTGTCCTGAGGGCTCTGTCCAGCTTTAGTGTCCCACTAGTCAAAGCTAAACACCTGTCACTTCACAGCTCTGCTTCCGTCCCCTTGTCACCAGCAGCACTGGGGGTTTGATGGGCCTTGTCCCGGCCTTTCAGTGTCAAGGCATATGAAACTCAGAGGACTTTCCCCGTCCGTTTCCTTTTACACACACAGTGAAGCAGATAATCTAAGAGTTTGTGTTTTTGTGTGTGTATGTGTGCCTTAATGAGTTCTCTCAAGTTCAGCTTAAGATCTGTTATTTGTGTTGGTGCACTGACTGATCTAAAGATTTTTTTTTTTTTTTTTTTTTTAGTTTTATGCTTTATTTAGTGGCATAATCAAGATGACTTTATACTAATAATCTTAAAGAAATTAAACAGCATAAACAAATTCTGATCATCAGAGTGCTGAGAGCTACGCAGCTGTGCCGTTTTGCTGCCCTGATTGCTGTGGTGACAGTTGTAAGAAATTGCATCATTAAAATAACCACTTTGTAGGGTGCCCGCGTTAGTGCTCATAAAGATATTTAGCTCTATAATCTGCTTATCCCATGATAACATCCTAGAGAAGCTGGCTACTAAGTTAACGTCTTAATACCATAAGAGGAGATTTACTCGGCTTGGTTACAGTGACCAGCTTTTAGTTTGAAAATCTCTTTACTGTGACTGCCATATCTTAGGAGTGAGAAGGGAAACATTTTTGCTTGTAATAAGTACTACTCCGTGCGGCTCTAGAATTTAGAAAACCTAGAGCTTGAAGCCAGCGTACTGTACTTTAAGTAAATTTTAAAAGAGACTGGGAATTTTAAATCATGTGAGACCAAAATGTTGATATAAAAGAACAAGAGCTTGTCTACATTAAATAAAGACCGCAGGAACAAACATTATAATATACTCTAGTATTGAAAATGTCATGATATCCATAATGCATGTCCTCACACAGAGCATATAGGGTGCAGAAAATTGTAACTGTAATTTCAGAGCTATATCTCCATATATGTTGAAGACATATATAAAACAAACTAACAAACAATAAACAAAATTGTGATTTTGCTGTGGTTACCATAGATACCCAGTGTGCTCTACAGGACAGAGACTTCACTGACAGAAATTTTTAGACACCAGGCTTGTTCCATAAAAGCAGACTAACAGCTCTATCAAACAAACAGCACCCGGCTGAAAACACCAAAGGGGCAGTGAAGTACAGAGAGAGCAATCCACCTAAACTGAGAGCCTCTCAAACATTTATTACATCATATTTTGTCATCTAGAGCAGCTGAAAGTGTTGACATCTCACAAAGCCTGAAACACTTTTGTTATACGCAAACCGTGTGAAGCATTAGGCTTCAGTGTAGGTAACAAGTGGAACAAATCCCTGCTATATTCCACTTTACATATACAATGCATTTTGCAGTTTGTAACTGCTAAAAACACTTCCTTTTCTACTACAACAGTTCATTTTCGTGTGTAATGTTAATATATATTTATTTTTTTTAAATTGAAAAGACCGAAGTCCATAGTGGCACCGTAGAGACAACAAATATATAGCAGATCTCACCAAGAACGGAGGGTAGAACAATTCATGGTTCTCTGCTGAATTCATGTGAAAGTGCTACTTCGTCAATTCTGTGTAATAGCAAAACAGAAAAATTCCTCTGTGTGGTGGGACACACTAAAAATAGACAAAGTAGCCAAGGACAAACTTTTTTATGAACTTTCACAGGAAAATATCAATAGCAGCAATATAAAGTGAGGCATCAGCAGAAGAAGAAGGAAGGGTGCACTGGGAGTGCCTACAGTGTGGCAACTGTGCAGTGTGGAACTTCTATTATAATGCATTGCTGCAAATAATGTTATGTTTGCAAGTGCCTTAGATAACCAAAGTAGCTTGATAATCAACATCAATCCTGAGCTTAATAACAACTCTATAGACTTGGGATTAAAATTTATTTTTGGTCATAGTGAAATTTAACATTTTAAGCCATTTTAACAGTTATTTCTTTTCTTAAGGTTTCAACCCTCAGTTGTATATTTGTATATTGTTGTATATATATTTTTTTCATTTCCAGTGGGTGTTTGCTTTGGTATCCATTTATAGATTATCATGGTTTGCTTATCTTTTTCATGGTAGCTTAAAATCCCAGGGCAGCTATGGTTGAGTCAATACCTAAATGATTTTGATTTGAATGTTTATACTGATATCACTAGGGGAAAAAGTGCAGATGTCATGTAACTTTAGTGGGCACATCAATCCAGTGCAAAATGGAAAGGCGCACAGGTGTTTAGAGCAGAGCAAATTGTGTCTGCACAAATGTGACATGAGCAAAAAAATTTTTTGCTCCTGGGGGTTTGTGACTCTTCTTCATAAGCATACACTTACAAGACAGAAAAGGAGGGAACCTATGGAGACAATGTGCCTTGCCGTCTGTCCTCTGGACTATAACATGGCAGGGAGGATTGTGCAAATACGGTTAAAAATAATGATGCTGACTGAACTAATTATATTTCTTGATATTTTGATGTGTTCGAACACTTACATTTAAAACCAACAGCCGTTGCTGTGTATTCAAATAAAGAAAAAAAATGTAATTAACAAATGCTGTAGACAGAATTTTTATTTGCCACTACTGCTGTCTGGCTCACTTTCTTACAGAATTTGGAATGACTTCAGTAGACCCTGGCTTTATTCATAATTCCAGTAGCTCTCTCCTCACGTTCATCACTGAGGAAGCAGTTGCAGTGGCTGTGTTGTGTCAGGCTATCTGTCTCTTCCAGACAGACTAGTCATGCATGTGGCTCAGAATAGAGCAGCTGGGTTGGCTCTCAGACTGGGGCACTGAGTGCTGTATGTGGTCAAAGAAGAGCAGGCAGAGATATGCCCTGTTAAGCTGAAGCCACACATGGCCCTGCTGAGAGCCTGTATCAACTATTCAGCAAAGCTAGAGCTGTAAGAAGTGGAAAGGCAGTAGTAGAATAAGAAACAGATCGCCAACAAACTGGAAGAACATGACTGAACACTCTGTAGTACTCTGTATATCCTCGTAGTCAGTCGTATGACTAGCTAACCAAAACCTTATAGAACCAGCCTAACAAAAGCACACAAAATTTTCCAAAAATGCATGTCCTCAAAGACACAGGCGCTCATTCCACACCTTTTAGATTAAGCAGCCATGTAGAGTATTGTTCTAGAGGCACAGGCATGAGTTTGGAGCTCTGCTGGAGTGCTTGCAGCACCAGAGTGCAGGGCCACAGGTGTTCTGAAAACAACAAAGGCAGACCAATCAATTAGGAACATAAATAATCCTCAACAGACTCTGTCCCAGCTTGTTCTGTCTATGATTGATTCTCTGCATGCTACCAATGGTTACAACGGATCATTGGCTCATTATTTCAAGAGTCACAACCTTCAGTTGCACAAATCTTTTAAAAACCAGCTCTTTATCTGAAATAACATGTATACAAACGGAGGATATTGATCACTGGGGTGCGATTCAGTCTGACTTCTCTGAGTTGTGAAAGTGGAGTTGAGGAGCTACCTGTGAGTGGAGGAGTTGGTAACCAATAGACTGCTTAAGCCCTCAAGCAGTTTTAGTGTCTTCATCATCTCTGTGCCATATGCATCCTGATGACTTGTGCTCCTTCCTTTAACTTCTTATTTTGTCACATCTATTTTTGTTTATACTGATCAGTGTTTCCTTACAGGTACCCAGCATAGCTAGTACTTGCATGCTACGTGTCAGGAAGTAAAACTTTGGACAATGTCTAGACTTGAATCGCCAAATGTGTGAAAATAGTTACTTGCTTAAAGCTTTTTCAGTTGCATGGATCTGATAAGTGCTCTAACATTTGAATCATAATGTTCACTTATCCGCTAATTCTTGCAGAACGAATGTGACACTCTTTGGTAACTCTTTATGTATGAGCTACTGATGGGCCAAAAGTCAAGACATCAAGGATACAGATATCAAGGATAGCTATAGGTTTGGAGGTGAAGTACATTTTTAAAAAGCTGCTTCAAACAGATGAAAGCACCTGTTTTGCTCAGCATTCGTTCAGTGCTTGTAGATGAGTGGTTAAGTGCTTGTGCATACATTAAACACAAAATTACTGACAGGAAAGGTTATGTGATCAGAGATGTTTTTGAAGGTACATTCACTATTCTTTTTCCAATACTACTCCAAGGACGTTCCAGAGTGTTTAAACATACCATGTCTCTGATACTGTTTTGTTTTTGTTTGTTTGTTTGTTTGTTTTAATTCAAAAACAGAATGAAGGCCAGTACCCGCTCTTTTTAGAATAATTCATTTATCCTCATAATACAATAAGAAGGCAAATACTAAAAACGACTCTGTTTACTCTGTGTGCACAGTTTAAAAGAAAAAAGTCAATAGATTTGTTCTGACTTTATGCTTAACTCACAAATTTCTCACAGAACTCCCAGAAAGAAAGAAAAAAACATTTTCAATTTCTTTTATTTTTGCCTTTCAAGGGGCAGAACATTGCAATATAGTCTCACAAACTTCTTACAAGATTATACCTTGATTTTAATGACATTTCATGCATGCCTCTTGAGTCAGCAGTGCCTAGAACAGACTAGTCTTCAGGTAAAACTGTTATTTTCATATCACTCAACATTAGCCTGTCACTCACCTGTGATCAAAACAGTCCGGAGAACATTAACTTACATGTTTCTACATGTTCTGAAAATCCTGCCTCCTTGGTCAGTGCTCAGGTTATCCAAGAGATGCCTGTTATGAAAAAGAGCCCATGTTTCTGGCTTGTTAATAAAGAATACATCACGACTATACCAGCCGACTTCATGCCTTAAATTGTGAACACGCTACAGGACTGAGAAAGGAGCTATTTTTCTGTATTTGGTTCATTTGTCAGGGCAGGTTGAATGCCCACCCCTCCCCACCTGCAGACCAAATGGAGTCTGTCACTGTTTATTCGTCTTGACTCTGCTCAAGAGTGGAGTCTCTTTCTCCAACCTTTCATTACATCAGCAGAAATAGGACTGAGCTCTCTTCCTTTCTCTCCTGTAACCTTGGCCGCTCTGACCAATCACAAACAAGTCTCTTCTCTTTTTTTTTTTTTTTAGCCATGCTTGTTATTACTTTGGCAGCTGACACACACAAGTAATACCATGAGAGGTATGGTGAATGTCTCTCTTTGGGGAAAACAGCAGACTAATTGGTTCCATCTACTCTTGAGTAGATGTTCCAGGAGCTGAACATAATCTCATTAGGCAAGCAGCAGCCGCGGGGCTGTGTGGGGAGAAAAAGGCAGTTCCCTCGCCCATACTGAACTGGCCAGAAGCAAAAAATACTCCTATGGAGACTGCTGGACATATGAAAACCATGTCAGCCAGGAATTGCCAGCTTGACAGCTCTTTGTGTATGTGTGCATGTGCATGTTTGCACTGATGTGAATGTAAGAACCCAAAATGGACCTTGTTACTATTTCTGAGACTCCAAGTGAATGACACAGGTGCAGTCTAGGGTTGTTTCCACAGTGATAAGTTTTGCCATCTCCAGTAGTTGCAAGAAAACCTTTGCAAATCCTTTGTAATAAGCAGGATTACAGCACTGACTACTCATAAAATGAGGTTTGCAAAAGCATTAACAGCAGTCTAATTACACTCTAATCCAAAATAAGATAAAGTCTCAGTAAATAGGGGAAATTAAGCACTAGCATACCAAGAAAAGCCAAGTGTAAGTGTAAAACACGTGAAGAAATCTCAACAAATGGCTAAAATCCTGGTTCATGTGTCCATTACAAGGACAATATTGATAAGAATGGTGCTAATATTAAATGATGGACTCCACAATCCACTGAAAATGAGCAAATGAATAAATAAAGTTTTACTAGTTATCTGGAAGGAGCATTATGTTTTGTGGTTGCATATGGGGTTGCTTTGTCTTCAGCAAAGACATTTTACAGGGGAATATCAGAACACAAACTCACTCTGGGTGAGGTTAGTAATGCAAAAGGACAAAGACTATAATCAGATAAGTGAAGTAAAAACAGGATGGTAAAAACATAATTCAAGTTTGGAATAGCCCACTCTGACAGTAATCCAGGTTAACGTGAAGCGGCGTAGCAAAAAAAGACATGTTCCGTTTAAAAAACAAACAAGGTTTGCATTGTTAGTGATACCTCATTGTGTTCAATAACTTTGTTAAGAGTGCAGCTGTATCTGTGTTACTAGTTTACTCAGATCTTGCTTGTCTTTATTTTGCAGAAATTCTGTTTTCTTGAAGGTTTTTCTTGCAAGTGTGTAAGCACTTAATCTTGGTAACACTACAGGTGCCAGAACACTGAGAAATGCATGTGTCTGAGAGGTTATTTGTGCAGAGGCTGTTCAAAGGTTAGGCTCACAGCTTAGCCAAAATTCTTCTTACCATAATTGTCCTTGAAACAGCTCACTAAAAGGGCCATTTACTTGGCAAGATTTATGCTTAAGCATTTTATTATAATTTAAGAATGACTTTCTGTTTTCTTCGGCAACTTAAATTCAGCCAAAGAGTTTTTTCAGATGAATATCAAAGAAAAACCTTAGCAACAAAAGTTGACTGCATTTCATTTTTCATTCATGGTAAAATCACTGTGGACATGCATTATGTCTTTCCAAATTATAGAGGGATGGATCCTATGATGTCATGTATGGCTTTACTCTTTGTACGTGCATATATCTAAGTGCAGGAGGTAAAAGAGAAATAGCTTTGAGTGGCAAATACCTTCTACCATTTAGACCTGACAGAGGAAAGGCCACTCTGACACATCTAAATCTAGGCAGTTGTTTACTAGAAAATACAGGGTTTATTTAGGCACAGTTTTTTTGAAGTACTTTATTTCCTCTAAAATGTTAAATGTTCACAATTGTTTCTACCCCTATAAACACACTCTTGGTTTTCCATCAGTTATTAACAAATCTGCTTTGTAAAGAGCATACTCTTCAATTTTCAGCCTCAAGTCTTGTCACTACCAATCACTCAGAGAGCCAGCGTGATCTCCCATTCGTTTTTCTAATAAAGCCTCTTGCATCTTCTGGTCTTACACCCAGTTATTGCTATGTCAGGGAAAGGAGACCATCATCATCACTAATCATTCTCTCAGCCAGCAGGTCTGACTAAGTACTCGGTTGATGCTATTAAGGTACTTGTCAACAGCACTTTCCAGAGTGTGCAGCCTTTGGCTTTCAATCTAATCAGCCTTGATGGGAAGCCTGCCGACACCACACAGGAAATCTTCACCTCCAGCCCATCATACGTGGGCATTTAATGTCTGTCCTCACCTACCTGCACAATTAGGCATGAATCCAGTTTTCCTTTTCATCTTGTTTTTAATTAATCAAGCTCTTATAGGAGGAGTTGTTAATGGCTTATGTTGCTCAGTCACTGAAGAGCTCCAGATTTTTGACTTAATTTATAGTATGGACTCTGCTGGCGACTTATCTGCCTCATTAGACATCCAGTCGCCTGACAGGAAAGATGGACAGGTCTGATCTATTTCGGCTCAGATGAGATGGCAACAAGCATCAGATTACAATCTGGATTTCCTGCAGTTTTTTTTCTTTTTAACTAGAGTGGCTGTCAGAGTGCTAGCATCCTAATTTCATTGCAAACAACAGTTTTGCAGTCAGGTTCTTCTGCACTACCATTGCCCCTTTGCCTATCTGGGTCTGTCTGCTCATTTATCCCTTAGTCCTTCCAAAATCATGGTGTCATAACACATTGATAACTTCAGTAAAAATAAATGCAGCTGTAAAATTAAGACAACAATGAGGTTGTTGGAGTTCCACTCCAGCTAATGCATTTTTTTTATTGTCAGAAGAATTCAGTCTGTTCTGTCAGTATATATCTCCAAACCAGAAAGTTATTTATTTATTGTTATTTATTGACTCCATTCTAGGAAAAGATGTGAATTAATAGCCATAGATGGATACAACAATAAAAGGAAAAGGAGAAGCTAAATATTTTGCAGCAGTATTCGCCAAATGGAGCAGAGTGTAAGACTGCATATAGAGACCACTCAGCCTATTAGAGAGGATACACTATAATGCCAGCAATGTTTTTACAAGCCTTCAGTACTTATAGTACTCAAGGACTTTATTGCGACAGATTTCACTGGGTTTTCAGTGGCAAAAAACCCCCACCTTTGAATAAGGCACTGATGAGACTGAACAGTGTGGTACAGTCTTATGTGTCAAATAGATGTAAGTTGTACATATACTGAGGCAAAATTAAGATGCCCATATTTTAGATTTGATGCATGGAACCAACCAAGGTGAGCCTAATAACATTTCTATAATGAAAATTTAAATAACGCTTTCAGCTTTTTGTTTCTCACATTATGCATGCACGATAATAATCACGCCATTTTTAAAGAGTCTTTATTAGCTGAATTACTTTCACCATAGGAGGGTACTATCATTCACTGGAACGTACCTCTTCTTTCCCAATCTGAAGAACTATGTTGTTACCATGGTAACCATATCCTTATCAGACTTACATGAGCATAATTTAAGCTGCTGACATTTATTAGAAAAATGCAGAGTTTAGGATTCTAGGTCAGAGGAAACTTGTTCAGGTGTCTTTATGTGTGTCATTTTTTGGCATATTCATGTCTTTGCACGCTTGTTCAATAATTGTGAAATGATAGCAGATATGGCATCTGTGCAATATTTTCATGCATGACATATGTGCAGTATCTGTTTAAGGCATCTGTGCAATATTTTGATGGATGCATCTGCGTGATATTTTGATACTGTTGATATTTATTTTGCTGCATGTGTTTATAGATCTGGCTGTGAGTCCCTAATGATAATGATAGGTTTATACCTGCTGCATGGAGTGCATTCACTCTTTACTGCCCGGAAAAACATTATTCTTCTGCTATATAAAGTAGATTAAATAGGACATGAACTTAGTGAACTTAGTCATTTTAACTGGACCTATTGTTGCTCATTTCCAGCTACATATTTTTATTCTTAGACTCTACTAGAGTAGCTCGAAATGAGTCACCTTTCAAAAAAAAAAACTAAACTTATTTGTCTTAAACTTCTGGGCCATGGCGCAGATCCCTGCTCGACTGAAACAAGCCTTTTTAGCTCCTCTACCTTTTAGGTCACCCTCCATTTAAGTTAGATTTTTTTCTGATCTGCTGGCGCTCACAAGATGACTATATTAGGGATATACCTTCTCCCGCTATCATACAGAGCCAAGAGTGGGGAAAAAAACTGACTGAAACCTAATGTTTAAAGCGTGAACTTTTCAGATCACAGGGGTAAATTCCACATATGCTGGCCTCATTATTTGAAACTTTGACCAAGTTTTGTTTTAATATGTACCGTTGTAACAGTGGGAGGAAGTAAGGAAAACATTATGGATTCAAAAAATCAATTACACTACTTAAAATGAAACTTTAAAGTGCTTTTGTGTGAATGGTATCATCCGTGCCACGAGTTAACACAGCATGTATATAATTCTGCAAACACTGATATAATTATGATACACATATATAGTCCTGGGAGATAAAGGGTCTAATGCAGGATCTCAGCTATTGCTAGGACTGGACTCTGGCAATTCTCTGGACAGAAACCTTTAATGTTGTGGCTGAAATCTGCTAGAGCCACTCTTTAGGTTTACAGCTCCAAATGCTCCTATTATTGCTGGAACCACTTTGAATTTTACCTTCCATATCTGCTCCAGCTTTTCCTTCAGAACCTGGTACAGTAGTTCTATTTTTATGTCACTTTGTCTGGTTGATTGATATTTAAATAAATTGAGTAAAATGGTAAAAAGAAAACTGTGGATTATATAGATGCCACTTTCAGCTGAGACCGGGACAGTTTGCTCACAAAGTACTGTACAATCGATTGGGACATAAAGAGTCATCCAAAGAGCTCAGGCTTAATCCTTAGAGGAGTGAGCAAGCTGCTTTAACAACATGTGGAGCCAGAGGAATGTTTTGCTCAGGATGAAGTCCTGACCCAACTTCTCTGTTGCTGCCTCCTGAGGGATCAGGACCAGGACATATGATACTGTACTCATTGTTTCTAGTTTATTTATCCCGCAAGCTGCCTCAGCCTTCATGCTGCCTCACCAGCTCTGCTCCACACGGCAACAAAATTATTCTATACAACTCTGCAATAATGCAAGCCTATTCAGGGAGAATATTTTCACACTTGCATGCTTTGAATCTCCTCATCTGCTCAGTGTCAGGTGTCAGGGGTTTTCCTACATCGTCACAAATCTCTTTCAGTTTACTAAAGCTCAGAAGTTATCTGTGCAAATCTCAGTAAAGGTCTTCCCCTAAACTCCTGTGTTCAATCACTTCAGCTTATTTTCACAGAGGCAAGGAGTGTTCTCATTAGGAACTCAATTATTAGTTCAGTCATACCATTGTCTGGCAGTGTTATTGGCAGTCTAAAATGAATTTAAGTAAAGAAAACAATTCGGATTAAGCCTCGCTAGCAATTAATCACTTGTTTGTTTCAGCAACAATAATTGAGCAGTCTGCATAGGAATTTAATGTAATTCAGATGGTAACATTTGAACTCAAATAAAATATGAAGAATTAGAAATATGAAATGATTCATCCACCTTGATTTCTCCTACAGCTCAAATGAAAACTTGTCCCCTGTTACTGTTAGGACAAAGGAGGATCACTGCTATTATTTCTTTCTTTTTTCTTTTTTTAGAATTAATAGATTATTGTCTGCTAAAATTAGGCCTTTTTTCAGTTTAGTAATTTAATTTTCAGGCACAAGAAAGTTTTGCTGTGTACACACATCACTGGCTCAAGCAGATCTGGTGAATCAATGTTTCTAGAGGTTTCTAGATCATTTGAAGAGTTGGCACATGAAATTACCGTTACCTGAGAGGTAGCAAGTCAGATAAGGAATGCAAGAATACTATGGTTAATTGTCTTTTAGGGTTACACGTTACTGAAAGCTGGAGACGGACATTAGAAGGTCAGTGAGGATGCTTGTTCACCGTGGTGAGGACCTGACCTTAATGTTGGTGTAATGTTTGCTCTGTTGCTTTCATCTTCATAGATTCTTGCAAGCGAAGTGCACTCATTTTTTACAATTTCTTTTTCTTTCTTTTATATTTGCTCTTGAATACCTCAGTACATGTGTCCTGAAAAATCACGACAACTGTAATGTTCTCAGGGCTGAGTCATCCCTTCTACTGTCTGTCAATGTGCATTTTGAATCAAAGAACTGGCATTATGAGGGAAGAAAAACTGTTTTTTTTCTCTTTGTAAACTTTCAAACTTTAAAAACAGTTTTCTTTCATTGGTGCTTTTAGATCACCGGAGCACAGAGGTGGCTGTGTTGTAACTTCACTAATTGTTGCAAGGTTGCATTCTTGAAGTCTGACACTGACTTGTTTATGCCTGCGTTGCTTTTGTTTTGTTTTTCTTTTGTTTTTGTAGGATCGGCTGCGATCATGTTGAAATTCCGCTGAAACATAATTCCACTAATAAAAATTGACAGCAGCTGACTTATGTGCTGTTCTCAGGTGAAAACGATGGCAAACACTGATCTGAGGGGATAATAAAAAGGGAGACGAAAAGGATTACATTGAGTCAGAGTTTCAGTGTTATGAAGGTGGTTCCCTTTTTAACCTTTTTATCCTGAATACATAGCATATTTTAAGCACATTGTATATTTTATTCTGCATAGAAGTTATTTATTGTGACCAATGCTTACCTTTCCTTTAACACTGATGTGGGACAGCACTCCAGTTTTATGCTATTGTACAACTACGCAACAATAGTAGTGGAGTTAAGTGTGTGATGGCATGCTCAAAGTGAATAATACGCCCCCAACACCCCCTAAAAATGTTTTCCTCATCATGTGACAGTGTTATCCCTAAATGCACTTTCTGAGTGTAAGACTAAATAAATCTAGGTTACAGTTTAACACCTGCAATGTGCTTCTGTTATGTTAAAAATAAATGGCAGCAATGAGAGCACACTGAGGGGTAAAATAAATATTCTCTTATGAATTTACAGTTTTTCAGCAGAATTGCTCTCTCGTCTTGCAACACCGGTAGCTATTTTTTCACCCTTCATAGCTCTCCACAACCTGTTGTTCTAACTGACGTAGGCGACACTTGAGCACTTCTTTTTGCATGGAGGAAAACTCAAATGACTTGTCAAATGTCCTCCTTTATGAGTGTTCACAGGACCTGGTTAATGTGTACAAAGTGCTGCTAGAGTTGAGGTATGTAAATATTATGCTCTGAAAAGGTGAACAAGCATGCTCCTACACCTATCTATACATCAACAGTAAAGCTTCTCTGCCTCAGTGTCACTTAGATACTTTTTTTTGTGCATCCTTCTGGTGTAAGTCCATTAAATCAAACAGATAATCTGTTGTCTAGCCTAAATGTAAGATGTATGTTTCAGTTGTGGGTGGCTTCTGTCAGTGCAGATATAAAAAATGCAATTGAAGGACAGTGCAGTTAAATAACAGAGAAGTTAATTGTTTCTAATATGTGTTTGACAAAAAATTCTTTGTCTTAAATGTAAGTATGTGTCCCTCTGTTTATTTGTGCGTTTACTTAGCTTACTTACTAGCTTACTTTAGCTTTCCAGATAACTCAGTACTGGGTAAATGAAGATGCCTTTGACTATGTTCTTTAATGTCCCATATCTTTGTATTAACCTTGAAATCCACTGGTCCCCCTCTGGGGCTGTATGAGGACCTTGTCAGGCATCCATTTTCACTGCTTGTTGGACCAATTTGTGGCTGGCATTAGGCTTTCATTACAGGCCTCCCAGTGCACGCACACCTTGTAAGATGGGACTTAATTAAGTTTATGCTTTCGCTGGCAGACCCAGGGGCTGGCTGCTTGCTTCTGCTGCCGATTGTTGATTTATGTCGAATCCTCAAGGACAATCTGCTTCCTCTGCCACGGAGCAGGGCAGGAAAACAAACAGTAGTTCACTGCCAGCTGTTTGGGGATCATATTTCCCAAATACTGTCTTAGTATTCCATTTTTTATCCTGTGTCAATCCCGTGTCATTCGTTCTTTTGCCCTCCTTTGAGTCAAATTTAGGCTACTGAAATAGCTAAAGTTGCAAACGCTCGATCCTCTAGTCGCTGTTAATTATTCTACGCCGCTTCTTTCTCGAGTGTTTTCGAGGATTCCTAGAAGATACTTCATGTTCTTTTCATGTATCTGCGTTGATGGGTAGTGCGCAAATGCACTTCAGATATTCACTTAACACTAATCAGCCATATAAAGTCGAAGCTTTTCTCATGAAGCTGGAGGTTATCATCAAGGCATGAAATCCTACCTGATCACAAACACTGCTTTTCTTTCTCCTGGTAGGATTTGCAGTGTGATTGTCTGGGAAATATAAACACAATGTGGCAGAAAGATATCATGGTATTCTGATTGACAGAATGTAGCGCAAACAATGGCATACACAGTTAGGGATGGTTTTTGTTGTGTGCAGCATCATGTTTCTTTTCAGCTCTTTTCTTAATATGACTCAGTAAAATACTTCTAAATATTATGAGTGCCATTGTGTCTCTTTATGTCCTGTCCTTATATCTGTTTGGCTCAAGAATTTCCACAGAAAAACTGCGTATTGTTCATTATAAAGAAAAAGACATTTGTCTGTGCTGGGCTCTTCTTTGATGTGCTCTTCCCTTGCTGTCAGCCACAATAAATGAGATTCATCTAAGAAGCCAAGCAAGACAAATAAATCCAATAAGGTTTTGTCACTCACTCTGTGTCCTTCAGTGACGTTCTCTCTTCCTCTTTCCCTCCTCTCACGCCTTAGCTTGTTCCCTTCTCCCTTTATTCTTTTGCTTATTCGTATTCTCTTTTTGCTCCTCCCTAGTGAATCATAGCAATTGTTTACCTTTTCAGATGGAAAAATGGTGCTTGGTTTAATAAGCAAATGTACCACTCCACCACACTGCCACCTCAGGGAGTCTTAAAGAGAGCTCGACTGCTTAGCATTTTTGTCTGTTTTGGAAGGTACTGATGTTTGTGTAGTGCAAAGCCCAAAAGAGTGACAGAGTAGCAGGATAAGGTCTGCCAGATGCCAACAGCACATCCATCAGCACATCCATCAGCCACCTTCCTGACACATCTGCCGTGCCGAGGTTCCTGCTCTGAAGTCTGGCAGGCTGCAAGCTTCCCACAGCTTGTTAATGTACCACATTACGCTGGGCACTGGTACAAAAGATGGCTGCTCCTTTTTAATGTGTATCTGCTCATCTGCGACATGCTTGCACTACATTTAAGCATAGCCTTGGCATAGGCTCGAAGAGCAGGATCAAACCTGTAGCTACACCAGGAAAACACAGCAATAAAGAAAGAGTTGGGTCTATGCCCGGAAGACTCTTTGTTCATGTCACAGGGTTACTTGCACAACATGTTCTTACACAACAAAAAGCGACTCAGACACAGGAAAGGGAATGTCACAGATTACAAGTATTGGTGTGCAAACTTTGAGCCCATCTGTGATTAAACTGCTTTTTGACACTAATTAGATATGTTGATGTGAATGCAGCTGGGACAAGACCTAAAGGAGCGGAGCTCTGTTGCTGCTGGTGAAGCTGAGAGGTGAAGTGAAAAAAGTTTTTTGTAACAGCGTGAAGAAGCCAAGCCTGTGTCCTCCCCAGCAGAGGATTCCTGTCTTACTAATTGGCTTTGATTCTAGGGTGTAGTGTAAGCAGCGGTGCTTTGAAAACCTGGTGTGTGGTGTGACTGAGAATGTTGCAGGGCCCCAATACAAAGACATTGCATGCGTTATTGTTTTAAAAATGGATTTGTTATTCTGGCTCACCCATCCGTGACTAACTGTTCCTATTTGTTTGTTGGGAATGACGGCACAAGTGTAGCAGCATGGGGATATACTAGCTCCTTAGTCGACAATCCTGCGAGAATATTCTTGTGAAACACTGAAAACAACACTCAACAAGCTAATGACTGGTTTGACAGAGTAAACAGACAAATCAGCCCCATTTAAATCATTTATCCGTGTCACAGATATGTTTGTTGTTTTCATGATATATTAAAGATATAAAAAAAACTTTAACCTTTTATTTTTTTCAACATTTTTAGTTAAAATGCAAAAATGTTATGAGCAACCAAAACTCTTTTAAAACAAAAATCACACATGGAGCTTGGTGGTGGTTTTGCTGAGAGATTTTTAAAACCTAGTGTATGGGAAGTCTCTCTGTTAGGTGAAAACACTGCAGCCTGTAATGATATTTAATAATCTCAATTGAAACTGCAGGATGTTCTTCAAGCATGTGTGCACAGTAAAACTGCATCGATTCCATGATTAGCTGCAAGTGCGGTTTTAGCTTTCGTCGCCTGACTCACTGAATAAACCAGATGTGCATTCTTGCGTCTCTGTAGAGCTGTAAAATAAGTCTCTGAACATATCGAGACACCCACAGAATCAGGATCCATTAATCAAACTGAATGAATATGCAACAGGGACTGCTAGGATGCAGCCTGCTGTCTGTCTGGCTAACAAGGGTGGTATCCTGCAGCTTCCAACTGAAAGAAAGATATCTTTCTTTTCAATGGACTGAGCTCTGCACAGGGGGCGTGCCAGAGGCTATGTGCTGTTGCTCTGCGTTAACTCTCTCTTCTCATTCCTTCACTGTATCTGCTGTGTCTGTATTCATTTACACACTGACCAGCATCATTATCTAATATGCATCCTGCTTAATCATTTCTACATAGCAGATTTCCATTTTGGAAAGTTACATGGGAAGCTAACTCATTTCCTTACAAAAAATTATAAATTATTATCAAGCACCTAAAACGGGACTGCTGAAGAGCTGTTAATTGATTATAGCCCAAAGGAGCTCTCTTCGCAAAAGCAGTTCATAGGCAGAGTATTCCTTTTAGATACACTTGCTTCAGTTGATCAGCACAGCCAAGTTTTGATAACTTAGCGTTATGTTGTGTTGTATTTTAAAAGATTGTCAGGAATACATGATTAATTAAATCTCTTTTGGTTTGACAGTTGGTGTGAAATGTTTCACAAGATGCAACCTTTAAGCGTTTTTTGAAAACTGAAAAAAAAAAAGTTATTTTTAGACTAATTAACTGACCAACGACAGAGAAAATCATTGTGGGGGGCTGTCTCTAAAACCTGCACAGCAGTAAAGAACAAGGTGCTAAAACTTGCCCTAATTCTGATATGCCCTTTATGTGTTAAGTAGCAAACCATGATTTTTCTTTATTACCCTCAAATTTGTAGCACTTTTCCTGTATTTAACAAAAAAGACACTACAGTCTAACTCTTGCTAGATTAAATAACTTGAATATTGCAACAGTAAAAAATTTTGAGGCGTCATACTAAGCTCTGTTGCAGCTCTTCTTTCGGGCTACATTGTGCAGATGATGCTTCTGTAGATGCCAGTGACCTTTCTGCTCTTAACGTGTTAGTTGTCCAGACAAATAACCATCATTCTAAATCAGTTACATCTGTTATAGCAATATGAAATCACAACTGCAACGTGGAGAGGACCGCAAAGAGGTTGTCACAGTGTAATCATAAATGTTAGATATGGCTTTAATTGGTGTCATCAGTCAAGGCAGTATTAACCTGGTTACAGAGAACAGTTATAAAGCTGTTTCTGGGCTTCTTTCATACAGCAGCCAATAAGGACTCTGTCTCCTGAGTGCTTGGAGGAATTCTCTTTCTCAGCTGCAGGGCTTTTCTGTGTTGAGGGCTTGAGAACCTGTGTTATTAAAAAGACTGCTATCTTCCTTCTGCCTTTAGAGTGTGAGTCACATGAACAAAAACACGTAAGCCTGGCTTTCCATGTAAATCACAGAGGATTACATTCAAAGTTACATACAGATGATCAATACGTCTGTGTTATCCCTTTCCCAAAAATCTCACAATATGGCTTTTGTAAGTTCATCTCCTCATTCTCCCCCCAAAAATCTGACCTACTTTAAGTTGACTCTATTTTCTCACTGTTTCTGTGAGGAAGAAGGGGAATCTGGGGGTGGGCAACTGCAGAGCTCATCTCCCATGCATCTGTGTTTTATATGCAGTCTCAAACTTGTAACTGGCACCATTTTTAGAATATGCACACTCTGTGATTCTTGCATGCCCCTAAATCTAATCAATCACTGTTAAATCCGATGGTATTGTTTTAAAATTGTGAACCTTCTTACTTTATTAAAAATGACTTGTTGTCTTGACTATACTCACTTAGAAAATTGCTAAGAGAACTTCTTTCTCTCGAAGAATTGAAGATGCTACACAGAATAGTGGCTGTGATTCTCCTTGTGGTTTAAATGAAGCTGGCAGATTTTGATCTGTGCCATTACTGTTTCATCACATTCGTCAGACCAGACGGGCATCCACAGAGCAGAAACAGCAGCAAGCAGGTGACTGGTGTTCCCATTAGGCTCCTATTCCCTTCAACTGCTGAAACACACCACAGCGTGAGAAACATAACTGCCACTGGAGACAAAGATCTTGTCGTAATAGAACAGCTTTCACAAAGAAAGGAGCCATCAGAGTCTGGCATGAACCCTTTAGATCCGTCATTGGAATGCCGTCTATTGCAATGTTAAATGTCCAACATGGATGATGAGTCATTAAGAGAAGGCTGCAGGTTTTGGATGTGTACACATTCAATCCATCAAGTCAGGTTAAATCAGACAGACTGCAGAAGAGTAAAACCCATTCATATGTCTGTATACACACATAGACATTAATCACTACACCATATCTCATTTATTATGGCAGATGGAGTGAGTCTCACTGTCTCTACAGGCATCTGCTATAGGGAGGAACTGTGTGCACTGTGTGAAATCGAATGCATCTTCTGGCCCTGATGAATCAGACGGTGAAGAATGTGTTGGTCAGCTGAGACAACAGGTTTTAATCCTGTCCAGCATCATAACCACCACAGGGACAGTGAGCCATCCATCTACTTTATTTTGCCACCACTATAGATACGCTTAAGCTAGAGAGATGCCTACGGTATCCTGGAACTATCACCTATTGTTTTCCTGCACTGTCGTATATTTAGGCATCTCCTTGCCAAAAACTGTGCAGAATTAAACACAAACTCTCGACTAATTGGCCCCAGTATAAACCCAAAACAATACGAGGACGAGTTAATATGCAAAACGGACCAGGTTAAGTAGTATGAAAATAGAAGATAATGATTAATAATGACCTCTTTATTCGTTACGTGCCTTTTTAAACGGCGGTACTGACCACAGGAGTATATGATGAAAATACCTCACAAAATTTTCCTGCCTTGCTTTGGCAGGAAAATAATAATGTTGTCTGAGATATGCAAAGTGGCAAAGTTTAAATAAGCAGACTGCAAATATGCACTAAACTGTGCTCTTTTACAGCTGAACTTTCATCCACTGAAAGCCTGGGCTCACGGTTTCTACTCTGCATTAATTTGACAACAACTCGGTGACACTATAAAAGATAACGGTAAAATGTCATATATATCTGTGTCAATGTCATGTATATGTGTGCGTTTCACTCTGAAACACAAGTTGCTGTAACTGTTTCCTGTAGTTCTAGTAATGTAGCATAAAACATAGAAAATCTCTGCTGTAATGCTTAAAAAAAAGATTTTTTTAAACCTGTTTGATCATTGCATTTTACATTTGTAATGATCAGCTCGTCACTTGGTTTAGGAGGGGATAAACAGAAGTAACCTATGGAGCATCTTTGCTTGATTGTGATTGGCTGAGGCACCCGTCAATCATCTGAGGTGACGCTCTTCACTTCAGTTCTGCCAAACATGCCTGGCGTTTGCACAGATTTGGATTTTCAAGGCTCAGTTGTGGAAAGAACAGTGAATCCAATTCCAGGATTATAAATAGTTCTTCAAAACTGATGGCTTGTAGTCTGAACAGACATATTACTCTACTCAGGCTGCTGCTGCCTCTATAGGCAACCCACACCACACCATTATCGTCGTCTCCTCGTCTGGTTCAGTCCATCATACCTTATATCTGCTTCTGTCAGTTCCACGGCCAGGAGACCACATTATTCCACCTCCATGAGTGTTTGAGCTTCAAGGTTGTTCTGAGTCTAGTCAACAGGAATGACCTCTGGCCAGATGTCAGTTGACCTTAACCTCTTTATGCAGACATTGTCATTCCCTCTGGTGATGCTGCCAAAACAATGCAAGTGCACAGAGAACTACAACTGTCTGCTGGCAAATTTGTCAATTTACAGGGTTCATTGCTTGTTAGTTAGGAGTGTATGAGGCGGTGTTTCAGTTAAGATAACCATGAGAGTATTTTTTGGGCTTAGTACAAATAGGCACCACAGATTTTGTTCTTGTCATTTCTCCATTTGTCGGAGACATTGAGCAAAAAAGTAATGGAGTCCCTGTGGAGATGGGCAGCCTATGTGGCTCTCCTGTGGTGTGGGAGTTATAGTAGATAGATAATGTCACGGACCACTGCTTAAAGAAAAGGGGGATATGGGGGGACAGAGAAGAAGATTGAGATACAAAGGCATATGAGAAAGAGAGAGCAGGACTGCAGATCGGAATCACCAAACAGAAGCATGTGGAGCATCAGTGCAGTACAGTATATACTGTACATTTATGCAGCGTCTCTCTTACTCATCACATACTCTGCAGTGCTTAGCTGGCAGGTATTAAATTAAGCAGAACTGTCATTCACATGCTGTCTCATGCTCATTAACCTCATTGTGCATTAATCGCTCTCTTGAAATAATTGTCTGTTGAATCACTGACAAGGGCATATTACCTGCGGACTGATTTTTGTTTTAAATTTTAATTAAGCGTCTACCCTTAATTAAAGAACTCTTTATAAACTGTTTGCTTTGCTGAATATACAACATAAAATGAATTCAAAGAGCAGTTGTCATAAGGGATGTGGGATGTGGACCCAAATGAAGGACTCTCAGGCACACCAGGTAAACATAAAACTGACCTTTTTATTGAGGTAGGAAGCCAAAGTCCACAAAGTGCAAAAAATCCACAAAAAGAAAACAACTTGAATCCAAGAAATTCCAGAGCATGACCTGAACAACACAAGGGAGGTTACACAGAAACGTTGACAGAGCCTAAATGAAGACCGAGACTACTGTATATATATACACACAGGAGGTAATCACGTTAATAGGATACACTAGTATAACAAAATACCGCCGAAACCAATCAAGATCAAGACATGGGGAAGTAAAATCTTGCCAAGACAAAGACTTGACAAGATACAAGAAGACATTAGGAAGCTTAGACTAATCTAAAGCAAAAAATGAAGTATAAACTAGAACTGTAAACACTGACAAACCAAGATCATGAAATATCAAGAACTAAATGATACTAGAATACAAATAGAAATACACAACAAACCTGACATCACTTAAAAAATATTAGTAGTTCAAAGAAATGCATAATTCAAAAGACATAGAAATCCTAACTACAACTGCAGAAAAAATAGAATTCACAGACCATGACAGCAATTTTTTATTCTTTTCTTTGTCTTCTCATTTTTGATTCTATACTTTGACACTCATAAAGAAACCCTTCATCATAATGATTGCTAGTAAGTGAAGAAAAATGTGGGTGACAAGCAAGGACGAGAGCTTTGATGGCAATATTCAGAGCTTCTTTTACACTGTGTGTGTGTGTGTGCTTGCATGCGTCTGCATATGTATTAGTCCCAAGAGAGGCCACACAGTTGCTACGTGCCTCCCTGGGAGCACATAGAAATGGGGCGGCATGCATGTACTTGTTCCCTACACAGATGGGAAAACATCAATCCACAGGTGACACACACACACACACACACACACAGCAACACTGTGATTTACTAGTGGCAACAGAACTGTAGGTGTGTGTGTGTGTGTGTGTGTGTGTGTGTGTGTGTGTGTGTGTGCATACATATGTGAGTGAGACACAGTAAGTAGGTCATGCATCCCAGAGTGAGAAAATAGATTCACATTCAACTTAAATCACAGAAAACGAGTTAGGATTCTTTCACCGCGATGAAAAATGTTTTTCAGTTACCACAAAGGGCGACCTGCTTGGCTCATTTATCGGGTTTTTAGGTCGTACTTTTGTTTGTGTGCAGATGCAGTTTTTTGTGTGTATGTTTTTACACATGTAATTATGTTCTTGTCTTACTTTATGTTCTTTAAATGAGTCTGCTGTTCTGGCCAACAATTGGAGCTTGCTTTTGATTTTGGAGGCACAGTTTCAGGTCCTGTGGCGGTGTGAGGGAGGAGGGAGTATGAAGCTCTGATTGGACAGACTCCATTTTTACACACACACACAAAAAAATCAGAGATGTACTGTACTGAGTAGAGGGTAACCGTAACCATAGAGTGGATGTTACCTTTCAAGGTACTGTGGTAATAAAGACATCATATTGTATGTTAGTGTGTGTGTTGGTGAGGGACAGAGAGCTATAGCCATGTAGTGTTAATACCCTGGCTCCATCGATGCATTGATGAATAAAAAGAGCCTGTTTTATTAATAAACAGACCTTCTTGCTGTCATCTCACATGAAGAAGGCTCTGGGTTCAAGGTGCTGCAAAACTGACGCCATTCTGTGTACAATATACATGTTTTGCATTTGCCTGTCCACATGCTTGGGCTTGGTTAACTGGCAAAAATTAATGGTCCAGGTACAGGCTCAAGTTCACCCTGGCTGGATGAGCAGTTAAGAAAATAGATGGATGATTTAAAAATAGTAACATGAGTTTATTCATTCCTCATCAGACGGAAACTGCAGACTAGTAAACATGTTCTAGTTGGCCTTTCAATGATTTCAAAGGAATTAATTTGGTTTAACTCCATCCATCCATTCTCTTCCAGCCTCCATACAAACTCATGGTGGTCTGTGTTTGTGAGCTCTCTCTGTGCATGCTTTAAAACTGCTAAACTAATTGCTGGTTATAATAGGACCTTAGAGTTTGGATGCTGTGAGAATGATGATTGTCTTTCTCTCTGTGTTGGCCCTGTGATGAACTTGTGGCCTGTCCATGGTGTACCCTTCCTCTTGCCCTATGTCAGCTTGAATAGACTCCAGCACTCCCATGACCCTGAAGCTATGTTCACACTGGAAGCGTTTCACTCGTCGCACATCACTTTGAAGCTGATGGCTGTTTTTCTGTGGATATTCTAGGTTGCGGTTTCCAAGGTGACCTCCTATTACTACAAGTCCATACGTCAATTAATACTCTTCTTCGCTCTAATTAGCAGTTGCTTGAGTCAATAACCTGGAATTTGAGAATTCCAAATTCCTGATTCGTTTCAGGTTCCACCGACTTCCTGTCACTTCTGGTTATTTCACCCAAATGTCGCTCACTTACTATAATCTCTGGTTGTACTTCCAGTACAATTTAAGTTTATTGTCATATGCACAGTAAAGAAACACGTTTCCGTATACAGTGAAATTCTTTCTTTGCTGTCCACAACAGATGCCAGACATCCACAAAATAAAATAATAAAAATAATTAGAGACAGTTACAGATAATTAGAGTACAAGTGGATCAGTAGTCATTCACAAACCATTGCTTTCCATTTTGCATGAGTCCATAGTTGTACCTAAACCCTGACTGAGTTACTACAATAATCACTACCTTGTCTGAGACCTATTTGTGCATATGACTATTGTCCATATAAGCTGATAACATGCTCGACATTAAAAGTCTATATTTAGTTTTTAACAGTAATGTTTTGGCATTATTTGAATTCATTTGACAACATGAACAGTATACAGTGTCTGCTGCATCTCTTCATTGTTACAGTTAAATCAGAGGAATAGTCTTCTTTTGCACCTATAACCTCACCAAACAGAGATTTCACAGAGTACTGACACACACTCTCCCCAAAACAAGAGTTTTGTGGTTGACTAAACCTGACCTCACTGAAAATGCTGTTGTGGTCGGTCTTAGAAAGAGAGATGACAAATCAAAAGTTAAAAGTTGCAGATGAGCCTGACGGAGCTGATGGATTGCGTGACTTAAAGAAAAGCTATGCAGCTGGGTATGTTGCCAAGAATAATTTATAAATTCTGAAAAAGGTTAAAGAGCACAAGCGAAATTGAGCCCTCACTTTGATTTGTGGTGAAGATTTTTATATTTACAAATAGGAGGAAGCTGTTGTGTTCCGTACAGTGATAAACTCCTAAATGTGGAAGAGTCCCTCATCATGGGAAGCACTGGAGACAGTAAATGACAGCTTGAAAAACCTTCATGTCTCACGTTGTACCAATTCACTGTTAAATGAGTTTTCTCTTTCCAAAAGTTTGTTGTATTGTTAGAAAATGCCTTGAGGCACTGCTGAATTTGGATTTTATGCAGTTCTTTTATGAATTTCACCCAGCAGCTACTTTACCCTGGCAGAGTGTGTTAACTCTGATTTACTGTTGAGAGTGTGTTGACTCTGGAGCACTATGTATTCACCTTGTAATAAAATGGAGAGAAATAACTACTCTCTGGTTGTATTACAGTATAGGTGAAGGTTTCAATTAAAATATATGCAATGATTGTGCATAGCAGTGCTGTAGCAGAAGGGCAAATAACTGAAGAAAAAAGTATGTGGGAGACGTAAAAAAGAATAAAAGCATGGCTGCCTTCAGGATTGTTTAGGTAAATATTGAAATCATTTTAGCGCTATTTTTAAAGTTGGATTTTTTTTAAAAGCAGTTGAAATTATCATTCCAGTTGCACTGTTTTTCTAATACCACAGATGAATGAATGAACATGGTATGTTAAATGCTTATTTTCTTGCTACACTGTGCTATGAAAATAGAAAACTGCTTCCATGCTATTCAGGTGCTCGTTTAATTTTCCGCCTGCCAATAAGGCTATATGGATAGTTAAGCAGCTGTTGATGTGCTCAATGTACTATTCTTCGTAACAATTATTTATTCATAAATAGATATGGATATAGATATATAGCCTCCTTGTATTTTCTATGTTTACTGGGAAGAGATCTGTTTAGGAAAGTCTGGTGCTTCAATACAAACAATACACACAGCTCTTTATGGCTCCCCAAGTCTATTTAATTATAAAGAAAATCACACACTATTATTGCTTCCCTTTCATTCAAGCTTGATTCTCTCGAGTTATGACGAATGTTGTTTTGAGTGAGTCGATACCTCTGCTGACATTCAGATCAGGTTGTTCTGTGAAAGATGTTTTTGAGGAGTTAAAAAATCTTTCCTTAGCCTTTATCTGGCAGACAGGTCTAATTGATTGAGAGCTCAGTGGGTTGGATAGAAGCCGCACATATACTACTCTGAAGAGTACTTTAAAAAATGTAGTCACTGAAATCACAGACTGTCTTGACAAATGAAAGTAGCTTCATGATAATTTTATGTAAAGCACCGTATTGCTAACATTAAAAACATACAAGTGCTTGCTTTTGTGTGACTTGCAATCAGCCATGGGTAACGTTTTGTATCTTCCTTTAGATATGGCTATTTTGTCCACTGGCACAAAAAAAAGGGGGTGGGTTGGGGGACCATAAAGGTTGTGGGTCCTTTGCCCATTTAAGCCAGTATCAGCCTTTTAACACCTTAGTTGGACTTAAAGGTCACTTCTCTAACAAACCTCCTCATACATATTCATCCCTCCGATTCTTCAATACTTGGCTTAACAAAAGCCTAAGCATTTCTTTTATACCATCATTTCTCCCTCTTAAATGGAGAAAACCAGCTTCCAGTCCATATTCTCCTTATTTGAGGCCCCAAGCTCTCATCTCCTCAGCCAGTCAACTCCTTCAAGGAGGCTGAGTTTGCACCCTCAGAGGATCTTGCTTGTTTGGCCTTCAGGAAGAGTCAAGTGAGGAAGATAGAGCTAAAAAGTGGACTGCTGATCTAGTTGGCTAAGAAATGTACTTCAACTCTTCTCTCTGCCCTCAACATTACTTCAGCACCATCAAACAACCCCCTTAATTAGCAAGTAATGTATTATGGATGCACTTCTAATGGATCTGTAGAAATAACTACACGGATGTATGTGCGTGGGTGTAAATTTGTGCAGATACTAACTCGTAGCTACTAGTGCATGCATGGCTGATATGACACATGTGCATGCCGCATCAAGTGCCCATGTGTTGTCATATCTACATGTGCATGTGGTTCCAAGCTGTTGCATATCGCCATCAGCGTTAGTATCTGGTGCAGCCCAGCTCATTAAAAGCACCCTGCACTCAAACCACAGGCAAGAACAGAAGAGTAGTGGATAATCTCATGAAAAATGTAGGGGAGCAGCAGCCTTATCTCTCGGGCACTGTGCTGGGGTGGTTTGTGTGCTGCTCCAGCCCTTTGATGTAGTCCATTGATCTCCCCTTGCTGACATGTTCTCCCAGGCCCATGGCTGCACCAGCCGGAGGGGTGATTAGCCTTATTAGTGTAATGGAGGGGAGTGAAGGGCTTTAGAGGTGGAAAGGATGGAAGAGAGTATAAGAGGAGGAGGAGAAGAGGGGAGGAGGGATGTTTGGCCGTTGCAGAAGATCATCAAGCTATAGCAAGATTTTCTGCTTGTAATCAACAAGAAGGAGTGAGAGCGGAAGGGAGGAGGCCAGCTGCAGCAATACGAGTCACTTGGTGACTCGGTTGGGTTAAAGTGCAGCACTGCAGTCCTTTGTTATACTGCATGCCTCACTGCCATTATTTATCTTCTGTCTCAGAGGACGAGTGCTACTGTAGAATGCAGAATTTTGTCTTTTAAGGAGGAGTCGAGAGGATTTGGCCACAATTATGCTGAAAACTATGAAAAGTCCTGGAGCTCTGAGGGCTTTGGTTTAGCTGCCAGCTGGTGTTTCTGAGAGCAGCAAGCTATAGTAGACATTATTTAACATGAAGAGATAGGTCAGCAGGAAAACAAAAAAAAAAACAATGGTAGCACAAAACCATAGGCCAGTCAAACTGTAGTTAGTTAGTTGCATTAGTGCACTGGCAGTGTTGAGATCAGTGAAGGCATGTAGAAATGAATAAAATAAAAATAATAAATAATTTTTTCTCTCACTGAAAGCTGGACATTTTGCTTAGTGATGACAATAAGTGCTATTTTAGAAAGATGATTTCTTATATCACTGAGTGGGTGCTTTCCCAAGCAAGAGCCCAGATTGAACAAAATGATTTCCTCTGGGGCACAGTAAGGCTGACCACTCCTTTACGTCTTTCCCGTCATTTACTGCATAAGCATGTGGATAATGGCTGTGATTTACTGCTATGCATACACTGCCAATCTAGCCGATGGAGCGAATTCCATTAAAGTGCTTTGGTTACAGTGAGAAAGCTAAGTGGTTCAATATCCCTGCTTTCCACACACTGTGTTATCACGCAGAGATGCCTCCCCAGCCACTGTGAAACCAAACATGCGTCTCGCAGTGGAGAAGGTGGCCACAGAGGGAGAGACGCAGCAGAGCCTTTAGGAGGAGGCTGTTTGTAGCTGTGGTCAGAGTAAACAGTGTGGAACAATACAGCTGAAGTTGTCCTTTACTCTCTTTTTTATTGTCACCTGCTCCTTATTCGAGCATGAAGGGGTTTTTTTGGTACCTGGGTATGGTTTGATTGCTTGTGTATGACTGCAGAATCCTAGGGACAGACGTGGGCATGCCACAGGGCCAAGAAAAACACTGCGAAGCACATAGCTCATGTCGGTAGGAGTAAACTAGCCTGTCGCTCATACGTGTGTCTTCCTCGCTAAAGTCAGCCTCCAGTTCGATCAACCTCACAGTCCTGCTTAGCACACACCTGGCATTCCTGTCCAAACATCGGAATTGCTTCACTAGTGTGAACAAAAACTTATTACAGATAACATCAAAGTCTGAGATTAATCTATCTAATCTTCTGTCTGCGGCCTGTATTTTTAATCAAAATGGTAGCTGAAGTAAAATTGAAATTACCCACAATTGGAAAGTCATTACTTTTTACTTATTTAGTTGTTTAGCAGAATTGTTTCACTTACAGCTGACTGTGCTGTCATTTCAGTTGGGAAAGGGATTTAATTTTCCTTAGAGAACAACATCATTTGAAGCCAACACCGATGCCGTAGCCCTAACATGCCATTTTTCTCTGGTTTTAAGCCTGGAGTCAGGAAAAAACTATAACAGTTTCCTCCCATTTACCATTGGCTAGTCCATGGAAGCCTCGGGGGTGCCAAAACCAAGCAAGCACTTTACATCGCAGTTAATCCCGGCCAAGGAATGGGGCGGACAGTCGGTCTTCCTGCTGCACTCACTGACTGATAGTTTTTTAAATGAAAAAATATATTTATATATGTTACACATAACAGTGCCGGGCCAATCAGTTTATTCAGGGGAGTTGAAAAATTTAAACGTCTGAACTTGGACAATAAGAATTACTTTATCTACTGACTTACTTCTGTTCTGCAGTCACTTTAATACTATCTCAATAGGGTCTTGAAGAGCTTTAGGACAGTGGAAATATTATCTCTGACAGTCTTCACTTTTATTAATAGTGGTAGTAGAAGCCATATTAGTGGTATTAGTATCAATAATAGCAGTTGATGGCGTTTCTGTTTTTCTATTTTATTTATTTATTAACTTTGGCTTATTTGTAAAACATAAACTTCTGTTTTCTCACCACGTTTGTACCTGAGCCCCATATAATGCTCTTCGGAATTGCTTTGGTGGTTGGAAAACGTTTTCAGTCCTAACATTACTCATTACATGCTCCTTTATAGAATGCATATGCTGTATTTCATCCCGGTTGCATGCAACATTACCACCACTTTTTCAAAAACATAATGTCTAGGATGGGGCGAACAGTATATTAATCAACAGCTTCTAACTTTTTTCTCTGTCTGCCTCTTTTTAGGAGCCACACATTCACAGATGGCACACAGATGAAAAGTCTTTTTCTCTCAGTCGCTTTCACTCTTTCCCTCTGCTCACTTATTGTCTCTCAACTAACACACACACGAACACACACATTGTCACCCATTTTGCTTCATCACCAATAGGCCATGAAAAGAGACAGTTTTTTAATGAACAGAGTAAACACTAACAGGACGACAGTCTGTCTTTCCTGGGGACCTTTTCTTTTTCCAGCAGGCTGTAGGCCCCTTGCTGTATCACACCTCAATAATCTCAGGTCAATTGCTTTGACCAAAGCACCTGCTGGCTGCAAGATTGCCTGCTATCATTTTAATGGATCGCCACTCTAGATACACTTTAATTATGCCTTACTTCTGACAAGCTGCTAAGTTTTTGTTTTATGGATTTAAAAGTGTCAGACAGGTTTAGGAAGTTTAAAAGAAATGCCCTTTCTTCCTTTACCTCTTGAAATCTGCATCTGGCCAATAGTACAGGGAGTAAGTATTTGCTGAACCATGACATCTTGTTTTTTCTCTCACAGCTATTTTCTCATGGTGGCCGGGCTCTCGCTGTGACACGATGACAAGCTGTGTCATGGCCCTGTAGCAGGACATGATTTACACACATACTCATGAGGACACCAACATGCAAAGGGCACATGTTAAGAATGCACACACGCTATGAAACACAGGGCCATGAACACCTCATATACCCACTATTGATAGAGACAAAAAAATATAATCAGACACGTGTTAGTTTCCCTTAAGTCCCCAAGCTGGAGACTAGCATCGCATACCAGCTTCACTACCGCACACCCGCAATTGTCTGTGACACACATTAGGCGCCGTGGCAACCACATCTGTCGGCCAACATCAGCACCGCAGTGGGAGGAAGCATGTGTGGTCTTTTGCTCTAAATTCAACTGTTCTAGTCGTCTTCTTCCTCCGGTCTTGTCCTTTCTGCAAGTGTACTGGGAGATGCTTCTGTCCAACAAAGTACGCTGTCTCCACTTGAGCGCACTGACTCATTTGGTTTTAGTGTGAGCTAGTCGGTGTTTGTTGGAACCACTGCAGGGTAACATGAGTTCAAGTGCCATAATTTGTTTTATTTATAAGTCTAGCAAATGCACTACTACTAATGCCACTCTTTGTTTTCCTTTTATAAAGGCGTTCACTGGATGTTTTTAATGCAGAGCCATCACTAGCAAGTTAAGCAGAAAACGGCAGAGGTTTACTTTTTGTTTAACGAATCTCGAAGCCATCTACATGCTGCCGGCTAGATACCAGACTGGTCAGAGCAGGAGAGCTCTCAAGTCTCTCAGAGAAAATTTACTGTCGCAGCACTGAAGACAAACACCGAAGGGGCAGCATGTCACGATAACAGCGGCTCATCACTCCACCCTGAACAACGCTTGAAAATCATCCAGCTGTAGCCCGGCGATTATTTCCATGTCAGAGTTTGCATGTTAGTGGCTTTATGATTTAATGAGTGAATGGTGCCAAATGTGGGTTTTTGTGTGGAGAGGAAGAGTTCACGTTAGAGAACAGCCTGTGTTGTGGTGATACACTCTCATATTGTATTCTGCCTGCGTGAACGGCTGTCATCCAAGGCAGATCAGGAAGACTAATTCAAAGGGCTTATGCATACTTAACAGCACTCTGTTTGGTTTTTAGCTATTTATTTACACACTGTATCCATGTGCATGAGACTCCCTTTTTTCCTTTTTCTCATCAACCTTCAGAGTGGCAGTGGGAGCTATTTTTGACTCAGACAAAATGGTTGTCTTAACCATTTTATTTTACTATCGAGCACTTAATTTTAAAGGAATTAGGTAGAAAGGAGCAGTTGCTTTTCAAATTTATACATTCCGCGTCTTTAGAGCAATGAGTTATTTGGTAAATTCAAACGTCCTGCTCAAGGATACGTTCATCAAACACTGGAAATCAAAATGGTGCCTCTTTTTTATGAGCAGCTCCTTACAGAATAATGCTGAGCAGCTTCAGCGGCTGCATCGATGCTGCGATGTGTCAAACGCTTAGTACTACAATATAGTATGTGAAAAGCATGTTGAATAGGATTCTGCTTTCTGGCATATTAATGCAACATGCCACCTTCTGAGTACTGTAGCTAAACGAGATTCAGATCACACACTCGCCCAGCTCGTTTGCTAGATCACCGAGTAGTGCAACCTAACAAGAACAGCAAGCATATATTAACTTCATCCTCTTCTCTGTTGTTTGCCAGTGGCTAAAAGCCAACCCCTAGAGTGACCAGCTGAGATTTTAAGCATCGTGTCCACCGTTGTTTTTTCTTTCCCCTGTTCACAAACATGTTCACACGATGTTAAATAAAACGAGCAAGCTTGAATTAAACCTTTCACTGTTATTCATTGCCTGGGAAAATTATTTAACTTTTAACGTCACACACCAAAAATGCTAATATGGGAGCTGAATCGGAGTAACACATCAGATCTCCCCTTTATGACTGTGTAACCTTGAATATTTTAGGCTTGTGAAGACCTCACTGTGAGTATGATGGATTCTGAAGGTGTGAATTGGACTTTTAAAGCGATGCTACACTCGGAAGTGATAAATGAGCCTGCATGACATGCAACACCCCAGGGACAATCAGTGCTTTAATTGGAGACAGTGAGAGCTGTACTAGCATGCTAAAACCAGGATGGTGTTGATTACACAATGCGCCGCATGTAATCATGTGACACAGAGATCATTATCTTAGTGAATTAGGTTTAATTATAAGCAGTAAAACGCGTTATGATCCTACTTAAGGTTGCTTAATAACTCAAATACACACCAAAAGTGATGAATATAATCCTTTCTCTTACTGAATTCACTCGACTCTGACCCCAGTTGACTTTATAATTCTTAGTGTGGCGATGTCCTCCATTTGTCATTTCCCTTGAAATTGAAAGAATTTGTGCTACAGCTCTGCTGGATGGACAGAAACGAAAAATGGCAGATAGAAGAGGGGTTGTGGCCGGAGACTGCCCTGGCATGGAAGGACGCCGATTTGGCAACATCGACTGTCTCCCTGATCCCCTCTCTCTAATTCTGTCTTCCCACGACAGAGAACACCCAGCCCCAGTCTCCTATCCATTATGCATGGATGAGCTTTATTGCATTATGTTTTTTTAGGCTAACACACTTAGCAAGCTTGTAGCATGCACAGCCCCTCTTCACCAACTCGGTGAATAATTCAAGGCCAGGGCATTAGGCTTGGAATAGAGGAGCTTAATCAAAGGCTACAGCTTTCAGTGCGGCTCAGCGCTGCCCCATTGGCAGTTATAACCTCAAGCTTGGCACAACATAGATTTTAAAAAGGAAGTTGAATTATCAGGCCAGAGGCAGACTTTGGAGAGCTTTGTGAGCTTTGAGAGACTCTTGAGATTGTAATGTAATTCAGAAATCTTGCGTTCAGCAAACCTTCTTAGTTTTTATTGTGAGCAGCCAGGACACCTTGAACTGCACATGCTGCTGTTGAAGAAGCTGTAAAGAAAATTCAGCTCCGCTACAACCCCTATCTTTTTCTACATTCATCCATAATTCTGATTACTGCCATTTTTTTCTACATTTTTCTGTAAGCATGTTGGAAAACTTACTTACTACTGTGAGTTTTGGAGTATTGTTTAATAATATTGTTATCTAAGTTATCTTTTCAGGAATTTCAAATAACTACCTGGCTTTCAGATTTTAAAACTTCTTCTTCTTTTATTTATTTTTTTAATCCAGTATATTAAAGTGTCCAGTAATTGAAAATGTCTTCATACGTTTTGTTTGGTGTTCACAACTGATTCTAGACTGTTTGGGGCTTTAATAAATGAGTGTTGTGCTCGTTTATGTGTGTGACACAACAGCAGTAACTTCAGTTCATTATTCATAACTATTAAAATAAGTATTCCTGCCACAGAGACAAGATTGGTGTGGACTTCATAGTAAATCACAGTCTATATTTTGCAACAATTCATTGTTACAGTTTTACAGGTAAATCATTTGCTGTACAGCAGAATAGTTGACTTGATTTTTTTAACATGACTTTTGTGTTTTAGTCTTAATAAAAGTCTAATCTGAAGTTGTTTTTCAAATTCTGAGTTATTTGCTGTTGGGCCTCAGGCTTCATGGATAAAATTAAGAGCCCAGTCTACCCAAAATACAAAAAGTTGTTTTATTAAAAACCTCTGGTACACTGTCTATTTGACTGGCACAGCTGTTGTTAAGGGCTGTAGAGATGACCTCTCCTTTTGCTTTGGGGAAAGTGAGGAGTTGTGCTAGTGTAGTTAGGATTATGTGTTACCTTTCTATTATTCAATCCCGATATGACATCATGTCCACTACACTTTGCCAACATAGTTTCAATTTTTCTGCACCCCTTCAGCCGCTCAATCTTATTCCATCTTTGAAACTTTGCAACAACACTCCACCACCCTTCATGTTTCTTTCAATTTTTAGTCTTTTCAGCCCATCCTCAATCCCCTTTGTATGTTATCCAGCTTTCTCTTCCATTTTGCCTCCCTTCAATCCTTCTTTATCTTTCTGTCTTTCTGACTTTCTCTCTTTTTCTCCATCTATTTTCTTTCTTGCTCTCTCTTGCGCGCTCTCTCTCTCTCTCTCTGTTTCTCCCCTGTAAAACGCATCCAGGCTTCCCTCGGGGGCTAATCCTGTTGGAAACGTTTCAGGGAAAGCGGATTATCTGTCGGAGCGGCATGATTTTTGGAGAAAGTTCACTCACACTTGATTAAATTAATCATTGTCCTCCAAAACCCCTCATGGTCTTTCCTTGTGGATACTGGTGGAGATAAATAACTGTCCTCAAACAGCATATTCATCTCTAATTAATTTGGGGTGTTGTGCTTTCTATTTAGGTGGAGGTATGGGCCAATGGTGTTGAGTAACAGAGAATGGGTGGCAGAACTGTCAGGAGACTGTTGGCAGAGCTTTTGTAGGCACACAGACTATTTTAATCTAGCAGTTTCTGCAGGTTGATGCAAAATCTTTGACAGCTTGATTTATCCTCACTTTTTAATTCACCAGTGGATTGCTTGAAGGGGGCCCAGCATGCTTTTGTTAGAGCTAGACAGAGACTAATGCCTGATTTGGTCTGTGCTTTCATAATTTATATAGAGGTGCCAGCATGCGTCATGCTGTCACCGCGGGTATTTGCTGCAGAACACATTAGAGGAAGGAATTAGTGTTTAAATACAGGTGTGTGTGTGTGTGTGTGTGTGTGTGTGTGTGTGTGTGTGTGTGTGTGTGTGTGTGTGTGTGTGTGTGGCCAGTAGGCAATTGTTAGTTTGTTGTTTATAGCCCATGAAGAGCAGTGTGGTCAATGAAGCTTCACAGGTGGATGGGATACAACATAACCTTGAGATGATGATAAACTTTCCAGTTCCCTGCCTACAGCAATCGCTCCCTCTCTCCTTTACTTTCAAACCATCCTTTCAACGGAAAGCCCACTGAGGCTCCATTTAACAAGAATATCCTCTCATTACACAACTGCGAAACCTTAAAAGTTACCATCCGTTAAGTGGTTTCATTGAAGGCAATGGAAAAATTCCCTTTCAAAGGAAATAATTACAGCTGGTTCTTCAGGGGTGCATGTAGCGGCAGTGTTTATGGAGCATAATTGCTATGCAGAACAATTACTCCGCAGCAACAATTGGTAGCTTTACCCCACATGAGTATGAGGATTAGAGCTGTGATCACCCAGGGTGTCAAGCACTTGTCTGGGTACGATTACTGAAAAGGTCCAAGGTTTGGAGTGAATCAGCAGCCCTTTGTGTACAGCATCAATAATACAAGGAAGGTGCATGCACATATGTGTTTGTCTTGCCCAAAGGACTCAACTGTAATTTTATCAGCAACAATTATATTTTATTACCAATTTGGTAATATTGATAAATACTAAATATATCATTACCTTAAGAGATTGATGTGAAAATTAAGTAATTTTGTACCTGTAACTTTATACCCGCCGTATGTGCAGCGTAAGTTGGAGTAAGTTTTGACAAACGAACACAGACCTAAATTCAAACAGCAACAAGTACTACTTAAAACCTGCACTGTTTACACAAAGAAGTAAAATTATATGGAAGTCAACTGGAAAACAACTCAACTGCTCACTTGAGCTATGACCTCAGTAACCACTTTCCTAATGAGCAGAAACCTGCCTTCTGAACTGACAAGTCACTGTCCAACTGTCCCACGTCTCAGTCAGGCTGATACCTAGCTTGTGATGCCTGATTTTAATAAACCTAGGTGGCTAAAATGATCAGCCCACAGGGTTTGATAATCCAGAGGCGGATGTCACGGTATCTACATTCACATTTTATATACAGCCTACAGTAAATAGAACTTTATGTGAAAATTGTAATAAATAAATTAGAATTTGTGTGTACTGCATGTAGTGGTTTTGTGCTCATCATTTTTTGTGCTTTCATAGCAGGGGCAGGTTTTTATAAATGTGGTCTGGATATTATTATATGCATATGCCATGTTTGTTATTCATCCTCGCTGCAGTACAGGTTACTGTCTGAAAAATGGCAGTATCTAACATCCTTAGACCGTGTCTCTGGAGATTCATCACGTTACATCATGATCCACTTGCTCAGCAGACATCCTGCCTGAAATGTCTTTCAGGTTTGACTCTTCGGGTCTGGATACCAGAGTTTGTCTGTTATGTAATTTGTCTGCGGGAAAGATGTGGTCTTTCTTTTTTCTCCCCCCCCCCCTCTTCCTGCTTTCAACTCCATGCACGTACCTGAGGTTGTCTGTCTTCATAAATCAATGTATCCGTTGCAGATTTCACTGTGATATGCAGAGTGGAGATTCAGACTTCGATGGATTTGCATGGTTTTTGAACTGGGACATGTGCAAATAGGGAAGAAAAAAATAGATTCCCATGTCTTGTGCACTTGTCCCTCTGGTTCAGAGAGGTTATGAAAACACGTTGTTTCTACTTCACAGACCACTGTTGCAAGCTGCTTTATTTGTGGTTTGTGTAGATATTTTGTGTGCGTTTATAGGTAGTTGCTTATTGTATGCATATGCTTTGTATAAATAATTTTGCTCCTCAGGCATTTGCTGATTCAGTCAATAATTAATCAGCAGAAAACACTGATTATGGCTTAAAGATTAAATTCATGTCAAACAGCCATTAGTCCTAGCTGCGTGTGTCAATGCTGTGTTTTAATACATTCAAAATACCCCAGTTTTTGACTACTGGTTGGAAAACAGTTTCATAACTAACACAAAATTGTCATGTGTTGCTGTTACAGCCTTACAAATTGTAGACTTTTTTGATTAATTGATGTCTGATAAATTATCAGCACTAATGAAAATGCTGTTTAGGGAAAGATGGTGTCCGTATGCCAAAATAATCTGCAGTGCAGTAAAACGCAGTAATGTTTCAGTAATGTTTTATGGCCTTCCCTTTTTGAACGTTAGACTTTTTTTGATTTTTCTTCAGTTGTTTAGCTTTCTGCTCTCTTCTAATAGTTATTGTTATCATCTTCGTTAATACATTTTATTGATGCACTGTAAAATAGCTGCCCCAGACAGTTTTTTTGTTGCTTCTCTTTATTTTTCCCCTGACTTTCCAATCCTTAACATTTTGAACTTGTTAGCACGTCTAAGGTATAACAGGGCCATTTCTATGTGGACAGCCTAGGTGAGATTGTCAACAGGTCACGGCACTCACCTGAGCCAGGTTGTCATAGGATCATCATGGGGACTGTCAAAATCTCCCTCCACCTCTAACGGCTTGTCCTCTCTTGCTGTTCTCACGTGTTACCTCCTCTACCATCGAACTTCAGGCTCTGCTGACTCATGCGCCCATCTCTCCAGACATCATGTGTGTCTGAGAGCAAATTTTTCCTGAAGCCAAAAACATGTCAAAGCCTACCCTCAATGTTTGTCTCCATCGACTTCACGCCTTGCAAGTGTCAACACGCAACTGACAGAAATTCCTCGGCCTCTGCTGCAAATTCTTCTTCTCCGACCACTCTAACCTGTCTGTCCTCCTTCCCTATGGAGCACTCTCCTATATTCCCAAGTTTTCCCTGTGTCACATAAATTGAGAGTCAGCCCCAGAACCTGTAGTGGAGACGTGAAAACAGCCCTCTTCTCTTCTCTTCTCTTCTCTTCTCTTCTCTTCTCTTCTCTTCTCTTCTCTTCTCTTCCATGTGGTTATTTACAATTTCACTGGAGTCAGCTGATTATCATATTGTCATAGTTAGATCTAAATTGATGCACCTGTTTTCACACCTATACAAAATGAACACTAATATGACTAGAATATTTTTGGGCTGGTTGAATGAAATATGCTGTCTCAAAATGTCACATGTAAAGGGACGTTTTCCCTCAGGCCCCCTCAGAGGATTTAGTACAAAATTGTAAGAGTCATTGCCTTTGTCCTATGAAATCATTTTATCCCGATTGAAGCGGTAATGCCCCTATCCATATGGCACAGGGGCTGCAATTAGTCATTACCGCTAAAAACACCATATAGCTTCTGAAGGAATAGTTCCAGAGGCTTATAAACTAAATGCCAGAGTAGATTTAAACTGTTCTGTTGACATACTGCGACCCAAAACCCCTAATAAAGCACTTTATGGGAATACTCAGTGTTGTATTGTTTCATTTGAACTTGTTATTCATATGTATATTTTATGAACACAGGAGATTGGTGTCTCTTATGCCCAAGTTAGGTTATGCTTACACAAAGTTAGGTAAAGGTAGAGCTGGATCAAATCACTTTATACTTTTCAAACACTGAAAACTTCAGATTTTGATATATTTTTTAATTATTTCTTGTATTGTTGTCATTATACAATATTTAACTTTTGCAAACTTGTTTAAATTGGACAAAAGGTTGTATTAAAAAATCTTTATGTATTCTCTGTAGAAATGCATACATAGTCTACCATATGCAGCATAATTTCTGTCTGGCAGTCTAAGCCATGTGGTTGCTTTTTTGCTTGGCAGAAACCAAAAAAAAGAGAGCCACCAATGGATTCTTTACCCTTTAGTACCAAAATCCTGCAATCCCTCAAACTCTCTCAGCCTTTTGCCAATTAGGAGCTCAGCAAATTGTGTTTCCAACTGTTTTCAAGCAGACTCCCCAACTGAAACTGTAGTTATAGCAATATAAGCTCATGATGGGGTTAGCGGTTAATCCCCGTCTGCAGATCCACAACCACACCTCCACAGCCTAATCAGCGCAGGCTGCTTTCACCTCTGATTAAACCTCTGTCATTTCTCTTCTCTGTCTCTGTATTATTATTATATTATTATTATTATTTTGGTATGAAGCCAACACATTATTCACCCTTCTGACTCAGATCATGGTGCAGACTGCAGCCTTATCATAATTTGTGAGAAATTCTGGTAGTGGAATCATACTTGCACTACTGCAAAGTGTTTACTATAGTAAATACTCAACAAGCAGACATAGTTGCCGAGATATAATGACAGCTTATAGCATAAGGCAACAAGCCTGGGATATAGCTGTGCTGCACTTTAGTTATTTTCAGATTCAGAGCCGATGTAATCTGAGTGTCTGTCATAAACACGGTGGGGATGTATTTTGTGCCATCTTCTTTATTGCTCGCATTGTTATAAATGGCTCTCTGGGTCCTCTCAGTCAGCAGGATTACAGCCCAGGATTAAGATTCTGCACAGTGAGCGAGTGGGTGTGCAGTGAGCGAAGCGAGTTATTGGAATTGCTATCATTATCCTCTGGATATCTCATCATGAACTTCTCACCTGAGTGCTCCTACAGCCGCACTGTATGCTGCACTTGCTGAATGCACACAGCTGCAGAACATTAAACGTGCAGATGTTGATGAAGTTGTTTTTCCCTCCTCCTCCTCTATATATAATCTCAAACTCAGTTTGGCTTTAGCTCGCATAAGTTTACACAACATAGTTATATTTAATTACACAAGTTGTAATGAGCACATCACAATCATTTCCATATAGAAAGCCATGGTGTTTACTGTGCATTGCAAATAGCATGTTTTTGCAGTGGGAGAGAGCTGCTTCAGTCCTCTAGTGTTTCCCAGGGACAACTGCAGTTGATCAAAAGAAAGATGATCTGAATCTCTTTTGACTAATTAGATCATTTAAAAGCCATTTAAGGAAAACAGCTCTAAATATTTTTAATTGCACATTATGTAATTATAAATTCCAATTTAAATCTTTCAGCTTTGATAGTTGCCTTGCCTTGAAATTAGTGTGCATTTTCTGATAAAAGAAATAAATAATAATCACAAAAATGTTCTGCTGCTTTACTGGTAATAAAAAGAAAATGCTTCAGCCCTATTACCTCTAAAGGGCTGATATAATGAGTCTCATGGCTGGAAATAACAAAACTGTCTCATAAAAAGGATCACTCTTTAAATAAATTGCCAACAGGTCAAAGATGTGTTTCTAATAGTGACATTTATATTTCCTCCATTCAAACTCTGTTTAAAAACTAACCATTGGCCTCAGAAAAGCTTAACATAGTTTTTTGTGTTGCGTGTCCTCATCCTCGGTGTAGCAACAAGGCTACACCGCTAGTCTAACCGCTTTGCACAACTGTGCAATAAACTGGCTAGAAATTTACATGAGAAGCAGAGGCAGACAGATGTAGCTGCCATATATAAGTGTTGTGATCATCTTAGGAACGTGATGCTGTACTTGGATGAGGGTGTGTGCATG
Organism: Maylandia zebra; assembly: GCF_041146795.1. NCBI lineage: Eukaryota > Metazoa > Chordata > Actinopteri > Cichliformes > Cichlidae > Maylandia > Maylandia zebra. The sequence continues at coordinate 33,734,050 of NC_135171.1, read as the reverse complement.
TGTGTCTAAGGTGAAATATACTTGTGCTTTGTGCTCTCTCAACACAATGCACTTTCATAAGATGCCCCAGTGCCCCCAGGATGCTCTTTGCTCACTCAACAGTAAAATGCATGGTATTGGAGGCGATGGACTAGCATTTCAGGCAGCACGGAAAAGACGATCTTTGCCATCCACAAGAAGTCATAATGATAAAACAGAAAGTGGAAGAAGAGTTATTGCCCGGAGAGCAGAATTAGATGGTGAGCTGCACCTTTTGTTCAGTCTGTATATGATGACAGACGCATCTAGATTGACTAGTCCTTTGGTCCAGACGTTGGGAAGTTGCTCTTAATGACAACGCACTGTAATGAACTGGATAATAGTGCTGAGTGTCACACAAATTCTAACTGTCTCTGTGGTGACACTTGCACAATCTTGCTCTCTTTCGTTTTCGTTCTCTGCCAAATCTGGTGATGTGGCTGCTGTCTGAAAACAGCTAAGCTAGCACATCTCATCACCACAGCAACAACTACGGTTCTATTTCAAGCTTATCTTTTTTCTGGGTGTGCATGTGGTTGAATTAATAATATTATCCTCCTCTGTCAATCTGTCAGTCACTTAAATTCCTCACAGAGAGAGAGAGAAACAGTGAGCCAGAGATTTCCCGGTTTCCTGCCCTCGCTTTGCTATGACCCACATTAATGAGCACTTTGTAGTTTGACTATCTGTTAGTTACCACTGAGGAAGATGACTGTGATAGCCCATATTTCTCTCGCCATTCCCCAGTGGCTGGCAGGATTAATGGCAAAGCTGCAGACTATGGCACTCGACAGCCATCTTGGGTTAAGGATGACTCAGATCTTTTTGCTCACTGTAGACTCATTAAACATCAAAAAGAATTCCTCATGAGCTCAGTAGATGCAATAATGCACAGATTTTTTATGCCGTGTTGACTAAACAGTACTTAGGGTTACAGGTTTGCACTTACAGTGGCTGCTAGAGTCCTTCTCAATGCACTTTATGAGCTGCTTCTGTTTATGGTGCCTTGGTTTGACACGACAAAGAGGAAAACACACTGTGCCATTAGGTCTGAGGTGATGCAGAATGAGAACCCAGGCTTTTATTTTATGTTTCTGACTGCCTGAGCATGTTATTCGGCTTCCACCTAATTTCAGTTGCTAATACATTCCCTTTCTTACAGTTTTCCCTGGGTTTCAATAATTGAACATGCCTGGCTTGGCTCTTGCACCACAAAAAAAGAAAAAAAAACATGACTTCACTTTTATGGAGACATGATTTGACAACAAGCTTGGGATTAGACAGACCGTCCCACAAGCAGAGAACAACACAGCCCACTTGAGTCACACTTGTTTTTTTAGTTTTTTTTAGATATAACTTGAAAACTCGTTTCTCTCTTGCAGAAACAGTGTTTGCATCCATTTATGCCAGATGTAGTTTTGCATGTGAAACAGGTAAAGTGAAGAGAGGCAGTGAATAAGAAATGCACATCAGCCACACCATTGGCTTTTCAAACTGAGCGGCTCAGAGGATGTACATTACCGCAGGGAGAAAAAGACATCGCTGAAAGAATCGGATCCACTGGGAACAATAAAAAATTGACCGTGCTGGTATGCTAACAAGGCTGTCAAGACTGAGTCTGGCAAGATTTATTCAGAAATCAAAACACCATATTAAATACAACATGGGCAGATTTTTTGCCAGGAGAAAATAAAGCTGGTGAGGCTTATAGATCCAAATTTATCAGTCAAATCCAAAATATGACAAATATTTTCTTGCTCTCAAGGCTGCTATTAATTAAAAAAGAGTTGATTCAGTTTATAAAGAAAATTCTGGCAGTGCCGCTTGCATTTATAGCAATAAAAGTAACATAAATATCTCAACAGCTGGTAGAGTTTTGTGAAATGATGTGCAGACATCCACGATGCCGCAAGGTTAAATCTTCATGGCATTAGTGATGTCACTAATTTCCCTCCATGAGGTTAACATCTGTGGTTTTAAGTGAACTGTCTACACCGCTGGATTGATCGCCAAAGATCCGAATATCTGTTATCTGCATTTCACAAGAATTGCTGCTCCTTTGAGATTATTAGTCAGATGTTTATAAAACTTCCAGTTATGATCACCAAATAGCCCTTCATCCAAATTATGCTAAAGTTCAAGGTTGCAAATGAATTATGATGATCATTAGCTGGATGAACAACGTCACGGACGTTCTGCTTTCAGTGTGGTGCAGATTTTAGTTGAATGAATAAATACGCTGTTATTGAAGACATGTTGCTTGAGCATGACGCTAGACTCTGATGCCAAGCGAGGATCTACAGGAGATGTGTTTTTTGTGTATTTCTGTGTCTACATCTTCAGCTGCTTCATTCTGCACAGACCACATTAATGATAGAACAGAGGCTTGGTCCACAGACTTCTCATTAAAAGTACAGCCATGAGATAAAGAGAAGTCAGACTGTGAGGGACTGTGAGACAGCAAAAAGAGAGAACTACAATTAAAGGTGGAAGCTTTTGGAAACAAAATAGGTAAACTAGAGCAACAGTGTGTCTCTCAGCCCCTGCAGGCTAAAAGTCTTCTTTCCTCTCAACACTTCTTCATGCTCTTTCTTCCACTTTTCATTATCTTCACTTCCCACCCGCCCTGCCCCCCGTCTCTCTGGGACCAGGACATCTCCCGCCTCACATTATCACAGCACTGCTGCTGTTGATGCTGCTGTTAATTCGCACACCCCAGCTCACTCCCACCACTGCACTTCTGCTGAGTTGGTCTGATCTTGCCTTTACTTTACAGGAGGAAGGTCATTCCTCCATCTCCTGTGTGGTGATGGACAAGAGAGGGGAGGGGCAGGAGGGCAGAGGAGAGGAAAGCATATGGTTAGTTAACTTTAATGCAGAGGCAGATGTCTCTCTGTGTAGTTGGAAGATTAGTGGGTTGGAAATGTGTCATGCTATGATCATACAAGGGAATATTTGTAGTCTTTATTGTCGAGGGGCCGCAGCCCAGGTTTATGTTACATATGGGATGTGAGCTTCACTTTTAACTTTTGCCTTTTTGATATTGAGAGTGCTTAACTTCTCATTACCTCATATAATAAATCATGTATTTGGATTTCAAAATATTCATAATATATCAGCTAATATATCGGCTTTGTTGATTTTATTTGCAGTCTACTTAAAAGTGCACACACCGTCTACACACTGCCTCCATATGAGTATGTGCTTGTCTCTGTCACAAAAATAAAGTCTGAAAAAATTAAGCACTGCCTTTAAATAGTTTCTTTTAAATGAAGTCCTGACATCGTCAAATATACAAATCTAATCGCCTGCTAAATTTTTTTGTTTTTCCATTTTTTTCTTGTTGCCTCCCCATGCCCTCTCTCCACTCCTCTTTTAGTTCATCCCTCTAAGCTGCTTATGTCAGACTTCTGTCCCGGTGTGGGCACACTGTGAAAATGAGGTGAAATGAAGTGTGCGGAGAGTGGTTTGGGCATGTGAGACCACTGCCTGTTTAACTTTGCATAGCTCTGTAGCCAGCCAGCCAAGCAGACAGACTGAAAAACATGGCTACAGAGTGGCCCATCATGTCCCTCTATTACAGAATCCTCCAGCCGTAGTAACACTCCACATGCCAGTTATATAAGTGAAGATAATTCATCTGACGGTTCTGTGTGAGGTGTGAGATCATAAGCCGGGTTTATGGCACACCGCTTCTCTCGACGGAGTCAGCGAGATCCTAGTCCCACGGACAACTGTCTGAAAAATTGAGGCGAGGCTCTTTGCTAAACTTGCCCCTCAGAAGTTCCCTCGGGCAGTTTTGTCCCCTAAAATGGCCACAAGAAGCTGCAAGGTTAGGGGAAGGGGGTGGCGCTCTGTCAGTCCAGGAAATTTATGAGAACTATGAGGGGAGCCAAACCAGAGGTCTTGCAGGTGTTGATGCTGTAGCAAACTCTCTTTGACCAAGTGCCACAGGAGATAGAGGCAAGCTTGATGTCAGAGGATGTCGGTGACTTGTCATACATCACATGATGAATGGGTAGGGAAGGCTAAAGGGACTAGAAAGATCAAGCTTCCCTGAACTATGGGTGCAGGAGAGCATTAGAGAGAGTGAATTAAAAGTGAAGAGTGTAAGAAGCACCTAAGATTAAATCTCAGAATGTAGGGAAGAGTCCAAATAGCACAAAGTATGTCTTTATCATATTTTATATGTGGTGCATTTACATATTGCATGGATTTTCGGGCTCTTTATGCATACATTTTAATACTGAATTTTCTATGTGCACTTAGTAAAGTGCATATATTTACTGTCTTTAAACCTGCATATAAATTTTTCCATTATTTATTTCCTTTTAACTGGAGCAAGACAAATACACAACATGAGACAGGTTTCAATATTGGAAGAACCCATGCAGGGGTGTTTGTTTAATTGAGTTTGGAGACTGGAGGGATCAAACACCATGCTATCCAAAGATCTTCTCTCTTTGGTGCTTTGATGATAGTGGTGCAGAACACTGTATACAAACATGTTTAGTCCGAATCTCCCAGTTATTCAGCTGGTATCAGATGTGGTAACTGCAATGCCATAGCATTTCATTCACATAATTGTCATACACATCATGAGAATGTTGTTTTCCTGTAAGAGATCATCATCATCATTATTTGATGGGAATGTTTCATCAAAGGATAAAGGAGATCACTCTGAAAAAAAACTTGATTGCTTTATCAGTAACCCTTTCTTCCCAGACTGTAGGGGATTCGAACCATGTCAGTAAAATGCCCCCTACACAGTAATAGATCCACACAACTCAGTATTATTTCATTTTTATCTGTCACCTTTCGATTACATACAATATGTACAATTATTATAGTGGGAGAAGTGAAACGCTGAGCTGTGTCTTTGTAGTTCTGGCTTTCTCTTCATTATAACATAAAATTTTGTACTTCAATAACAAACCAGTGGTTGGATTATAAGCATTTTGTGTTTTAAGCAAACACTGGCAAAAACCAGCAGGTGATGTGGAAGCGGGTGGGTGGGATGGAGTGGCAGCTGACACTATTCACTGTTGGGTCAGGGCATGCGACTAATTAATGTTTTAGATGTTGATTAACCCTGTAAACCCCTTCATACTAGGTTTTACCTGCTAAACTACTTCTTAGCTGCGATGAGCGATACCTGGAGCCTCTTCTGGTTGCCTGACATAGTAACTGGTCACTGTTATGATAAAATCTGTTAACAGAGTCAAGCTATTTTTTCCTGTCTCCAGGTGTATTGCTAAACTAACCAGTGAATAAATTTACACTATAGGAGATGTTCCCAACCTGTTTCATTTGAAGTACCAAAAGCATGTTTACTTAAAACAATTTTGTTAAAATGTATTCTTGACTACTTTTAGTTTTTCATGTGCAGTACAATTTCCATTTCTTTCTGTTTTAGTATTCTTAATGACCAATTAACCCATATGTTATGTTTAGTGTGTATGCTGTTTGCTAAGGTTGCTGATAGATTTACTGTACTTTCTTTTCCTGTACTACTACAGTATTTCTAATATTAGTCTATCATGCTTTCAGCCAATAATTTTAATTGATACCTAAATTTTTTAGGTGGTTTAACCGTTTATTCACTTTTTGCCACTTTCTCATCTATTTTAACCATTTTACGTGGACTGTTTGCTCATTTTTTCTGGTGGTCATCTTCAGTTATCCAATTCATGGGTTGAGGTATTTTTTTGCATTCGCATAGCATATATATGTCTTGGGGGAATTCATGCCTTGTGTTTCCATCAGTGTATAGAGAGAGGTGTCAAAGAACAGCTCAAGACCTGACGACATATTCCTTATTCAGATGTCAGTTAATTAAGTGACAGACAACAGAGATAATGACCTCCCAGTGGACTTCTCCCTAAGGGAGAAGGCCTCAGAATGAAATGTCACAACTGACTCCAGGCATTTGCTCAACTTTCACTGTGCTTAAAGAGAAACACAATATCATGCATTTTAAAACATGCCAGGCATTTATTTATGTATTTGTCAATATTTTAATGAGATGATTGATAGCCTGTCACGTCTCTATGGTAAAGGGGAGGTAATAACTGCTGCGGGGCCACTTGTATCCTTAAAAAACTTGTACAAGTTGTTATTTGTATGGATTAAATGAAAAATATATTATGTTTTAATAAGGTTTGAGGTGACCATTTAACCATTGCCCTAGCTAACTATCTGCTGGTAGAAGCTTCATCTTAATCTTAAAGATAGAGACATCTTCTCATTTATTCCCCCAGGAAGGAAAAAAGTGTATTTTTCCAACAGCAGGCTGTGGTTATTCTGTCTTGTTTCATCAGAAAACCTAAAGCTTGCAATTCAGCGATTACATCATAATCAAATCATTGGTCAAAATGTGCATATCTTATTAATAAATTTAAAAAGTGATTTGAACTTACAGTAACCTACAGATAATATGTAATATAGAGTACAGTTTTTAATAACAAATGGTTAGCTGCTTTAGAAGTACATGAAGCATACTTAGAGAGTTGGAACACCATCAGATTACATCACACTGGAATGAAATGAATATCACTAATGTAACTAATGATTTTTTCTCTTTCTTAATTGCTTGTCTCAGTACTTCAGTTTAAAAGTGACATGACGTTTTGTCAGGCTTACATAATAATTTTCACAGTCTGCATTTTTGTATAATATGCAGACTGGAATTTGCAATTCGCTGAACAAATCTCCTCAAACAGATGCATGACGTGTGTGTGAGAAAGAGTTATGTCTTGAGCTTCGAGTGTTAATCTAATTCTGTGGCTTCTGAGTGAGGTGTTGGTCTATGTGAGGATGTTAACAGTCTGTCGCTTCACTAGGGGTGCCAGGCACCGCTTCTGTTTCTGCAGAGCGAGTGCAGATATTTTCTTTGAGTTTCGGAGAGAAAACAGTACTGCTGATGCAACACGCAGCTGAAGGATTCCCGTGGGTGACCTTGCTCTTTTCTGACACATCCCCTGCCATTACTTCATGAAAAAATGACAAGGTAGCAGATGAAAGGATTCGTGAGAAGAGTGGGATGTGAAGCAACAGCTTAATATTTAAGGGATATGTCCATTTGATTAGACTACTCTCATCCAAAATGGGCAGAAGCCTGCGAACACATGTCACAATATAACTGACAAGAAATAAATTAGGTCCGATTTCCTACCATCAGTTTGACTGCAGCGCAGTGAACAATGCAATGGAGGGGGGGACTGTCAAAATTGAGGAAACAATCATTTTAAATAAAAGAAATTCGACAGAAATTAGATCAATTTTTTCCCCTTATTATTTTCTTTTGTAGACAGCTACTGTACAGTTTGCTCATCTTTTTGGCTCACTGTAGAGAAATAACCTCCAACTGAGTGGATGGCTGATGGGGTACAATAAAGCCCATTGAAGCCCTGTCACAGAAAAATGAGGCCTGCTACAATAGCAATGTTATCTATGGGGAGGTGCAATGAGGAACTTCTCTGATGTGACAGACTCGCTAACAGTGTCTGACAGGACCCAGGAAACCACAAAGGCCGCACTGTAGCACTGTACTCGTACTGAAGTAAACAGATCAGAGCAGCGGGTATGTGTGCCTGGGAGTGCATGCATTTTTGCCCTTTTATTTATCCAGTGGCTACTCAACTGTCTTACATTATGGCACATTCACACCTAGTATCTTCACTGCATCTGTATATGTGTTTGTTGAGGATTGTTCTCCTTTGATTGTTGAGGCATGATGAAGCATTACAGTGAGAAGTTGACAGTTGTGAGAAGACTTTCTTCATCATCAAAGAGTGAGTTTCATCATCCCAAATGCACAGTTAACCTACAATTAAGGGTTCAATATGCAGACTAATATTTGATGTGAAAGTCTTGAGCGCGGGGAGGTTTTGAGAATAAGGAATGATGACACAATTAGTCTAGTGGAGCTGATCTGTGAAGTCCAGTGTTACATGCAAAGTCTGAATGGACCCTCAGACATTCCCACAACTTGAACAATGAATCTTGAAGACAATGAAAACAGTCCTCATACTCCTGGAAGAAAATTTAAAAGGACGCTACATCAGGGAGGAAATGAAAGGAAAAAACCCAGTCATAGGAAAAAATATGAATTATAGCATCCTAACCAAGGCATTTGCATGATTTAGTTAAAAATCATAATCAAATATTAAAGGTTGTAGATTCTTGAACATTTCTGATGGTTATGAATTGTCTGAAATCTGCACTTTTTTGCTATGCAAGCCATCCAGTCATCAAAGAAAGCAGAAAGCATCTTTCAGCCATACATTTAACTGCTTTTATCACTTTAGGCTTATCTTAGCTGTGAATAATTTGAGTTAATCTGATACTCCTGTAAGTTCCCTTCTCTGAAAACCAAACTGACATTTCAGTAATAGTCTAGCTGTTGCAGGTTTAACTGCCAAAAAGTGGCAATGCTCCAGTTTTAAGAAGAAGCAGTTTTAGTGATTTGAATTTAAATTTGCTGAATTTCTTTATCTGTATACTAAGTTATGAGCTGTCAGTGAGCATATGGAGCACATGTAGTTTGCTGAAAAAGCCTCACTTCCCTATTAATTCCCATGTGTGCAAGCTGAAAAGGATATTCTGGGACAGTTTTGAGATGAAGTTTCCAGATTGGGCCTTGGTTCACCAGTTTCAATCTGTCTGTCTGCTAGACCAGCTGTAATGCAGCCCTCTTTGGAGAGGCAGACGGAGAACATGCAACCTTTATTCTGAAAAGCCAAGCCCGGCGGGATGACAGCTCCTAAAACTCTGTCAGATGGCAGCAAGGCCTCTGGACATGAGGGGCATTTTGATTTGAGTCAGTAGCCTCCAAAACCTGGAATGAGAGTAAGTTTAGAACACAAAATAATCGGAAACCTGCGCTGTCACAATAATGGCCTGTGTTGGCTTCTGTCACGAGCTGATGAGGAAAAGAGGATTTGAGGGTTGAGTAAGCTTATGGAAATATACCCAAAGCTCATCATTATTCTATCACCCCTCCTTAGTCTAGTGCCTCTCCCCTCTCTATTAGTACATATACTGCATCTACAGTAGCGAGATCTCATCTTTAGTCCTTATGATTGGTATTCATAGCAATGCAGAACAGTGTCATGCTGAGCAGAGTTTGGGCTGTGTGCACCACAAAGAGGGGAAAGACACGAAGAGAGAATAGAAGTGAAATGGGGGGAAAATGATTACTTCTCCGTAGTCACGCTGTTTCAAAGCCTACTCTCTCTGTCAAGAGATGAGGAGGATGAGGGCTTGCAGGCAACGAAGATCTCTTCCTGTTTTCCAAACTCCTCATCATGTTCTTTCAAAGAAAAAGTTTTTTTTCCCTGCTTGTGTATGACGACTCAGAAGTCTTCCTCTGCCTCAAACTTTGCATGAACTTTCTTTGTTTTTTCAAAGGCTTCTGGGAGTTGAGAGCAAAGGCGAAATCTTTTCAGATTTTCTTATGAAAATCTCTGGTGTCTTGCTTCTTGGAGGTTGTGGCATTGCGTGTCTTTGGTAAAAAAGTTTATGAGTCTTGTGCGAGGTTATTGAAACTGTAAAGACCACCGAGCAACAGGCACAGTTGTTATCAACTGTCTCTTAGCGGTTTGGATTTCCGATTTGTTGCCTCGGATGAATGGATTCAGCTCGGTCCAGTTTGTTCCGATTACTCAGAATGCAACAAACAGTCAGAGATGTAATCTACTGCAGCTTTGCAATCAATTTTTTAAGTGTTTCTAGGCCAGAAATCCCTCTATAGTCTCTTTTGTACTCCAAATCCCCAATCATCCTAAATGATTACAGTGAATTTCACAGAAGAGATCAAAGTTTAATAATCAGTTTAACCTTTGTTCTCCCCCTCAGTTACATTTTCAATTGTGTAATCGACCTGGACTTAGAAGGCAAATCAACAAGGATTTAAGCTCTCAGCTTGAAAGGACAGGTGATCTCACATACTCTCCACATAAGAATATATTCTGTCAGTTTCTGACTTTGTTTTCCCTTGCCCCTTGTGAATTTTGAGTTTACCAAATGATCTTTACATTTTGTTTCATTAATTTAACCTCATTCATTCAGGGAGGGTCTTACAATTAACCCAGAGTATCAAAATTTAAAAAACTCTTAAGTAGGAAACTGCTTGCTAACCTCTGTACTGCCCTTTCATTGATTAATGTAAGCTACCATTCATTCGTTAGCGTGTCCCTTTATACTGTCTGTATACTGTCTATATAGAATGAATCAAAATACACCTAACTGAATTCAAATGATTACACTTAAAGTACTACTGGCAGACTGCAGCTGGCCATTTTCCGTGCCTTGCAATATCACTGCAGGAGTGTTCAGGGAGTTGCATGGGCTTAATTCCTTAATTATTGACACCTGAAAAGACATCTCTTGGGTAAATTGGTCAAACCATGTTGTCTGTTAAGCTCTTCATGCTTTCATGACAGTGTTTTTCTTATACCTTGATTTTAACTTGTATGATGTTCTAAAAATAAAACCCATGTCTTTATTAAGTCGTCTCCATTTCATGTTTCTCTTTGTTAGCACAGTTTGCATCAAATAATTACACAGAACACAGTTTATTCCCTGAGAAACAAACGTAAATATTACGTTGAGGCATGAAAGGGTTACAGTTTTGTCAAGAAAAACAGTTTAATCTCATTTTGTTGTATTGATTACTTTGTGAGGGTACATGCCACTTGGATGGATTTCCTTTTAGGCATAAACTCTTCTGAGAGACTACCAACATGTTTTTATTGACCTTCCTTGCCTCTGCTTCTGTTGATGCAGGAAAAGTATTGAACACGGACCTGCGCCACTACCTCAGTCTGCAGTTTCAGAAGGGCTCGCTGGACCACAAGCTCCAACAGATTATACGGGACAACCTCTACCTACGCACCATCCCCTGTAAGTACACCATTGATGGCATTCACTATACATGGTTTGAATGTACAGTCTACCCTATTTTCAGCACATGTGCACTTTTGTCTGAAGCACCCTATGGGAACAATGAGGCCGTTCTGTATGCATCTGACAGCTGGAAACATATTGCACTGAAAAGCAGCAGGCCTGTTCTGATTTTATTACGCAAGCCTGAATACGCACACCGCGCTCAAACACATATGTACCCTGTCTGCTCCTGCACTGTCAGTCACTCACAGCTCTCTGTCACACACACTACAAAACACACATTTCAGTGTCACCATAGCAACCCGGCCAAGGACATCTCTGTAACCCTCGTGTAACTTATTTACTTCTGTGCCGTATCATCATAATGATCAAAGTCGTATTCTTTCCATAAATATTCCTGCTTTTTCCCTCCCCTTCTCTGCTTTTCCTTGCTGACATTCTACTCAGCGGGGCCGTCACCAGCTATTATTCTTGCTGTAATCAGTAATTGAGTGGTAAATAAAAAGGTTGGTACTGTGGACAGTGAATGGGTTTTTGGGTAATAGTAATTTTGAGTGGAAAAACGGAAAAATATTTATAAGCAATATTAGTCATTTCATTACAAATTAATATATTCCAAAAACATACAATCCCTGTAATTCCAAACAGTGGAAATGTTTCATAATGTCTTCAGGATTTGGACTGGGTTAGTCGAGTAAAATTCACTTTTACCGTGCAGACAGAAACCTTTCATTGGTAAAATGTCACTTTCCAGGAGCTAAGAAAAAGAAGAACACATTTGCAGCCTGACGCCTCTGCATTTTCTAACCTTTTTTTAGATAATTCAAAAGGTTTTATAAGCTTGAATGTTCGCCGTTTTTGTTAAATGAAAGCATGGAAATTACCAAAATTAGAGATGAGGCTGTTAGCACAGCAAAGGTGCAAATTAATATCCCGATTAAGGGTTGTGTGGGTTGCATAAATGCAGGCTGTTTGCCACAATGAAGGGAACGCCTCTAAAATTAGAAATGCAATTTTATTTCTTTTCTTAAAAGGATTTTTTTTGTGCTGTATCTGTCTGCATTGCTACTGTAATTTAAAAACAGATTTCCATTTAGAAAATTTGTATTAAATTTGTATTAAATTTATTGTAAAACGGTGAAACACTGATGTCGAATGACGCACAAGGAGAAACTGCACAGAATTTTAAGGCACCAGATGATGTGCTGAAGTGAAACTGCATCGACGGGAGACGTGACTCTGACACGGTGTCTGTAAGTCTGACGTAATGTTTGCACAGATATATTGGCCTAAATATTTACCACGTCATGCTGAACACTGACTCTGCTCAGAGAAATGCCGTAATTGAGTGTAGTCAAGGTTTAAGTCACGTGCAGAGGGACTTCTGCTGAGGCGATGACAGACTCTTAGGCACAGCCCTGTCACAAACACGCAGCATCTCAGCACTCGCGCCCCTCAGGCCTGGAAGTTGCTCTGCTTTGTTCAGAGGGGTCATGCAGCGCAAGTGTGAAAATTTTCAGAGAGTAAGCTGCTTACCTTTAATATATATTTTACTTAAGGACGATCCTTCTTCCATCCCTCGCCTCACTCAGTTTCTGAGTCTTTCTATGTTTTTCTTTGTGTTTATTCCTCTCATATACCTGTCAGTCATTTTGTGAACTTTGTGAATTTTTCTTCTCAAAACCTGGCTGCACTGGTAGAATCTTGGGTCAGTTACACTCGATGGACAGAAGTTTATTAAAGAGCTTTACAAAACTCATTCCAGTAATTTCCCCCCCAGCACTGCTACCTGTCACTCTCACCTGCTCTTCTCTGCACACACACACACACACACACACACACACACACACACACACACACACACACACACACACACAACATAACATGCTTGGACTCTTTTCTGTCACCCATCCACACACCCCCAGTATTAACTACCTGTTCAAACACGACGTTGTATATTTTCATGTACCGCGGCGGCGGTCAGTGAGATATTACAGGCTTTGACCACCATTCATCATCCGCAGCCAGTGGGTTCGGTGCATGAGTCTGACTCTCTAATCCCCTGCTTGAATTACTGTCTTAATGAGCAAGAGTCCGGGACTTGCACAGTGACGGCACCTCCATCATTCACTCCCTCGCTCTCGGTCTCCCATCCTTCACCCTCTCTGTTTCACTTTTACTCTTTTTCTGTTTCAATTACCCTTGGCTCTCCTTTCAGCTTTATTTAGATTGTGGTTTGAATGTATAAAAGCAAAAACATTTGAACCACAACTAATAATTTAAAACAAACAAAAAAAGATCCGTTTTTGCAGTTTATAACCTTGAAATGCTCCAGTGTATATAACCTAGTGTTGGCATTCCAATGTCAGGTGCATAAAAACATTTTACCTGTTCCAGAATCAGTTACAGTAGCATACTGTAGCACATATTATCCTCCATGTATCCAGAATAGCATTACAATATTGAATAACTGGTTGGTTTTACAGCACCAATTCAGTATTTACTCACTGTATACAGAGTGACCACACTGGTATCAACCATACCAGACAATAGTGCAGTGCAACAGCAACACAAGCTGCTTTGTTGAGTAGTGTGAATGGCTTTTTTTTTTAGCAATAGTCTATCTTCTGCTCCCCTGCTGTGTTTTGCAGTTATTTTGCTCTTGCAATTTCACCCTGCAACTCTTCAGCATGGATTCAGCTGGTCATATATTTGGCACAGAAAAGTGAAAAGTTGTGCAGTGAGTACTCCTACCCTATAAGTAACACTATGGCATTATAAATGAGGACACATAACAATTCGCTGAATGTGTTGAACATGACGAGCTGATGATAAACAAGCACATTTGAGAGCCATGTGTGACAATCATGCTGACAGCAGGCGGATTAGCGGTTGGTTTGTGTCACCATGCCAGTGGTCCACTTTAGTTAACTACCACCACACTGCACTACGCTAACACAACTACAGCTGATCTGTGCCATTCTGTTTGTGCAGCCTACTAACACCATAAGGTCAATTCTACTGAGCTTTAGATTTTAGGTTCATAATGCAAGCATTACTTTTAGGCCAGTTATGAAACACAAAACAAATTTTTTAAGAGACAGAAAGAAGAGGACAGGCGATGAAGAGTGGTCTGTAATGGAGGAAAAGGGGGGGAACAGAGACAACACGCGAGCACAGTCTCTGCTGTTTGTGTGTGGTAAATCCCCGAGCCTCCTTGACAGGGTCTTGGGACGGGCTCCATCTCATTTGGACTGTCACAAAAACGCTGGAGGAGGCTCTCAAGTGCTCTGAAGAGAACAAAAAGAGGAGGGTTTTCTAAGAGGACAGAATGCTCAGGGTCACAAGTGGTCCCTTGACTCCCCACCAAGATCAGAGATGGGGAGAAAGAGCTTTATGCCAAACAAACTCTCCGTCTCTCTCTCTCTCTCTCTCTCTCTCTCTCTCTCTCTCTCTCTCACACACTCACACACACACACACACACACACACACACACACACACTGCACTAGTGCAGGTACATGCACAGACAGGAATGCAGGGATGGATCAACGTGTCATGTACAAATGCTGCTGGACTATCCCTCCATTTTCTCATTTCCCAGATTGCTCATCTTCCTTGCTTCCTCTCCTTGTGTCTTAGGTCCTCCCACCAGAGATGTGAGTAGAGGAGGCAAGGAAAGGTTATGAGGAGAGAGGAGTTGAGACAAGTCCGGTTGGCCTTTTGTTGTGGGCAGTCTGAGGTACACCTATGCACTACTCTTGATGTCAGATCAGCATCCTGATGTGGCACACCTGTGAGGTGGGATGGATTATCTCAATATAGCAGATGTGCCCACTACCACACATTTGGACTGATTTGTGACCACTGTTTGGGATATATTGTGTATCTGGAATGAATTTTAGGTCTCTACGTCTCTACGTCCATCCCATGGGGAATGGGAGCAAAAACAAAAGTGTTGCGTTTATATTTTTGTTCAGTGTATGTTTTACGCAACATACGTACCTTTTTTAGTCACGCACAAACGGTGAAGGGTAGAAAGCTTGATCTTAAATAACTGACAAAACAGTTATTTAAACAGTCCATCTCTCATGTTTTTTTTTTTTATATATTCAAGCTGTGAGTCATATCTCTTTTATACACTGGAGGTAAAAAAAAACACTTCGACAAAGGACACACCTGCCCATCGTCAATTACATCTCCTCTGACAAACCTCCTCTTTCCTCTCTTCTACAAGTGCATTTAAAGAAATGAGACATCCTTCAACGTGGCATACTGAGATTGATTACCGGGTCACAGGCAGAAGGATGGAGGATAGACAAGACACGGAGCCACAAATTAGAGAAATGAGAAAAGCATTCTGACCTCGCTCTCTGCATGCTAAATGTGGCGACAGCTCATTCCTTGTGCTCTGCCTCCCTGTTCTCCTCATCAACTGATTTTCACAATTTCCCATTAAATCAATACTGGTAGAAGGTAGATAAAGGAGCTGTTATGCATTTACTTTTTATATGGCAATATAGGGTAGTCTGTTTTACAAAAAGACATCAGCAGATAGCTAAGTGACAGAGTTTGCCAAAGTATATTTTCTCAAAGGCGATTTTTTCTGCAGAAATACCAACAGAGTTTGGATTTGTGATGATCCCTTTTGCTTTCCCTGTTCTTTCTTTCTTTCAATTTCAACATCAAAGCCCTAAGCCACCCTTGTTTGAAGTACCATCATAAAACTGTGCACGAACTCAACATGTTAAATTTATGGCCTGCCACTTCTGACTGACTACCTCTGAAGTTCCCATTGTGGCAACCTCGAGTCCAGACGGTTCAGAAAATAGGTCTCAGCAGTTAGACCTTGGAAGACTAAGGTGACAGGTTTTTTTTCTAACCAAGATAGACAGGCGCACAGCTCTGAACCACTACTCATAACCATAAAATAAAAAGAATAGTTTGACATTTTAGGAAATGGTCATTCAATTTCTAATAAGAGTTTTATGAGAGCGTTGACACCATCCTGAATGTTAAATGCAACGCTAAAGCCAGCAGCTTGTCCGTCATAGTGACAGGAAACTGGCTTTGTACCAAGGACAAATCTGCCTAACAATGCCAGTGAAGTGAAGTTTAGTTTGTATTATAAATGGAGTGTATGCATGTGACTTGTTGTCATTGTCAGGTTTGTAATCAACCAGCAGTTTTAAAGATAAAAGCTTCAGATATTTGGTTTTTATTTTTGGGGGTCAGAATTTAGTGTAAATGTAAACCATCTAAGCTTGGGCACCGGACTTACCTGTCTCATCTGTCTCTTACTCCAGGCAGGGATCATCACTCTTCAGGTCACCTCATCTTTGCCTACTCAGTGACTTTGTCACAATACTAAGTAGCTTTTTATTTTTTCAAAAAGACATGTAGCTGCAGATCTAGGAACCTTTTGAACAAGCAATGCTGTGCCAAAAGCACATGACATAGATCTCCCTAGTCCCTACCCAGGGCACATCTCTGAATTTACTTTTTCAGAGATTTCAGAGATGCTTGGTGTGATTTAAATTTTTTTAAATTTTATTTATTTAAATCACAACAAAACCCTTCGATAATAATAATAACTTTATTTATAAAGCGCTTTTAAACAAAGTCCTGTACAGCTATTTGAAACTAAAAAGATAAATAAATAAAAGCGATACATAGCGATACAAGTAGAAAACACAATACAAGTTAAAAACAGTAAGAATTTTTTTTTTTAAAAAGAAGGTAAAGAATTAAGACATGTAGGATAGGGTAAACAAATGTGTCTTCAACTTAGTTTTAAAAACCTCCACAGAGCATGCCTGCCTAATATCTTGAAGGAGGAGGTTCCACAAAAATGGGGCACGAAAAGAAAAAGCACGCTCTCCAATTGTCTTTTTTTCTGGCTCTAGGAACCTTTAGAAGGCCAGAGTCCTGAGATCGTAGAGCACGAGATGGAACATAAAGGTGTAAAAGGTCGGAGAGGTATGAAGGTGCCAGTCCATTTAAAGCCTTGTAGGTGAGCAGCAGGACCTTAAAATCTGCTCAAACCTGACATGGTAGTCAATGAAGAGATCTCAATATAGGGGTAATGTGCTCAAATTTCCAAGTACTTGTTCAAATGTGAGCAGCTGCATTTTGCACCATTTGTATGCACAACAAAACCCTTCAATGCACTTCATATTGTATGGTAAAAACCCTACAATAATACAGAGAAAACCCCAACAATCAAACAAGACGATCCACTGTATGAAAGCACTCGGCAACAGTGGAAAGGAAAAACTCCCTTTTAAGAGGAAGAAACTTCCAGCAGAACCAGGCTCAATGAGGGGCGGCCATCTGCTGGTGGGGTGGGGAGGGAGGCAGAGCAAGAGACATACTGTGGAAGAGAGACAGAACCTAATGATTAAAAGTAAAGTGGTGTATAAACACAAACCTGAATAAGGAAGAAACAGTCAGTGTATCATGGGAAGCCACCAGGAACCTAGGCCTATTGCAGCATAAGAAAGTGAAGGTTCTGGGTCATCTGATTCAGCCCTAATTATAAGCTTTATTTATATAGTTTGACCAGACAAGCAGCTCCCTTACTATTGTTTACAATACCTCTAGCACCATCCAAAGCACATGCAGCAGATGGTGTTGAAACATTTTCTTGACCTCAGGTTACAAAATTGAAATGAATAAATAGGTCTAACTAACAAAAGGTGAGCTTTAATGACTCCACAGGGCTGATAAAAACAAAACTAGAACCCAGAAAAGCTTTTGAAATATGTGAGTACAAGAAGGTCAAACTGAAGGTAAATAGACAAATTTACAGGGGAACAGATTAAACTGCATACGCACACAGGGCTGACTGGATGCAGGTGAAAACAATCACAGTGAAATTAATGAGGGCAGGGCAGGCTACAGCAAATGAGGGAAAAACAAAAAAGAAATACCAGAGATCCACAACTAAAATAAAACAGGAGCTAACAAAAAACAAGACAACAAGGAAAAATAATCAAGTAAAAACTGAAGGGTGCTTCAGAGACCATGATGCCATTTTTTTTGTACTTTTTAAACTTTATGTAACCCCAAAAACTGGTGTCATTTTGACTTTAGAAGTCACGGCACTACTGTTGCCTTTTTCTTGTGTGTCTAGTGATTTTGTCAGATTACAGTTGTACAATTGTTGCCTTTAATTAAACCAGGAGACACATGTCCTGAATCTTTTATTACTTGCTGTTGATTCCCACTGAAGCTCCAGAGCCTGAGAAAATGTCACTCGGTACAGCCCGAATTTGAATAGAGGAGACTCTCCCCTCTGCTATGTGCCATGATCCAAATACATTCCTGCTGTGTATTGCTGGGCAATTAACTGCAGTATATCCACTTAACCTTTTTCATTATAGTATCTTTTTTGGAGGGGGGGGGGGGCTTCCTGCCGTTAGTTTAGCAGTCTCCAACCCTTGTGTTCAAAAGAAAAATATGGCAAGATGCTGCAAAGTTCTGTTTGGATTTGCCACTTTCATTCATCTGCACCCTCAAAACATGAGCGAGCCCTTATTATATTGGCACAACTGATTCACAATAGCAGGTTTATGGTATATATTGGTGTGGCATCCAGGATGATGGCTTAGGGAGATTCTTGGCAGGTACAACTGTGACTCAAGTAATTGGGCTACAGGGGACATTTTCGAGGGACCAAAGCCAGCGCCGCAGGCAGACAAGTTGGTAATGAGAAGCAGCAGAGGTTGGCATTCACACACACAATGCAGTGTCAACTGCTTTTGGTAACACAAACTGTGGTATCACGGCAGACTGTAGAAGCAAGCGTCTGTGTTTTGGTTTTTTTCTCCCCAAACTGTGATTTTGCTCCTGCACTGTGCAGTGAAGCTGTCACAGTCCAATTAGGGAGAAAATATGAGTGGAAAAACAAAAGGAAATGGCAACATAAAGTTACTTAATAGGCTATTTGGCCACCACGATCTACAGACCCTTTTCACTTCTAATTAGCACAGACTCTACAAGTGCCAAAAAAATACTCTGGAGATGCTGCAGTATATTTCAGTAACATTCCACTATAGTTGTTGTAATGCCTAAATGCAGTTTATTTTAATGCAACACATGTATACTGTTGCTGAACAGATCAACGGCACACTTAGGGTATATTTGTATTTAATTCAAAATACTTATGTTACTTTCTTGCTGATACTGTGCGTTGCTGTTGCTGAATTCAGAAGTGGTAGAAGTGCTCTTGCTTGGCATTGTGAGAGCATATTCACTTACTAAACTTTTTTCTGTGTTGTAGGTCTGTGTAGTATCGTTTCTGTGTTTCCCTCATCTCCCTTTTCTGCTGCAGGGCTACTCGATTTGCTCTGGTTTCCTCTTACACTGAAATCGGGCTTATTTAAAATTTCAGATTGAATGATTTTCTGAATATAAAGGACTGTTTTATGCAAGCCCCCTACAGACTGGTAATCTGCAGGGTTGTTTCTTCATCTCCCTCTTATCCTCAACCCTCTGCCCTTCCCATGACCCTAGAAAGGATTAACTAGGAAGTATCTGCTCCAGAAGCATGACTGACATTCATTTAGGTGAGAGAAATGTCCATGAAATGCAGGATTGATGACTGGTGGCTGTGTGTCTGCTTTGTTTTGCCTCTCATGCTACCAATTACTGCTGTCCTACCTTCAACTCTTGTGGTTATTTCAGTGGAGTTTACAAGTTTGGTGACACACCACCTAATTAGCCTTGAGTGCAATTGTAGCACATTCCCACTTACTTATTCATGGAATACAGTTTACATAATCCCCATGCTAATGTAATCATTTGGTGTCCATTTTTTTGCCTTGCAGATAATCATCCTCGAAGAAAAAAATTCCCATCAGTACTGAAGTAGACTGTGGCTTCCCCACAGGGGCAAAATATGCACTCAGAATTGCCTTGTGTCATTTGCATTCGCGTTGCCCTCTGTGGCACTGAGTGAACTTAACCCACACCAGGGGGCTACAAATCCCATTGCTTCCATCATAATTCACATCTCTAATTTGCTCTACTGATTTCTGCATTTCAGCTGTAGCCAGTATATGTGCCAAGAAGCTTCCAATAAGAACTTGTTAGCAGAGGCTGCAGTTACTCACGGAGGATTAAATGAATTAAGCCCTCAGTGCTCTACAGGCCTTCATCAATTATCCATCTTTCACAAGATGGTACCAAGGTCTCTTTGGATTTTCATTCCAAAAAGAGATATCTGCTCTTATCAAATATGTACTGCAGTCCTGTACAGATAAAAAGAAAAAAACGCACAAAAACTGCATCTTTTGTATCTTTGAAATCAAGAACAGAGAGTAGAGAGTTGTTTTTATTTTGACTGGTCAATTCAGTTCAGAACCTGTTAGCCGAGAAAATATCTTAATCTCAGTTTCTGTCTCAACTGAAACATATTCTACATTACTGCTTTATCTATACTTGTGTTGACTTGTATGCTTGTGTGTTTTTCTTTGCAGGCACAACACGGCTTCCTCGAGAGGGGGAGGTGCCAGGCGTGGACTACAATTTCATCAGTGTTGGAGACTTTAGGATCCTGGAGGAGAGTGGACTTCTGCTAGAGAGTGGAACCTATGATGGTAGGCATCACGGTGGCATTAAGAATATGAGAAACCTTTCTGTGTGCATGTCTTCGGCGGTGTGCATTTAGTCAGAGAATATGATTCACACTGACAGCTCTCTATAATAGAGTGAGTGTAAGCTTGCTATTCACAGTCATTATGACTTATAGCCTGCCTTAGTGAAATGTGACGAGCGGGACAAAATGTATTGATCAGTGAAACACGATTAAAGACTTGTTAGAAGTGACAGTCAGAGTAGCAGCAGTATTTGCAGCTCTTGATATAAACTGCACTATTCAGCTTCTCCTCTCTATGTGTAGAAAGGGCGATGAGGTATGACGCTTGCAGACCTTAAATTTAAATAGACATAGAAATATTGTATAAATAAGAACACGTTTTTTGTAGCAAGGATTAAATAAACTTTACATTTTCCAGGCACTTTAGGACCTGAAATAGTCAGCAGTCAGTGACAGGTGTGATAGGCAGGAAGGGTTTTTTCTTCTTTGTAGCAAAGCATTCAAAGTGTTTGAGCTAAAGGGTGAATTATAGGCCTTGTGTTATGTATGTTGCAGTGATCAGAGGATAGTTTACTCTGGTTAGACAAATAAAATGTGTCAGTAAAATAAAACTTACTTTTTCATTTTCAATACACATTACTGAGTTTTCCTGATTGTAATTTCCTTTCTAAGTACTATAATTGACAGCATGTAGAGGAAAAAAACAAAAAAAATTCCAGTCTTCTTTTTATTTTCATTACAAAATTAATTATTAAACAAAACTGCTGGAGGTTACTGGATGTTCTTACTCCTAAACAACTAAAACATAAAGTGTTCTGCAACTAGAAAAAGATACAGATATTTAAATAAAAAGAGTTGCCCGAGTTTTCCCAGATAACAGGTCATTCATCCTTTTCTCTTTTCAGCTTGTCTCCATAATTAAATCTTTTGATCTTTTCACTGCTCGTACTGAAGCTTGTGGCTGGTGCTCAGCTCTGGTTAGCTTTATCTTTATCCACTTTTCCTTTGTCAGATTCTTTAATTCTTTATGAAGCAGAGCAGGTCATAATCAGACATATGGGAGGCAAACCTACTGATCACAGTTCTCTTGTTGCATTTTCTGTATTAGACAATTCTTCTAAATTTAGCATTTTGCATGGACAGTCTGTGATTTGCAGAGCTGGAAAGTTATTCCTCGTACTTGAATTAGCCATAACTTGCATGCATGCTCATGAGCATAGTTTGCACTTTAATCTGTGCCCTGCAAGTCCGTACTTCATGTCCGACACTTTTTGCGTTCCCTGTTTATGTATCTGTGCCAGTACCTATTTTACTTTTTCAGTATACAGTGCATATTCACACAATAGTGTGTGAACGAGTAGCAGCTGTGGCACCTGTTGGTGACTTTTTGTAAACCAGTCAACATTCTGAACCCACCTGCTGACTTCGCAGTCACAAATAAGGAGGATCCACTTGTGTCCTTACTTACAACTCATGCTTTATTCATGGGATAAATCAGCCTCTTTTTTTCCTCTTTCTCTCCTCTCACATACACAGCCAGGAAGGTCTGGCTTGTCACAAACATTCAAAATTTAAAAAGTAACTTTTAGAGCTAAAGAACTGGGATTTTTTCCCGAATGTTCATGTGACAGTGCCTTAAGGAAGTAAACATGTCAGTTCCAAATGATATTTTACTGCTAGTAGACAAGCACATTCATGTTCTTTCCAGTACAGAGTTTACACAACAACGGATATTTCAGCTTGGCGAACATTTGAATGGTTTTTAAGATTTTTAGCATCTTAGCAACAATAAAACATAAGCAGCTGCCCTGCATTCAGAGGTCTCGTAAAGTCAGACGGTTGCAACGTATGCGTGTCATGAAGGGATTGCAATGGAGGATTTCTCTCATATATCACAATGATTATGGCAATAACATGATAATCTCCCCATTCTCTTTAAGCTCATTCTTTCTTAGTGCAAATCCAGACTGCTGTGAAATGCGAGAGGATTTTTCTAAATGTTTGTGGAGCAACCTCTGGTCGCATAAAATGGACAATCCCTTCACCGCTCTCATTCCCATTCAGCTGCTTCTTGTGCTTCCTGTGAGATGTAGAATTAAAAGATAAAGTAAAATCCTCATCCATAGGGAGAGAGCCGTAAGACTCAGAGCAGCTTCCTCTGGATGTGGACAGGTGCTTTTCTGTTTTTTACCATATTGTACAACTTTGTCTGCATGCATTTATTGATGGTGAGGTGCATAGTCTGTCTGGACCTGCTGAGGCAGCTTCTTGCAGCAGTCTGTGAGCCCTGTGATAAGGTGTCATTCCTTCTAAAGGATTTCATCCCCATAGCACGGCTGCAGCAATGGCATTAGACACACATGGACACACATACATTGTTAGCACACAATTCCACATCCTTGAATACAGAACAAATCCTGTCCTTCCTTCTGTCGGAATAGATCATCTAAGAATTTGAAGATCAGGTTTCCAGGGCTACCAAGGCACCCAAAACCTGTCCTTCATCTATGAGCTGAAGTCAAGTGGGATTTATACCTTTTATAAAGAGTTTGACTGTTTGCAGAAAGAGAGAAATGGGGAGCAAATCGAGGAATATAATATAATAGAGAAAGAGATGTAGTTGACAGGCATACTGAGCTCCTCGTCTCCCAGTGGAAACCCCCTTTGCCGAGGAAGCAGGACAGCGTCGGCTATGTGCAGATGTGAGGATTAGCTTCTCAAAAGTTGGAAGGTTTCAGTATACTACTCCTAAGAGGGAACACTCTGAACACTCTGATAGTGGATGCCCCCTCCTCTGCGCGTCTGCTTAAACTCAGTCAGCACAAGCGATGCACGGCTACTGTGGCAGGGAGTGTTGATCTCTAAGCAGCACAGTTTACTCAAAGGTGGAAGTAATCGGATCAAGGAATGTGATTTACTGCATTTAGTTGTGTTTGAAGCCCAGCCTATTTTTTTCTTTGGAAAGGGGAAAATAAGTTCCTGTGTCCTGTCACAGGCCAGGTGGCTTCCATAGTTCTGTGAGGACCTCGTGAATTACCTTAAGTCTGTAGTCGTGCATAATAATTGAGCTGTGCACAAGTTGCTTGGCTAATGGGATTCTTAGTTAATTGTAATGAACTCCCTGATGTAATGGCCATTATCTTAATGGCTCAAGAAAAACATTTGTCCTCCACTAAGCAAATGGCTTATGGGAGGCAATGTACATATATTTTTAGCCTAAACAGCGTCTCCTTAACTTATTTGTCACAAAGCTGTCAGGGATTGTTCTTCTCTCAAGAAAGACTGGATAAAAATGAGGACACAACACACTTGTAATATCCCTCTAGGATAAGATTGTTTCTGTGCATCCAGGCTGCTCTAAAATTGGTCGGATACAAGCTGGACAATCTATGTTGGTTGTGGTCCCAGGTAATCTGGCAAGCACACATATAAGCCATCCGTGCCAAGCATTCACAGTTAGTTTTTTGGGGGGGTTGGTCCCTCCTTGATTTCTGTGCCTCTGAGATCCAGGTTGGGTCACACTTTCAGAGTTGAGCAGAGGAGGCAGTTAAAAACTAAATAGGTCTTTACAAGACTTTTTTCCCCCTGATAGATGAACTTTAATATGCTACGAGCAGAATTCTTTCATCTTTTGTCAGCCACTTCTATACAGTTGTTTTAGGGTATATTTTGTGGTAATAAGTCAGATTTTTGCAAGAAGTGAAAACAAACATTAAATTGGATTTTGAAGCTGACTGTTTGTGGATTTGGTCTGATGGATTTGTTGCTGTGTATGTGTCTGTCCGTGCATTTGGTAGGATGAAAGAGTGCTCATAACCTTGTGTAGCTTATATTGCCCTTCACAACTGGAAGCTTTTTTTTTATTGCCAGTAGCTGATTCCACCACCATGAAATTACTTGCACACACTTGGAAGGAGCAGGTTCACTCATCCTTGCTCATCAACCTCATGACACAAGGATCACAAGTAACATCGGACAAGCTTCCTTTTTTTTATCAGCTTATAAGGCTTCCCTCCATTTATAATGGCAAATAGTGCCACAAATCTCTGCTGATACACTGCTTTCACACACCGCTATATCTGCGCCACACATTTATCAGGGGCCAAGAGACATGTTAGTAAGTAATTAATCACAGAGGTAGCGTCTGGCTGATAAATGTCAGCGTGTGGCAGGAGACAGGCGGGGATTAGCCAGCAGACCCAATCTTTCCCCGCTATCGCTGTGCCACCCCTGTTAATGAAGCCATCTTTGACAAATGCGGATGGCTGTCGCTTGGTAAACAGTAAAGTTACATGTGAGGAGGGGAAGGGTAGGCTTTCATCCAGCCTTCGTCTTCTTTTCAACCTTCCTGCTGCTTTGAGAAAGATGACCATAGCTGCATTAACCCTGTTTGCCGTGTACTGTTGCTGGCATGCCCGAGGAGATGAGGCCTGGCTCAAGATGGGCTCACTTATGAGGAAGGCTGATGTGGTGCTACTGTATCGCTCTGTAAAGCTGCTGGAGTGGTTGTGATATTTTCCTCACAGCCCTCTGTTCTTTCTGGCATGCACGATGCTGTCAGTTTTCCCTCTTTGTAGCGAGCTATAAAAAGATCTGGAGTTGATAAATGCTGCTCTTACAGTACACTGTTTGTGATGCCTGCATGTTCACGCTTAAATACATCAAAGGTTCATAATACAATGGTCCCATAAGCAACTGGCTCCAAATGAAAATAAGATCAAGTTTATGGAGGCTAATTAAATAGCCAAAGATCTGCATTTCCCAGCGGTATTTCTCTGTATTCTTTATTTAATCTAATTATATACGATGATTTCGCTGAGTAGGCTCAATCTGACGATCACTTATTGTAAGTAGCAAGTAAATATATGCCTTTACTAATGGATTACAAAAAAATTAATTTGATAATTTTTCCGTAAACACATCTGACAGAGCAGCATTTAACAAACAAATAATCATAATAAATGGCAGGGATTTAAATTAGTATGCACATTATTTGTAATCCTAATGGAGGTTGAATAATTACTTATTCAATGCCTAAATTGAGTTCCACATACTGCTCACTAGCCATACATAGATAGATCACCCCATGAGCTAAATGAGAAAATAATTTAACAAAGTTTTACTCTCTCCTGCGTCTCTTTACAGAGCGCTGTTATCCCACTGAATATTTATAATCCGTAACACAAGGTCTTTCTTCATTATGGAAAAAAAGCAAGCTGAGAGATAGATAATTGCTGTATTCAATGATCAGTGTAATTAGTTGCTGGCAAATTCCAAGTGAAGTGATTTTAATGTAACATGAGTGATGACAGCCCTGTGGTGCGGTTATCAAGGGGAAACAAAGCGGGGGGTTAAGAGACGGAAAAAATATGCAGAGGAATCAGACCTCTGAAATTTGTAAATGGTTGACCTTGAGTGCTGGTGTGTGACATTTAGAGAAATCATTTTTGATTTAAATCACAGAAATTGTGGTGATAGTGGCATAGTGGAGGGCCTGTCTGTGTCTTCTGGCACAGCCAAGTACAGTTTTCTTTCCTTTTGGTCTTTTTGAAATATACTCAAGCTTTTCTATTTCTGGTTACATTATTTTAAATGACTTCTTTTTTTCATTTTCCTTTCCTCTGTAAGGTAACTACTATGGAACCCCAAAGCCTCCAGCAGAGCCCAACCTGGTGCAGCCTGACCTGGTGGATCAGGTGTTGTTTGATGAGGACTTTGGTGGCGAGGTCCCCAGGAAACGTACAACCTCAGTCAGTAAGATGGACAGGAAGGACAGCGCTGTACCTGAGGAGGAGGATGATGATGAGCGGCCACCACTGGTCAATGGCTTGCCTGGTAGGTCAATGTCAAAGCATAAAATGTTAGGCTTCAAAAAAGGTGTACGAAAATAATGTGGCACTACGCTCTCCTGTGCAGATTGGTCGTCTTCGTAATTCATTTTGTCATTTTGCATCTCATTTGTCAGTCAAGATTGAAATATTTTGTACTCCTAGATCAAATGGTATTGCATATTATTTTTCTTAATGAGAAGCCTGGTTTCTTACTGTTTAATAATAGTCAGTTTTCAGTTCTGTGTTTAGTTCAGTTCAGTAATACTTGACCCTAAAAGACCCTAGAAAACCCTAAAGCATCAAGAATTACTGTTAAGTCTTTTTTAGAAAGGGACCCGAGGACAGTGAGACCTGATCCAAATGCAAAAACAGGCCCAGAAAGAGAGCATTCAACAGGTATTGGATTTTTCATTTCATTGTTAAATATAATCCAGATTTTTGACATAATAACACTTAGATTGAACTCAGTCTGTGCCCTGTCTGACTTGGTTCCTGAGGATAGATTTGGGTTTCTAGTTTTGAAGGGACCCAACCGACATGTAAAGAACTTTAGGTCACAGTAATATCGCTTTCTAGAAATAATAGAAATAATGTTATCTTGGACTCTATTTTAAACGTGTGATGTGACAACCCTGTTACCATTAGCGTTGAATAAACTCCCAGGTCACCTTGAGAGACTCTGATCTAGGAGAGTAGGATACTGTGCATGTGATCTATCAGAACAACTCCTGGGCTCTCTAAGGAGTGAATCTGTCCTTAATGCTTACAAGGAGAGCAGACCTGTAGCAGAAATAGGTTACATGCTACATACCATATCCATTTTTTTAGTAGGAGAGAATTAGGAGAGATTGAGGCCAGTCCAAGCTGAAAATATTTTTTACACAATGAAACATTGTTTTGACAGTCTCAGCTCAAGCACTGCTTGCTCAGCTGTACAAGGGATTCACAGAAATCCAGTCTGTTTACACAACTGTTCTGTCATATTGAAATCAAACACAAAACAATGCCCAGACATTCAGGAGTTCTTTTTATGGAAAGCAACCAGTCACAAATGACTGCTCTGCTACAGCCCACAGCTGTGGCAAAGAAGTCTCAGACCAACCGTAGATGGAGAGAGTTATGGTCGAATGAAAAAAGAGGTTAATGGAAAATGTGAGCTCTAAGTCTCTGAACTCTTCACTGCAGCTTCCCCCATCGTTGCTTAGGCTTTCCTTATCAACCACAGTCCTTCTATAACCCATCTGACTCGTATCGTCGAGTGGGCCCTCACCCTGCTGTGAACCTTACTGATGAGCTCTCCTTCAGGCTTTGCCCTCAGGCTGGTTCTCCAAGTCTCTACATAGCTCGAGCACATAAAGCATCTTCAAACATGCCATCCGCACTTTGTCTTCCTTTAAAAATCAAGCTCAAGTGTGCGTATTTGATCAGAGAGGCAAAAGAGGAAAGTGTTTTAGAAGCTGTAAATAACCAAAATTTGAATGCTGCTGAAGGGCTCTGTAGTTGTTTCTTTTAGCAATTTATAGGCAATATAAAATTCTGGTGGAATGATCTTTAGGAAATGCATCCCCCCAGATATGCTTTTATTGTGATTTGCGTAACATCTTTTGGCATTATCCTCTATTGTGAGGAGGGTTAGCGCCACATAAAAAGAAAAGGATGAAAACCAGTTATGTTTCAGTGCTTTATAACCATCTTCTGAGGAAGGCATGGAGTGCTAACTGAATTAACAGAGTCTTTGTTGCATGTTTTGTGTTCATTGGCAAGCAGTTTCTCATTAAAGGGGAGTGTCTACAAATGTAATAGAATATATTTTATGTGCAGTTATAAAGTATTATCAAAGAGAAGAAGCCTCAGGTTTCAACTGGCCCTTTCGATGTGAATCCCTGCCTGTATGATTGCAACCCACAGGAAATATACACATACATAGGCACAGACTTTTCCTCACACACAGTTTGCTCAGGCAAATCTAAAACTGCCCTTTGGCGAAGACATGCAAATCCTGTGTGTGACATGGAATCGCCAATTCCCTGCAGCAAGCAGGAACACAGGACATAGGCGAACCTTCTACTCTCTCTGCCTTGCTTTCACTGTCTTATTCCCTTTTTAATATATCCATCCTCCAACGCTCTCCAGAGCACAAAGAGGGGGCAGACTGGAGGAAAGCAGTGCCCAGCTACACTCAGTCCAGCAGCACCATGGACTTCCGCACATGGAGCTCTCTTCCTCGTGACGACAGCTTGGAGCCCCTGCCTTTCAACTGGGAGATGGCTTATACTGAGACCGGCATGGTCTACTTCATAGAGTAAGTGAGACGTGAGCTGTGGCTCAAAGTGATAATGTCTGATACAGGGCTGATTAGAAATTGCAGTTATTTTAGTTAATTTTATAGAGTTTATAAAACATAATTACACATGCTCTCAGTCCTGGATTATCAGGCAGTGCATCCTCAAATGTAAGTTATTACTCATTAACCCACAAGTTGCCATATATGCTATGTCATTCTATGCTTCTCAAACAGTGTTTATTTAATATTTATTTAATATTTATAACAAAATATAATTAAAATAACAACAATTAACTGATTCAGCCCACAAGAGTTGTTGTGTGTTGCCTGTGGCCAAAACTATTAAAACCACATCAATAAGTCACAAATATTGACCTTGGTGAAAAGTTCAAATATATCAGGGCCACTTTCACCTGCCTGCTGCCATCAATACTCATTAGCACAACAAATGTGTGTTGGAACTAATACACAGAAGAAAGTAGTCCCAACAAATGCTAATATGTGATCAGTTATTTTAGGAAATTGCTTTGCTTGTTTTGTGAGGTGCTGTTGAATAAGAGAAATCATAAGAAGATGCTGCTGCAGGTTAATCTGCTGATAGCTGGTGCAGTCTGTAAACTGGATGATGAGGTTTGAAATGTGGGCCGACTGACAACCGGAGTGTTGTTGCTTATGTAAATTATCGCATCTTACAGCTACAGTGAGGTATGCTGCTAAATGTTATGGTAACATGAAAGTGTTGTGTGTGTATCAATTGTCATACGTTTTTTTTTATGTTTGCTTGTTTCTCATTTATCCATAATGAAGGACACATCAGAGAATCAGAGACTTTATTAATCCCAGAGGGAAACTGAGTTGTCATAGCAGCAACTACACAACAAACATCAAGCACTCGTATAAAATGAGTGTAGAAACAGAGATATTGGTAGATAAGTATAGAGATAAATAGGTATAAATATACATATAAATAGAAAAGAACAAGTATGTCTGCAAAAAGTTCAAAAAATATTTCTGTCAGTTTCAGCAGCGATATTAGGTTTGATCCTCTGTCTGATGATGAGTTGTGTAGCTGAGATCTACACCTCATTTCCTGTCACAGGAAAATTAAACCATAACAGCCTGACAACAGCATAAAAACAACTAAAAAGAAGAAAATGTACACAACTGTCCTTTGTTTGGATAGATAGATAGAACTGTATTAATCTCTCAGGTAGATTCCTCTGGGAAATTCAGTAAACTTAACAGTAAAATTCAGTTTAATAGTAAACTTGTAATATTTCTAGGCCTCACAGTGTATCCGATGTTTAAAAAGACAACTTAGTAAAGCTAAAAAACAGACCTTCTCTTAGGGTCTGTAGGTGTGTGGGTTTACGTACAGTAAACGCAAGTGTGTGTGTTCACGACTTTGTGTTTTATTCGCATTTTGCTCTAAGCTACTTGTCTCTGAAGATATCAGAAGACCATTGTGATTTTCCTGCTGATTACACACTCCAGTTGTTTAACACATTTGAGGATAAATGAGTTTGTCATGTTTCACATCACATGGGTTTTTTTTCTCCCCTCTGAAAAGGCCACCTAACCATAAACACTGTAATCTGACAGCTGAATATAAAGCAATGGATCAGATGTTTGCTGATAAATTGAGTAATCTTGTGCACAAGAGCATGTTACACGGGAGAATACGGCTGCCGTTTTTCCTGCTGTGATACATCTTTTTTGTTGGCTGCTTGTGCTTCAGCAGTGGTTTCCTTGTTTTCAGAGGTCTTTACTGAAGATATTTCCTGGCTTTTATTTTTTTGCACGCTACAGTCACAATACCAAGACAACCACGTGGCTGGACCCCCGCTTGGCAAAGAAGGCAAAGCCCCCTGAGAAGTGCGAGGATGGCGGTATGTATACTCCTTTGCTCAGCTGGTTTTCTGAAGCGTACACTCATTCCATTAAATACTGCACATGCTT
Source organism: Maylandia zebra (assembly GCF_041146795.1). Classification (NCBI taxonomy): domain Eukaryota; kingdom Metazoa; phylum Chordata; class Actinopteri; order Cichliformes; family Cichlidae; genus Maylandia; species Maylandia zebra. Next base: position 33,703,450 of record NC_135171.1, on the reverse strand, counting down.
TTACACAAGGGCATACTTACATTGTATATGCCCTACATTACATGAGCCATCACTTCTCACCCTTTCTCACAATGAATCAAGCAACCAACCAGGATGAAATATGAATGTTTGACTTCTCTTTGAAATGGCACATCACCTAAGAGTAACCTTAAGCATCGCAGTGCTAAAAGCTAATTTTTCAAAAATCTAGAGCTGGAGTCTACTTTGAGGATTTTCAGACGTGCCTTTTTATCCTTAGGATATAATGTGGGCTTAAGTGCAAGCATAGACAGACAGCAGCCACGGCTGAAAAAGTGGGACCCTTCCAGCTTGTTTTTAATGGATTTTTACAGGCAAACGGAAAGCTAGTGAGTGTGTTTCTTCTGAAAAGCAACTCCAATGCACTTCCTTCCAGTGCATTAAGAGCTCATCTGTCTTTTCTTTTCTTATGCCTCATAATGTTCGTCAAGACATAACATTCACCAGCTATTCCAGCCAGATTGTTGAAAACCACGGGAATATGTCTTCTAGATTATTATGGCAGTATTTTCATACATACGTTCCAATGTTAAATATTCCAGTCAGGGGGGAAAGATACACTGGTAACTACCGCTGTTCCATAATGCCAGATAGATTCCCGGACCTCTGCAAAATATTGCGCATACTTCTCCCCTTTCCTTCTATCGGTCTGTTATCTTGTGAGCACCCAATTTGCATCTCCACAGCACAATAGGACACTCTTTTCCTTTTGCAGAGTTACCTTATGGCTGGGAGGAAATTGACGATCCACAGTATGGGACATACTATGTTGAGTAAGTAATACTGATGCATCTCATTTCCCATCACTCCAGTTGCCATCATCACCACCAGTGCCAATTGCTTTGTCATACTTGTTCGTCTCAGATGCACATAACACACAAGCGTATTTTACCAGCTTGGTCAGTGCACAAGTGCATATTGCAGAGCTCTGTGTACTTGAGCGGTGGGAAAATGTAAAGTAATATTGTCTAAAATAAACAAATGGTTGTAGCACATCTTGGGTGAGAATATTCTGAATTATGCAACATACCGAGAGAAAGCCTTTACCTGGAGAACACTTGAAGATTTTGATCAGGATTTTCACATTGTTTATCGGTGGGTGGCAAAATGAAACTCTGCGGGTAACATTGCAGTGACCTGTATATGAACACAAAACAGATTTTTCTCTCATCGCATTCTGTCAGTGTTTGTGTGTGCTTATAGAGTCTGTGTATTTGTCATTGCATATTGTTTGTATATTTGTCTGTGTGCTAAATGTGTATTTGTCATCAACATCCCGGCAGGAAATCTGTGAAACACAGCCATTGTAACAGCAGTAGAGAGAAATGGGGAGATTTTGAACTAGAATGCATGGAAGAAGTGGAGTGGGGGTTGGAAGACGAGGTAGCAATCTGTTGTGTTGAAAAGAAAATGGGAATTCTCGCATTGTTTTATTGCTCAGAAAGCATATAAACGCTCCTAGGTAGAAGTGACATGAGAGAGAGACCTGCACTGTTTGGACAGGGAGTCAATGGCATATAGATGGAGCTTGTACCTGCTAGTGTTTAGCTTGAAATGAGCTCACTATGAAGCAGTGGCTCTTGTTTGTATGCCAGGGGGACAACAGGCTGTTTACCTTGTTGTAGGGGAACAGGCAGTCAGGGGTTCATTTTCTATAATATTAAATGGCTAAAAGCAATGGTACTTTCCCCCACATAAAGAGGAGGCAAGTCAGAATGTACTGTATGTGTGCTGTGCTTGTGAATTTGTTTACTGGCACCACTATAGCATCCCTCTATCAGAAAATTATACTTCCTCTAAAAGGATGGTGCATACATAATTAACTGCAGAAAAATGATGCAGTAAGCTCAATAAGTGAGAGATTAGCATGTCTATGGGTGTGCGTGTTTGCATTCCAAGTCTCTTCTCACAAACCTGAACCTCTTTATGTTACAGCCACATCAATCAGAAAACCCAGTTTGAGAACCCTGTCCTGGAGGCAAAGAAGAAGCTGAGCCAGGAGACTGCAGCGATCCAGCAAGCCGCAGCAGCACCTTCTCAAGGTAACATTGCAGAATGCACCCCCCTCTTTAACTTCCACTGGGTTTATAAACGTTTTCCATGGTGTCATAACGGCAGAAGCCTGTGATAAAGAGCACAAAGGATCAAGTTTGCACGCGTGAAAATTTGCAAATGTTGGATTGCTAATGTAACATATGGGAGCTTTGTAAACATTATGGGATAGTTCAGCCTCTTGCATGAGTTTTGGCACCACACTTGGGTGTATACTACATGTAGTTACATGTGTACCTGTAATTATGTCAGAGAGCTTTCTAATTTGTACTGCCATTGCACCCCGTTAAAATCAAGCAACTGCATTATGTTACTGAAGTTAGAAAAAAAAATGCCACACTGAATAAATTTGTGAAGATCATCAAACTACCCAAGAAAAATGGAAAACGCCTGCCAATGTTAAATGTCATGTGGTTGGTTGGGGTCGAACTGGAGGTGATTTACGTCCCCTCAAATGTTCTGAAGGAAGCTACGAAGAAGACGCAATTTAGCAGTGAGTGTGAAAAAATTTGGGGTTCAACTTTTAATTTTCATCACATGATATGCACCAAGTTCACCAAAAAGGACGGAGGGGTTTGCGAGGGGTGATTCTGGTGGACCAATTATCTGCAATAACGTGTATGTTAGCATGTCAAAAATAATAATAAGAAATAACTGATTATATTCAGAATGTGTATAATAAAAATACAGATGTAAAAAAAAATCAAGAAACTGCAGTTACACTGAAATCATCTAAAATGACAGACTCTCTGTTGCGTCTGTATCACATATTCTTTCAACCATGTACTACTATTATTTCATGATGCTGCGAGATTATTCAAGAGCACCAGAAGTAATTTAGTCTTTATTGTAGCTTATTCTATTTCTGCACTCACTGTAAATCATTTTGGACACAGGCATCAGCTAATTAGCTAAAATATAATTGTAATTTAATTACTTTGGCCTATCCTCTGTGTAGAGGCCTGACCTTTTTACCTCTGTCAGTGCGCTTTGATAAACGTGCTTTGTGGGAACAGAAAGCAGTAGAACGTGATCATTTTTTACAAGGTCAGCTGAAAAAAAGAATGAGCCCTTTCTTTCACAGTTTCCTCATGTAACAGACTTTTTTGTCAGCTCTCCAATTGTGGTCTGTTCTTTAAGTTGACAAGTTGACATTTTTCAACTGCAATAAACATCATGAATTAAGTATGTTTTCATTACAATATATGTATAATAGATTACAGTACTGCAGTAGTGGAAATAGACAAGCGCATAGCGCTGGCAGAGATTCAGAGAGTGAAAGAGGGAGTGTAGGGGAGGAGGCCGGCTTTTAACGGTGCATGTGGCAACAGCTGGTGTAACAGCACATCAGAGAGGCCAAGTATAATCAGACATCTCTCTGCTCAGGTGTATAGGGACCGAGGAATCCACCATCCAGCTCCTGATTACTGATTACACAACTTAGTGAGCTGTCAGACAGTTGCTATGATGAAACCTAAGCATCATCAGTTGTCGGTTACACCTCAGGCTACAATCCACACTCTGTTTTCCAAGAAGTTCAATTCCAAGGGAGTTCTATGTGAAGGAAATGAACTCTGTGAATACAGAAATAATGCATATTAATAGTTTATGTACAAATGTGTTTTGTTTTGTTTTTAAAAACACCACAGGCAAAAATGTGTTTTTTATGCAAAGGTCAATTTTGAGATATCAGTGAGTTTTGCTCCATAACGTGCCTTCTTTCAAAATATGCCTTAATTGAGATCCTATCTTGTTTGCTTATGTAAATGTAAAATTACAGAGTACTTGTAACACATAATAATATTATTAATGTAAGTAATGTAATGTTTTCACAGTACATCATTTTTCTTAGTTGCATTGCTAGTTTAAGCAGTTAGTTTATTTGTATGTTGAACTGTGTTGTGTAATTCTTTCTTGCATCATGTGTCACTGCAGCTAACCACTAAAAACACACATGGCTATATGTGTTCCTGTTTGCTTTGTTCTGATCCATTATCTATATTATTTGATTAAACTAGTAATTTGGTCATTTCCCTGATAGTCAGCTGCTGGCTTTGTAGGCTCATTCCTTTATAAAGACTACTCATGACTTGTACACTCTTGCACTCTTGCAAACAGCCGTTTCTGTTGCTCTACTGCTGCTTCGCGGATGTAGTAAAGAAGCTGTTTCCTCAACTATGCTGAATAATGTCACTGGAGATTTACAGTGAGACTGAGTCACACATAAGAACTCAAAAACCATGGCCGTTTGATGCAGTTGATATGATGGTTTTGTCTGCCTCTGGTGTTTAAAGTCTGCCCACAAACATTGGCACAGAGACCTCCCTTGGACTCTCCCACACAAGTACAGGCTTGTACACATCAAACTCACTTCCTCCCTTGGTTACTCTCTCTTTCACCCTCCTTTACCTCGGTCTATTTCTTCACACACAAATGTGCAGGCAAATGGGTATATCAGCGCTCACTGGGTTGGGGGGCGAAAAAACATCCCATGTTGAGTTTATCAAGCAATTTGAATGTGATTATGCAAATGGGCTTTGCTTGATCCATGCAACAGTGTGGACATCTGGAGTCCACACTGACTGTGATAAGTTACACTCGCTCACAGCCGTTCATGTCTGCAGCGAATGTTTATGGCTGCTGAACTGTTTCAAAGTATGAAAGCGCCTTCATTTGTATTCCTCACACACATCCTTGAAAGTTAGCCTTTATAAAAGTGAAGGAAATGAGTGGGGGAAAGTGCATCTGTTACTTTTCAGCCAATTTACAAAGTTCTTGCCATTTTTTTAAACTGGATATAGGGATGGGCACACAGCTATCAGATGTGACTGTTCAGTCATCGTGTGTATAGAAGCTGCATAAAGATATTAAGAGATACAAGTGAAGAACGCAGCATGCAGCTGTAAACCTTCATATCCACGTCTGTTCATTTCAGGTAAAGTATTCACATATACACAGCCCAAAGAGCTTTGCAACGTTTTTTAGTTTCTAATGGTAGCACATTATTTCAAAACAAGCATGTAACATTATACAAATTATGTATTTGTTAACCTGTCATACTGCAGCTTTTTCAGCTTTTTATAAAAGAAACCATTTAATCTTGAACAGTTTACAAAATGTACATCCTCACCAAGTGTGATTAGGCTTTGAGATTTAGTGCCACCAACAAACTGCACGTTGTGATCTATTTGTTAGATTTGTTGGCGATACGAAAAATCAGAATAACACCAAATCCTTTGCTTGTTGCTGAATACATTTGCAAATTCTTAATGAAATAGTACTCCGACAACCACGTCTTTAACAAACATGGTGTCAGTGTAATAATGTTCGAGGCTGCATTTACTTCATACATTTCCTGTTGTTGTTGTCATTCTCTTTGTGGTAGAAGTTGTGATAATAAGATATCTGTCACTGAGATTTTTAGTGTCGTACAAAAGTCGTAATTTTCTCTTAGCTTACTGTATATGTGTCTCTTGGGGATGGTTATTTTGCCACAGTTCATTTATCTTCAAATATAAAGACCCCAGATAATGACAGTACCATCACACTCTCTCAGTATATAGCAGAATCACAGGAATATGCCCCATTTGTCACCAGCTGGTTTCCCTTTTACTGTTTTTGAGTCAGAGCTATAATGCGGTCCAGGCCAGAAACCATCAGGCAGCAAGCGAAAAATGGTGTGTCCATGATCTAAAGTGCTGATACCACAGTAATGCCAGATAGAGAAGCTGCCCAGTTAAATGCAATGTGACCCTGACAGTCGGTTATCTATTGTATTGTGTATGCCACAGCCAAGCTGCTCGTCCATATTGATGTTGCCACTGACCTTAAGTTGTTCCTTTTTCCAGTTATAAAAAGTCTACAGTGATAAACCTTTTTTTTTCTGAGTCACTGATTGCAGTAGGGAAGGGATAACAGAGGACACTGTGGTAAATTGGATACTGTCAGAGGTACTATATCAATGTTCAGCTCTATAGTTTTCAAATGAAGGTAAATGAGTGTATCAGCTTCTATAGCTGTAATTTTAACTCATTTTATCTGTCTGACTGTGCAGGTTGGCAGGGAGGTGTAAAAAAGGTCTCTGTGAAAGGTTTATCTAGTTAAGGCTTACAGATTATGCCTGTTAATTAGAAATGACTAATTACGGTGTTGATCCTCAGCACATAATGTGTATAATTGAGGTTCAGTGCGGACACGGATGGATTTTGCTGTCTTTCAAGAAGGCTATGAATTTATTAATCATTGTTGCTGCCTTTCATGTTGTGTATTGTTTTGTTATTTCGCTTGTGTTTGATAAAAAATTTTATTCACTCATAATTTTATTAATGGGCATTCTCGCACATGCTGACACGTAGATGTTCTGCACAGGTAAAGGTGGTGCATCTGGCTTCACAGCAGACCCCAGCCAGCTGAAAGGGGAGATTTACCACACAGCGCTGAAGAAGAGCTCCCAAGGATTTGGATTTACCATCATAGGAGGTGACCGCACAGATGAGTTTCTGCAGGTGAAAAATGTGCTCAGCGACGGTCCTGCTGCCCAAGACAAAAAGATGGCATCTGGTGAGCAAAACCTTTGAAAATATGCTCACAATTTACTACAGAAAAGGACCAGTAAGAGCTGATACACTTATTCAAATAAACATTAAAATCCCATTTAGCTGGAAGGGAGATCCATGTGTTCACTAATTTCTGCAAAGTTGCTGAAAATTCTTTTGTAGCTAACGTGTACCTACTGTGTTACTATGATGCACCTTCAGGTATCAATTTTACATCTGTGGTCTTCACTTAACCTAACACTGCCCCATGAGTTTCAGTAAATAAAGCAATAACAACTTTAGCATTGTCAGGGGCATTGTTTTATAGCAGGCTGATTATGGTGGGCGTGAAACCATCTAAAAGCTTTATTGTTCAGGTTCTGATCTTGCCTTTGGGCTGTCTACATAAACCAACAGCCATGAGGCTGTGTGTGATGGTTACAGTAGTATGATGTGACAGAAATCTACGCCTGTCTCAGCTCCTGTTGTTGAATACTGTTCAGGTCTGTTCAACAATGTAGTGAGTAAAGAGGGGACAAGAATAAAGTAGGAATGAATGAGATAAAAGGAAACTCAAACGGTACCAGGAGCTGCCAAAATGAAAATATGAGAGAGTAGTGAAGGGGAAAAGGACATTTCAGAGAAAAGCACTGTCTGGCAAAAGGAGAAAGGACTCCTCCAAGAAAAGTAGAGAGGTGATGTCTAGATTAAAAAGCACGGGATTAATTCTTTCTTGTTACATTCTTTCCTTTCTCCTTGTCTTAGGTGATGTGATTGTTGAGATTAATGGGGTATGTGTGCTGGGGAAGACCCATCCAGAGGTAGTGCAGATGTTTCAGTCCATTCCCATTAACCAGTATGTGGACATGGTTCTTTGCCGTGGATACCCGCTTCCTCCTGACGTTGATCTAGACAGCGACGATCCTCTTCCCCCTCCTCCTCCTCCGCCGGACACCCAGCCCCAGCAGGCTCTGCATGGTGGAGAGGTGGTGACAGCTGTGCCCCTGATCAATGGACAGCCACTGCTTGTCAAAGGTGACGTCCTCCATGGCTCCTCACAGGAGCTCCACTATGTTACTACTGATGCCAGTGGCCGTCCTGTTGTGGCTGCTCTGCCAAACGGGAGGCAGGGTGGAGAAGCAGCCACAGCGATGCTCCAACCAGAGCTGGTAAGCGTGCCACTGGTCAAGGGGCCTGGTGGATTTGGTTTTGCCATTGCTGACTGCCCTCTGGGACAGAAGGTGAAGATGATCTTGGATGCCCAGTGGTGCCGCGGCCTGCAGAAAGGAGACGTGATTAAAGAGATCAACAGGCAAAATGTGCAGTCGCTTAGCCATGCACAAGTGGTGGACATCCTTAAAGACTTACCAGTGGGCAGCGAGGTCAATGTACTGGTGTTGCGAGGAGGTGAGAGACTGAAATAACAACACATGTTTGCACTTGTCTGTCTGACTCACCCTCATGCCTGTCTTTCTATCTGCCTAACTTTTTTTTGTGCATCTATAGATTCATGTGGCTCACTAGCAATAGATCCATATTGTCTGTTCTTTCTCAGCAAGCAATCTTTGTTTTTCCTCCTCAGTGTATCCCTCTATTATTCTTATGCTTTTATGCCCTTGTGTGTGTGACATAATATGCTATTACTGTCAATGCAACTCCAACAGTGCCCATGGGAGGTGAGGTCAGCGTGTTGATACTGAGAGGAGGTGAGGTGGTGTTGTGGCTGGTTGGGGGGCACTGACTGACTACACACTGTTGTTCTGTAGAAGTCTGGGTGATGCCACTTTGACTGCGATCTGTGTAAGGTCACCACAGCAGAGAATGCTGCCTTTTTAGCTGAATAGATCTAACAGTGCCACTGTACTCTAACTCTTGCAAATGATGATCAGACTCAATCCATCAGAGTCGTATTTTCTGGCATGCAGACTCTACATGTTTAACATTTCTTGAGCGTTCCTTCTCTTTTCTTTCATTTAATCTACATCTTTTTATGACAACTCCCATTGAGGTGTAATGCTTTCTGTTACAAGTGAGTGAGCAGGAATTATGTAAGTGTGGGGATGTTCTTTATTCCAAGTAGCAAAGAGAGGAGAGTAGACACCCTACAAATGTCTCCTAAATCCATCTCCTGCCACCCCAGGGATTTACTGTGCTAGTCGATGAACCCTGGATTGGCTTTGATCATCAGCAGAGCGAAGGAGATCTCTGCATGCTTCTTAGGGATCCATAGCTAAATGGCTGTAGAGGGAACGTCCTCAGGGGCTTCCTCCCCATAGCCACACCTCGAGCCTCTGCCTCATATCCCAGAACACCCACGCTACGTATGCTCACTCTTTTTCCGCCATCACCACTTCCTGCTCCACTGACGCACTGCATGACCCCACAGTTAAAGCAGAGCTGGGCTCAGCTTCGTCCAGCCTGTCCAGTTAAAGCGCTAATGCTAGTTTTAACCCTCATTAGACAATTGCCTGTGGCGTGGAAGAGGATCCCGGTGCTCCTGTTTGTGGGATTGGTGGGCATCAGTGCTTAGAGAAAGAATAGAAGAAAAAGAGTTGTGTGGGAAGGTGTGTGTCATGTGTATGTATGGTACAGTTGTCTTATTTCATGCCATTGATGACTCTGATGTTGGATTGGGAATTTTGCAATGAAGCGGAAAAACACCGCTGTGTCTCCCCTTTTACATCAGGCTCCATTAAGCCCTCATCAGCCGTGTTAGCCCAGCTCCACGGGACTCCAGGCTCTAGAGCAGTGTTTGTTAATTCACTTAAAGCAGGGCGTTGAGATGGGGGGGGCTCAGATGGAATATGTGGGTGTGCTGTACAGTGAACAGAGAGCAGGAAGGGAATCTTCAGTCAGTGAATTATATGCATGAATCTCTAATGCCCTCACCCACTCTCTTACAGTTGATTTGTCACCTCTTCAGCACGTGTAGTATCTTGATATTTCTTATGTATCTTTAAACGCACATGAATGCATTTTCCCTAATGGATGATTCTTTAGTGAGCACAGCTCTCGAGTTTAGAGCAGCACTGGTTTATTTTTATGCTCGCTCTCTCTGTCGGAGAGTCACTGCCATCTGGTGGACAGTGACTCAGTGACTCTTGTTCCAAATCTTGTTTTCATTTCCTAATACGTTTCTGTTGTCTGTCTGTGTCTCTCCATAGGTCAAACATCGCCTGTGAAGAGTCTGAAGCCTGTGAGTAAAATCTTATCTTTGTCTATTTCTTCATTATCGTTTCCCCACCGGGGATATATCCCTCAATTTGATTTCAAAGCGTTTTGTCCTTCAGCCTAACCAGCTTCTGTTGCATTGAATTAAATGATAGCAATAAATTTGAATATTGATTGTGTTTCTGGGCGCCTTCTTTTGTTTGCTCTGAAAAACAATCTTAATTACTTCCTTTCTGTATTCGTAGTCTTACGGCTATTGTCAGGGGACTGCAATGGTAATGAAGCATGGATGAGCCTCTGTAGATATCGTGGTATTATTAATGCAACAGTTTTAGATAAGAAACTTGCCCTTTCTGCCTGAAGAGGCCTGTCATAGCCTTTGGGGAAATCTTTACTTTTTAAAACATATTGTATCCAAATCCCTTTGCTTAGAATTTAAAACAATAGGAAGTAAGTAAAGTGAAACTGCTTGATGTTTTCATAAAAAGTGACCTTTATTGCTTTTGTAATCCATCACCGTTAGATGCTCATCCACTAGCTTTTGATAATGAGCCATATTCTACATAAATGGTTTTATTTTTTGAAAACATGAAGCAACATGTGTCTGTCAGAGACAGGAAATGACGGCCAGTACAGAAACTCTGGACATTGTCACAGACTCGGCACCTCAGGCCTTGCCTTACCACTCCAACACAAGCACCCTGCGCTCTGCCGATTCTCCCAAACGAGATGCTACAGAGATATACTTGAAGTCCAAAGCTCTTTTGGAGAGCAGACGTAAGTTTAGGCCAGCATCACTTGTTCATATAATTTTGTAAACCTTTTGTCGTTCTGGCCAGCTTTAAACACTAGGAAAATTATGCCCACAGAGCCTCACGCCAAAGATATAGATGTTTTTCTGAAGCGGGACATTGAAACAGGCTTTGGCTTCCGTGTTCTGGGAGGAGAAGGGCCACAACAGCCAGTAAGTGTATAAATGAGTGTCTTGAAAGTATATTTTAATTTCTGGTTAAAATTATACAATTTTATGTATTTATTAGACACTGACCCAGTGGTCAGGGTCTGTTATTAACCCCATATCAGAATGTATTTCCCCAGGTGTACATTGGTGCCATTGTGCCTAATGGAGCTGCAGAGAAGGACGGGCGTCTCAGAGCTGGAGACGAACTTATTGGCATCGATGGCGTGATGGTCAAGGGTCGTTCGCACAAGCAGGTTTTGGATCTGATGACCAACGCTGCCCGAAATGGCCAAGTTATGCTGACTGTTCGTAGGAAGGTGATCTACAGAGGTGAGTAACAAGCCAAGCAAAACCTGGCATGTTTGTCAACTTTTTGTAATTAAAAGTACATTCAGGAGCTTTATTGCACTAGATTTTTTAATTTATCAGATTGGATTAGAGTAAAACTTTAATGTGCCCAAGTTTGTTTTATAGGTAGTAGTCCAACACATACACACATACTACACAGTGTAAAAACCTAATACTGGGTCCAAATGTACCAATGTCACCATAAAAAGTGAGGGAGACATTTCAAATTTGGTTTATTATTAATATCTTACGCATGCCATGCAGACTAGGAGCAGGCAGGAATCAAACCACCAACCGATTAGTAGATGACGAGCTCTGCTTCTGAAGTACAGCTACTCCAGACTAAGACTGCTGAACCAGCAAATCATCAAAAATAAACAGTAACAACATGTTAATAATGAATGCATGCATTTAAACTGAGTTGCATGAGGTGTAGCAGGTCAAAGAAAAGAGCACTAGGAAACAGAATGTGTCTCTGCACTTGCTATGCATTTTCATTTACTCCAAGTAACATTTTGGATATTTGGGATTAGTTGAGTTACACAAAACATTTATCCTGTTACCAAGATAGACACTGTCCAGCACAATCATCATCCATGTTTTGTAGACCTGTAGACCATATAGCTCAAAGACAAGACAGTTCAAATCGTCTCAGATTCCTCAAGGATACACACCTCAACACTCAAATTTTAAAAAGAATTGTTCAAGACAGAAATGCATTAGCATCTGTATCCTTTCATATCAGATGTGACAGATGAAGATCCTCAGGAAATGGCGCCGGTGCTGGTGAATGGTTCTCCCAAACTACCTCGCCTACCGATGCCGAGTGCGCTGGACCACGAGTCTTTTGACATCACACTCCACCGCAAGGAAACTGAAGGCTTTGGCTTTGTGATCCTCACGTCCAAGAGCAAACCTCCACATGGAGGTGAGTTCAGTCTTTTCAGTCAGCTCAGTTCTCGTAATTCAATTAAATCAAACATTGTAGCATATTTCTGCATATGCCTTACTTAGGCTGAAGAAGTTGATAAGCATGTACATTTAACTAACCCATTCAACAGCCTCTTAATACACTTGTTGGTAACATATACAAAAAATGATAGGTCTGTAATTATTATTATTATTATTATTATTTATTTATTTTTTTTTTATTACAAATATATCCAGAAAATGGCTAGCTTCTGGCCTCAAGAGTATTTTTTGGAAAATTGAAAGACTTTTTTGTAGATTGAATCAAACCCTGACAAAACTAAGTAATTGTGGGACCCTTCTTACTGCCATTGTGTTGAAAAAAGACAGTAAACAGACAGTAAAAGGCAGCTTCCTAACGGTCACTCTGACCGGGCCTCATATGTCTTTATTACTGCCATTTCAGTTATCCCACACAAAATTGGCCGTATCATTGGGGGCAGTCCCACTGACCGCTGTGGCCTGCTGCACGTCGGGGATCGTATCTCAGCAGTCAATGGACGCTCCATCATCGAGCTCTCTCATAATGACATCGTCCAGCTTATCAAGGAAGCCGGCAATGTCGTCACCCTTACTGTGGTTCCCGAGGATGGTGAATATTTCTGAGGATGGTGCATTTATTAGAGTAGTTAGTGGGTCTGTTCAGTTCAAAGTGGCCTTTTAGTGGGACATTAGTTTTGCAGCCAGGTAATCAATTAAATCGAGCCTTCATAAGATATAAATATTTTATTATCCATATTAAAAATTCAGTTTCAAACTGAGATAGTTAGAAACTGAAAAATTAGACCCCTTCTTCACCGAAATGATTGTATGAATAAAAATAAAGCAAAATACCTGAGAATCCCTTTACTAGGATATTTTAAGGCTTCATTGAGGGTTGTTAAAGGGAAATAAATGCAAAACCTTTAGCTTAAAATGAGCATTAATCATTTTAGAAGAATTCTGTATGTCTGCTTTTTTACCAGTGGGAGTTTTCATTATTAATATTATAATATACTGATTCTAATATGTTGTTAAAATGTATTTTAGAGTACAAGGGCCCTCCATCTGGAGCGAGTTCAGCAAAACAAAGTCCAGCTCTTCAGCACAGAGCCATGGGGCAAAGATCAGCACTACAGGATGAGCGGTAAGGATTTAATCCCACAAAAGAAAGCTGAGAAACTGCATAATTCTTCATGCATGTTTAGCGTTAGTAAGTTTTCTTGCAAGTGTTTGATTTTTTTTAAGTTATGCTAAACACTCAAAAGTATAAGAAAGTTGTATTATGTAATGCTGAGAAAGTGTAGACCGAGGAGGCAGCAAAAAGCTCTTAAATTGAAAATAAATTCAATTATGGTTATGGTGATGCTATTTTTTAATTACTAAAAACCTTAATGAATTCTTATAAACCTCCAGTAAAAGTCTCACCACAATAACTACTGAGCATGAAATAAATCGTGTACGTGGCAATGAGGTTGTCATACCCTCAGAGTAAAAAGCCAGAGAAACTATAAAGACACCGGTGTAATAAACATAAACGTGTGTAAGATGATAAGAGGTGTCGTGCGAGTACGCGCAGGCCTTTCCTATTTAACATTCAGCATTAAATTTCACTTTGTTTTTCATAAAAGCGTTTTCATTTGTTGGCCTGAGGCCTTCTGTTTACAAGTATCGCTGAAGGAATTAAGTGCATATGCTGTTTGTTCTAGTTATAACCTGGACATGGAGGAGAGAAAGGAAGGAGTCAACTGGTCTGACCACAAAACTCTTTCACTTGGTGAGACGGGGACGCTGTGTGTGACAGGGCCCAACCAGGTAAGAGCCATCCCCTTTTTTTCTTCCTTTCTTGTCTTAGAAACTATCAGAAGAGGTTATTTTTTGTGCTTACACCATCTTTCACAGGTTTATAAAGTTCATGCACTTATAATACTGATTCATTTACGTAATTTTCAAGTCATTATGGTCAAAGAATAAACTATAGCATCTCTAATATTCTCTGATTCTCCTAATGAGGTATCACTGATTTCACAGCAAAAGATGTATGTTAGTACACTTGTATATGTCTAAAAATGAGTGTTGTCTTCATGCTGCAGGGTTGTCTGACAGTGGAGTTAGAGAGAGGGCCCAGGGGCTTTGGTTTCAGTCTGCGAGGGGGCACAGAGTATAACATGGGCTTGTACATCTTGAGACTTGCAGAAGATGGGCCTGCTCAGCAAGACGGAAGAATCCATGTGAGTGCTCCTTTTATTGCAACGTTTAAATGGACACTTCTGAGAGGTTGATATCACTATCACACAGCTGACAAGAAATTACAAACAAAAACTAATGGGGGAAAAAAAAATCATAAAACACGATGCAGTGCAATCAGTGTATTGTTTTGGAGCTCATGTTATTATCCTCACCATTGCTACATGCAGCATGACATGCTATTATAGAAAGCATTCCTTTGCAGAAATGTAGTGTTGCACATTTAGTTTGTGAAGGAGAGTCGTAAATCAAAATATAATTTGTGTCGCCTCGCGTTGACTGAGATTAAACTAATGAATTGTGTTTCAACAAGTGCCACTTGCAGTGTTGTAGGGCATGCAATGTTTTCTGCTGTGATCTGTGCAGCGTTTTGTTGCTTTCATTGTGAAATGGAATTCCACGCAGCAAACAGCGAAGCGATAAAGACGATTTTGGTTTAGTTCTTTGACGTTTTTTTATTCGTGTTCATCATCATTTGTGTACTACTGTCTCCACCAGTCTACCCATCCATCTCAGCAAGCATCCGTTTTTTAAGTTTGTGGCTGTTAACAGGAAGGTCACAAAGCAATTGACCCTGTATTTTCTCTTCATATGGTGGAGGTTCAGCAAACTTTGAATTTTCCCATGGGGATGATACTATCACATTATTATTACAGGAAGAGAATGGAGCAAAGTTCCCTAGTGGAAATCAATCCTAGGCCTGCCAGACTGTGATCTGTGGGCACGACTTTGCCTGTCTGAGGATGAAACCGAGTTCTCTGCACTGTGTAGCAACTACTGCATTTTTATTATTTAAAACAAGCTTCTTTTCTCATTCGGTGATCTCTGCTTCTCCGTGAAAGCAATGCACACATGTACCTTTGAAATAATGAAAAAGCTGATTTCCCATCGGTGGAAAGATCATTGAAAGGGTCATCTGAGAACATATTCTGATGAGAAACAATAGCTCTTTTCTTCTAGTGAGGGAGTCAGTGTGAGAGTTGGTCCAAGGTCCTTTGTAGAAAGAATGACTTTCTGATACAAAGGGATCACACAGTGGTTATTTTCTCATCACTTTGTTGCTATCATTTCTTCCCGACAAAGACAATGCTCCCACACTGTAAAAGTCAAAGGGTTGTGTTGAGGTTTCCTTGCAAATTTTTGTCTTTGAATCTAAATCCCGGCCTGCTGCACAAACAGGCTTGTTCACTCTATCTGATTAGAGTCTATCAAACTGACATGTTTACAAGCTTTATCCTGAGTTATTTTGTCATCTCCGATAATAGCAGGTACCTCCAGGGTATTACAAAACTCTGTGTGTGTGTGTGTGTGTGTGTGTGTGTGTGTGTGTGTGTGTGTGTGTGTGTGTGTGTGTGTGTGTGTGTAGGCAGATGTGTGTATGTGAGAAAGGGAGTGTATGCATGTGTGCATGGCATAAAACTTTAATTTTGTGTTTCAGCAAGTGTTTCAGTGAATTTGACTGGCAAAAGATGCAAAGTGTTCATAGGTATATTTTAGTATTACAATTGAATTTTCTGAATTACCGACAGGTTGGAGATGAGATAGTGGAGATTAACAGGGAGCCGGCTCGTGGCATTTCCCATACACGGGCTATTGATTTGATCCAGGCCGGAGGAAACAAAGTGGTACTGCTGCTGAGACCTGGGGCAGGTCTTGCTCAAGATGCGAGTGAGTACATCATTTGAAACTATTCAGTGCGTTGCGTTTGATATGGGCAAAGTTTGTGCTTGGAAATGTTGTATTATCACTCAGGTTAGAATTTTTGGGGGTGGATTTAACAATGCAGAATAACTGGAAACAAAAGCATGTGGTTGCCAGTGGCTCAATGACATTTACAAATAGACATAATTGTAGACGTACGTGTGTGTGTGCGCGTGTGTGTGTGTGTAAGGGTGTGGGTGTTATTTTGACCTTTTCCTTTGCAGTGCAAAGACAGCTCTTTCCCCATCATTCCAATTTTAATGCTTATCTAAACTTTCCGTCTGCTGGCTGTAGCTTGATACTGTATTTAGCTTTGTTATGAAACTGGTATGCCAAAGTCAGCCTGTTCCTTTAATATTTTTTTAATATTTACATGAAGTTTTAGATAGAAACTAAATTGTTTTATTTCCTAAAGAGTTTAGCTGCTATTTCCCATTTTACAAGGAAGGAACACTGCCAGTAGTTAAATACATGCACAAACAATAAATCCACCTAATGATAATTACTGCATCCATTTGTTAGTTGATGGAGCCTGTTTTGTAGTTAAGCCCTCATTGATTTCAATGTGCTTTCTTTGCTGTGTGTGTGTTTTTTTGTTTTGTTTTTATTTAGTCATTAACTCTTTAACTGTCTGCTTCCTTTGGCGTTTCTTCTCTTTCCCCTGATGCAGGTAATACAGCTTCCTCTACTGTGTGCTATTACACTGAGCACCAACACTAACACCTTCACTGCTTTTACTGGGCTCTTCTCTTTTACCTTGGTAATTTTTTTCCCACATGCTTTCCCACCTTTACCTCTATATAATATAATCTTATTTACTTTCCCTGTTATTCTGAATTTAAGTATTTTGTGTGCCATATTTATTATCCTTGCATACCTATGGTCTCATGTCAAATTTGTGCTGCTCTTGCAGGTCGACATGATCAAAAAGTCATTTCACCCACAAGCTATTTTGGAGAAGTTTTCTCTGACACATCACCCCTTTCCTCTCCATATCCCACCGGGGCTTCCACCTTTGTTTCCTCTCCTTTCTCCAGCAAACTGACGCATTCTCGCAGCTGGAGCACACTTTCTCCACAAGGCCGCAAATCCCGCAGCAGCGGGGGTTTAAGCTCAGTGGAGGAAAGTGTTGAGTGGGCGGACACGGAGGGAGAAGGGCTCCTTCCCACCTCCAATGAGCATGTGAAGTTCTACAAGAGGACCAGGCCCACGAACGACTCCAGAGAGCTAAGCAGCCCAAAGAAAACAGAGGAATCTTTTCCTAAAGCCAAAGAGACTGAGAGTCAGGCACAGGAAGCAACAATGAACAGAAAAAGGGTGCCTGACACACAGACAAAAACGCAATCTGCCAGTCCTGGGAAGTCCGCTCACGTTGGACAGCAAGGGATATCAGCCCTGCAACGCACCGAGAATCAACAAGGCCTTCAGCAGAGATTAAAGGGTTCATCCAGTAGAGAAAGCTTAAGTCATGAAAAGAAAAATGGAAAAGGGGGGAATTTTGAGATTGGAAAATACCCTCAAGGATGGGAGGTGGAAGGGAGAAGAGAAAGGACCAAGTCTCTGCATGAGAAAGAAAGTTATAAAAGAAGGTCGATTGGGGAATCTCACCGCCACAGGACATTTTCTAGTACACTAAGAGAGAGCGAGAAAGGTACAGGTAAAGACTCAGGGCAAAGAGACGTTGATGCCAAGGGTAAACTTACAGAAAACAGGACTACGAGTAAAGAGACTATTAGCAAAAGAGAATCACCGCTGTCTTTTAAAAATGTATGGCGTAGGAAAGGTTCTGTGAATTCACCAAGAGATATAAAAGGAAGAGAAGACACATTTTCTAAATCCAAAGACAGCTTAAAGGACAACTTTGTGGCCTCTGTAAACAGCATTCCAGGAGCCCTACAAACCCTGAAGGGACCTATTAGCCCTGGCCCTTGGAAAACGCCCAGCTCAGCCAAAATCCTCTCTGAGGCAGAAGTCCTCCGTGACCCTTTGTGATGGAATATTGAATCACAAGGACGTGAGCTGTGCCATGGAATATTTTACAGTATCCTCAGTGGATTATTTTTCTGAGTTCTTCCATAAAACAGAGAAGTGCAACATGGTGCCACATTTATCCATTTTAGACTGTGGCCAGATTTGTATTGTGGGAGCCCTGTGACATCACATGTGGCATGTAGCAGCTCCCCTCCGCCTTGTCTGCTGCTTTAGCATCTTTGACGTGGGACTTCAGCATATAGGACATGCTCGGGGCCTTGTCAGACCAGACATTCAGAAATGTGAATATGTGCCAATCCCGCGAGCCTCCTGTGGAACGACGACTACAAACAGCGCTTCACCCATTACAATGCAATGACCCATATGCAAAGAAAAGAGAAAGGCCCTCGCCTCTCGTCTGTAGAATATACAGTGTGACTCATCTAGGGTTTAATTTTGCTCTCAGTGTCATTGTTGAGTATTTCAACTGTATTCTTCTTATCAGTTTGCTCAACTGCATGCAGTCGGTCCTTCTGTTTGTTTTACTGCACGCGTTCTGTACATCGCTGAGGATGAACCCATTTCGTATTTATAATTTTCATTCTGATCACCAGGCAAATACAGCAAGTGTTACTGGGTAATCTAGACTATTCTATGGCTATAGTCATGACACACCTTCATACAGACAGTATCATTTAAAAGACCAGAAACTTGTGGTTTGAGATCTTGTTTACCATGTGTATGATAACTAACCAGTGTGTAATTTATTGAGGTAATAGATGAATATATGTATATGTAGCTGTACCAAGCCATTCCGCATTTTGATAAAGACTTTCAGAAATTTGTCCCATGTTATTTGAGCTTTCACCTTATTTCCAATGTACTTCAGTGGTAGGAATTACCAATGAAATTTGTAGTTCATGAAATGTATAGATGTAACGTGCAAACTGCTGTACCAAATGTTTCAAATTGCTCAAAATGTGTCTCATTGTGAAATATAATATATATGTATATATATATATATTTGAATGTGTGTTTTGGAAATTCTATCTATTAATTCCATTGCACCGCATCTGCCCTTGTAGCAAAACAGATTGACCATGAGTTGTATTTAATTTGTGATGTATACTTGCTACCAAAACATTGCATTTATTATTGTTTTTTTTATTTTTTATTTAATGGGTTTGTTTTTTTTTGGTTTTTTGAAATGATCACTGTTAAAGGGGGAAATGGCAATTTATGTAATGCTGTGCAAGTTCTGAATCATGTCTCTGGTTGTTTTACATGTGCTTGTTGATGAAAAGATAAATGAGGGTTTATATTGTAGGTACTGCTGTGTGATTATGTGCCAGGGTAGCTTGAAGGATGAAAGAGGCCAGAGAATGATGTGGTTTACTAAGATACCGAACAAGCTGCTGAAATAAGGCATGTATACAGAAAACTCTCCACCTTACATATTAAAGGGAGCCAATAGCACAGAGAAGACCAGTGTAGTTTTATAATGTGCAGTCTATAAAAATAAGATAGTCAGATTTCACTGTTACTTTAAAGAGGACATATTATGCTGATTTATAGCTCCATACTTTTATACTTGGACACCATAAGAGTCGCTTTGCCTATTTGCCTAATAATAATACTCGTTTAAGTTATATTGGGCCGCTGTGTAGCATTCAGGTCATTCTCTGTCTGGAAAAATGTGTTTTAGTTCCTTGGCCCTTACCTTTATGCCAATTTTTTTTCTTATTGGCAAACAGAAACAGCAGGTGGGAGGGGCTGCTGTGTGTCTTTAGCATTCTTTCAAATAAAAAACTGTCTAAAAATAACAAACCATTTAGAGCAGTCTGAGCTTTTGGCTCACTTGGATTGCTTGTGTGTACAATGACCTCATTATTTGAGGTTTGTGCCAGACAGAAAATGAAGAAAAGCATAATAGGTCCGCTTTAAAGGATTTTTGAAGTGATACGCAAATATACTCAACATACTTGCAAATACAACTTTGAAATAAACACATTCAGATGAGCTCAGGGAAAACTGAATTGTAGCAAATGTGTGATAAAGTCGTTATCAATGAGAGCTGAATGGTGGTTGAAGTCTGTGATTGTATAAAGGAGTTTTCAGGTTACAAATCCCTAGAGGATGTACTTTGAGCCAATCAGTGGTAGGCTTTTGTGCAATAGTTTGGTTGGTTGAATGAGTAAATCCAACCCCGAGTGCTGAAAAAAGTTCACTCTGGTTCAGAATCAGATAATATCCTCTTTTATTGTATGTCCCCTGCACTGTAGTACAGCTTTATGCTTTCATTTGAACAATTTTGTTTGACATCTCTGCATCATACTGTGGCCTTGCATTGCTTCATTAGAAAAAAAAAGAAAAAAGAAAAACACAATCCTTGTGGTATCTTCTACATTCTGTAGGAACAGTAGATGTAAATGTTTGTACATTGTACAGCACCTTTATAAATACTTGCCGAGTGCTCTTTTGGGGAGAAAAAAATAGAGGTATATTAAATCGCTCCATTATTTTTTTATGTAAAAAAAGAGAAAAATATTTAAAAATGGATTGAAAAGGATAGGCAATGACCTTGATATGGTATTCTGTTCATGCACTGAAAAATAAAGTTTTGCTGAAAACATGTTTCTGGATTTGTTGTATTGAAACTGAGATGCACATAAAATGATCGTCATCATCTTATCTGTATAAATGTAAAGCAAATAACAATTCAAGTGTCACACTTTTGACATCTAAGTAATTTGTTGCATATATGATGCAGAAGAATATGCTACTGTTACTATGGCAGATTTCCAGTTGTTATGGTAACTGACTGAGCTATAGTTTTTCAATTACAAGAGAAGCTGTATATATTTCCAAAGCCATCGTGTCTCATGTGAACATATTTAGAATGAGAATGCGAATCTGCTCAGAGCCCCAGTGAAACCCTAAGAGCGGTTTTGAATCCTCTATAAATTTTAGGCACCATGAAAGGAATAAATGATAAGATCTAAATGTGGTTAGGTGTCCTACCATGCATTTTACACAAAGCTGAAACACTTCAGTAGAAGGCTCATAATGTATTACAAGTGCTTCGAAAAGATTTAACTGCAAATTCAAAGTTGTAAAAGAAGTACATGCTTGGCCTAAGAAGTTACTTGTACTAGATTCTTCAAGCAGTAATTTAAAGTTGGGCTAATTCCAAAGAATCACAGATCAAATATCTATTTCAAAAAAAAATCTAAGCAAGGCTTAACAGTGCCTTTTTTCTGAGTATTTTGTGTCAAATTCATTCAGTTAGAGAGTAATGCCTAAGGTTTTCACTACATGCATTTACAGTTGTTCATATACAAGCTTCAGCTGAGCTCTTAAGGGTGTTTTAACTGTTAAAACTGTGTGTAAAGTACTGAACCTCTGCATCTCAATCATGCTAAGTGTGCCGTTACGGTTGCATGTCTGATGCAAGGGCGTGAACACCTTTCTCATATCACCACTCTGAAGACCGATGGGCGTTGTCAACAGGTTTACTGACATTCAAAAGGGTAAAACTAGAAACAAGACAAAAAATACAGTCAAGACATACATAAGCGTAGCATAACATACATTTATAAGCCGCAATACTAATACACAGCATACGTCTAATTATATAAACTTTTAAACAACTACTGAGGCTATCTCAGACGACCTCCGACATCGCGGATAGCTAGCTTAGCACCGAGATTAGCTTTACGGTCAAATACTGCGCTAGCGGCAACATAATGTACAAAAACAAGTTGTAATTTAACTTTAAGTACATACCGGCGATACAACCGTAAACCAAAGATGTAGACAGTAAATTTTCCGACAGGACACCATAAGCCGTGTGCCGATATGTCTCCCTTTCTTTCGCTCGCTTGCTTTCCTTGAGCTGACTTCCTGTTCAATAAAGTTGTTTCAAAACAAACCATTTCTACGGTGCATTACTTGAAACGACCACAGAGGGCGCTAAAACACATAATAACTAACAACGTACTGGGAATAATATTTTAGTGATACAGAACACTCCCCGCCTGGCGTGAATAACGCCACGATTAAACGTTGAAGAAAACAACACGTTAAGAAGGCACCAAGGGTACGATCTCTGAGATAGGTCTGGTCAACACCTTTGTACCATCTGATTTAACTACCTTAATTTCCACGGTACGTATTTTACCATCTTTACTTGGGAACACCTTAGTTATGAGACCAAGAGGCCACTCATTTCTTGGCACTCGACTGTCTTTGAGTACCACAACACTTCCTAAGCTCACGTTAGGCTGGCTAGACTGCCATTTGCGGCGTGGCTGTAGGGTAGGGAGAAACTCTTTCCTCCATTTGTCCCAGAAGATGTTCGACAGGTGCTGAACCTGGCGTCACTGATGTTTGTAGAGGTCTGATGCTGTGAATTTTTCAGCTGGAGCCTGAAGGGGTGCTACCTTTTGAGTCAGGAGAACAGCTGGAGTCAAGATAAAGGGGTCACTTGGGTCTGATGAAACCGGGACGAGGGGTCTACAGTTTATGATAGCAGCCACCTCTGCCATGAAGGTGACGAGAACCTCATGAGTGAGTTTAGTGGTCTTAAGCTGAAAAAACAGAGTCCAATATTCTCCGTGCTAAACCTATCATTCTCTCCCATGCTCCGCTGAAATGGGAGGCATGAGGTGGGTTAAAAGTCCATTTACATCCATGTTCTTTTAAGAAGGTGTGCACAGCTGTGTTGTCCAAGTTTGAAGGGATTTTCAGTTCTTTACATGCACTTACAAAATTGGTGCCTCGATCAGAGCGAACAGTTTTCACTGGTCCCCTCACGGCCAGAAATCGTCGGAATGCATTAATGAAGCTAGATGTATCAAGTGACTCTACCACTTCAATGTGAACTGCTCTAATACTCAAACAAGTGAATATGACAGCCCACCTTTTATTCTGGTTGACGCTTCCTCTTGTACGTCGTGAAGACACAAACCACGGACCAAACACATCTAAGCCCACATTCGTGAACGGGGGATCCGTTGTGAGACGGTCTGGAAGGAGGTTTGACATTTTCTGTGTGCTCAAAGGGGCACGAAGTCTTTTGCAGGTAACACAATGATAGATGATTGTGCTCACTTTTCTTTTACCGCCCACTATCCACCATCCTGCGGAGCGAACGGCTCCTTCTGTGAAAAGGCGACCTTGATGCTGGGTCTGCTCGTGGTAGTGCTTTATGAGAAGCGCTGCAACATGGTGGTGGCCAGGAACTATGAGAGGGTTTTTCTCACCTTGGCTAATGTTTGAGTCTCTGATGCGACCGCCTACTCTAAGGAGTCCTTCTTTGTCCAGATAGGGGTCTAAGGTTTTGAGATGACTGGTTTTGGGTAGTTTTCCATGTTTTTGCACACACTTGATTTCTTCAGCATACACGTCCTGCTGTACTGCTTGAATGACAAGGTTCTGAGCTTGCTTTAACTCATCCACAGTAAGTCCTGTTTCACAGTAATGCCAGCCATTACAGTGATTGGCTTTGCCTGGTGGTGATTTGAAGTTGTGGATGACATGTATTAGTCTAGAAAGAGCACGTGTGAGGGATTTCCAGGTAGAAAACTTGGTGAATCTGTCTGAGCCCAGTTCTTTAGTTGAGGCTGTTGTTTTGAGTGCGGTTACCTGAGGTCTTACATCTGCGTCCATGTTGGGTTCTACAAGGTCATAGGAGTCATTCGGAGAATTCTGAATCTGATGTAAAAGGTCAGGGCCGGTGAGCCAGTTACTAAGCGGCAGCTGGAATGCAGGAACAGAACGAGTGGCGTGATCTGCAGGGTTCTGACTGCTAGCTACATAGTGCCACTGGCATGGCTGAGAAGATCTGCGGATTCTAGTCACACGATTACTGACATAGACATAAAATCTTCTAGACTCGTTGTAGATGTAACCTAGGACTACTTTACTGTCTGTGTAGAAAGTAGTGTGATCTAGTTTACAGTCAAGTTCATCTGAGATAAGATCTGCGAGCTCAACCGCTAAAACGGCAGCACTAAGCTCTAATCTTGGAATAGTCTGATCTGGGCGTGGTGCTAGCTTAGCCTTACCCATTACAAAGCCTACTTGACTGTGTCCTTCTGCATCTGTCACTTTTAAATAGGCCACTGCAGCTATGGCTTTGGTAGATGCGTCTGAAAAAACACACAACTCTTTTTTCACGGCTGTTGAAGGGGAAATGTCTGTGTATGCTCTGGGAATGGTCATGTTAGGCAAGTCTTTGAGTGAGTCTTTCCACTGTGTCCAAGACTCTTCCATTTCGGGAGGGAGTGGAGCATCCCAGTCCCCATTTTCAGCTGTAAGTTCGCGTAGAATCGACTTCCCCTGTATGGTGACTGGTGCTACAAAACCCAGCGGATCATAGAGACTGTTTATTGTTGATAGAACACCTCGTCTGGTAAAGGGTTTTGACTCATCAGATACTTCAAAGGTGAAGCGGTCTTTACTTAGGTCCCAGAGGAGACCTAGGCTACGCTGCATGGGCACCGAATCACTTTCGAAGTCCAGGTTTTTTAGATTTTTGGCATGATCTTGAGTCGGGAATGCCTCTAGTACTTCCTTCCTGTTTGCTGCTATTTTATGCAGTCTTAAGTTTGAGTTTGCAAGTGCGTCTCGGGTTCTTTGGAGTAGAGATATGGCTTTTTCAACAGTAGGTAGAGATTTGAGTCCGTCATCAACGTAGAAGTCACGCATGACAAACTGCTTCACATCTGCATCGCAGTCCGGTTCGACGCGTTGGACAGACTGGTGCAGGCCATATATGGCTACTGCTGGCGATGGGCTGTTCCCAAAGACGTGGACCGTCATTCTGTACTCCACAACTTCTTTGGAAATGTCGTTGTCACGGAACCACAAGAAGCGTAAGTAGTTCCTGTCTTGCTCTCGCACGTTGAAACAGTAAAACATCTGTTCGATGTCTGCTGTGAAGGCAACGGCTTCTTTTCTGAAGCGTATTAGGACCCCAAGCAATGAGTTATTAAAATCTGGTCCTGTTAACAGAACGTCATTCAGGGATACGCCTTCATACTTGGCGCTGCTGTCGAAGACGACCCTGATCTGCGTGGGTTTACAGGGATGGTAGACACCGAATAATGGCAGATACCAACATTCCTCATCCTCTTTTAGTGTAGGGGCGATCTCTGCATGTTTGTTTTGGAATATTTTGTCCATGAAGGTGATGAAATGTTCCTTCATCTCTTTCTTCTTTTCAAAGGTGCGAAGAAGAGACATTAGGCGATTCAGGGCCTGTGGTCTGTTGTTAGGGAGCTTTCGGCGTGGATTTTTAAATGGTAAAGGAGCTGTCCAACTGTTATCTGTGTCTTTTGTTAGTCCTTCCTCCATTATTTTTAAGAAGGCATTGTCCTGGATGGAAGGTGAGATGTAGTTGTCATTTCTGGTTTGTTTGAACACATTACATCCTAAATGATCAGGTTCACAAGCACTGTCTGCCAGCTGGGAGCTGAAGTTGAGTGGAACTTGTATCCCACAATGTTTCTCTTTTATGTTGAAAACATTAGGACATGGCTCGAATGCTGTGGGACGTCCCCTTTCAGTTGCATTTGTGAACAGAGTCCTTACTGCAGGAGTTCTGTGGACGTCACCTAAACACACGTTTCCTACTATGACCCATCCTAGGTCCAATTTTTGAGCATAGGGTGCGTTGTTAGGGCCACTTATCTGTTTGCGGACTTTGTGAGCTCTAATGACATCCCGTCCAAGAAGCATTAGTATGGGGGCGTTAGAGTCCAAGGCAGGAATGAGGTGAGCCACTGACTTTAGATGGCTGTGGTGTCTAGCTGCACTGGGTGTGGGGATCTCGTCTCTGTCATTTGGGATATTTTTGCACTCAATTAGGCTAGGCAGTGAGATGTGGACTGAACCATCTAAAGCTGCCACTACATAACCTGTAGCTCTTCTACCCATTGTCTCTTTGGTACCTGCACATGTCTTAAGCGAGTAAGGGGAACTAGGGCCGCAGTCATTAAACAACTCGAAGAACTCCGGACGTACTAGTGATCTGTTACTTTGTTCATCATGGATGGCATAAAGCCTTACTGCTTGATGTGGGTGGCCTGCTGGGTAGACATTCACGAGACAGATTTTAGAACATGAAGTGCCTGCTTCATTCACACCACAAACCTGAGTGCATTTAGAAGTGATCTCCTCTGATTCAGTGGTGTCAGGCTCCCCGCCATGCTCTGCTGCTGGTTCGGTTTCTTTTAGCCAGGGAGCTGGTCCTGGGTGGAGAGCCGTGCAGTGCTTCTCATCGTTGCACTCGGAACACTGTACCTTGGCTTTACAGTTCTTTGCTATGTGTGAAGATGAAGCACAGCACCTGAAGCAAAAGTCATTTTCTTTTAAGAACATTTTCCTATCTAACAGTGTTTTCATGCGAAATGCTCTGCACCCTGCGAGAGGATGGGCTTTCTTGTGAATTGGACAAATCTTTTCACCATGTACAGTTTTGTTTGGGAACCTCTGTGTGTCTGAACTAGTGCGAGAGATGACATCAGTTTTGTGCACAGAAATCTCTTTTTGTCTGTTTGCCCTCCAAGATAGTTTGTCTGGTCTGGGTGCATCAGGTGATGGTGTGAGGTTAAAGCTGGGGTCGTTTCTAGCATCAGCTTCTTGTGCAACAAAGTCTACTAGAACACTAAATGGTGGGAAGGAGACACATTTTGTGCGTTTGTAGTTGGCTCCTACCGTAATCCACCTTTCTTGCAGGTAGAAGGGAAGTTTTTGGATGATTGGATTTACTCCTCTTGCTGTATCTAGGAACGCGAGACCAGGGAGGTCTCCTTCAGCTTTAGCGCACTGCACTTCCATGAGCAGGTCACTAAATTTTCTCAGTTTTGCAAAGTCTTTGGATGAGATTTTTGGGAATGCATCAATTCTTTTAAACAGTGCATCCTCGATCACTTCAGCTGAGCCATAACATTGTTCAAGTCTGTCCCATATCATGTTGAGGCCATTGACTGGGTTGTTGATGTGTATGGCTCTGAGTTGTTCTGCATGTTCAGCCGATTCCTTGCCAAGCCATTTTAACATCAAGTCCATTTCTTCACTTGCCGTTAGATCTAACCCGCTTATAGCATTTTCAAATGAGCATTTCCAAGCTCTGAAGTTTTGGGGCTTGTCATTAAACTGGAGCAGCCCTGTTGCCACTATTTCACGACGAGCAAAGTATCTGATGAAGTCACTCACATTTGATTCTCTAGGCTCTTTGTATAAAGGCCTAGCATTATGGAAGCTAGATGTTGACACCTGATTTGACCAATTGGTACTGTAATTTTTATTAGCATGGGGAGAAGGGGAAATGACTGGAGTTTTTTGGCAACAGTCAGGATCATCTGTTAGACCAATTGGAATTTTTTGTGGGTCATTTTCCTTTTTAGGGCTTGGTGGCTGATCACAGGTGAGCTCTGATTTACTTTGTGTTACATTTTCATTTTGTGATTGTTGAAGAGCAGCATCATTTTCTTTTCTCACAAATGTAGATTGGCCAATGACATACTGTTTAGTTCGTTCTGCTGTTACTGAGGGACAGATGTTGCTGCGCGTTTCTGTCTGTGTGGCAGCAGCTGCTTCTAATGACTCTGCTTCAGCAATGGCTGAAGCTACATCTTTTTCATGCTGTAAATATTCGATGGATGCCTCGACTTTAGCTTTTGCTACTTCTATTTGTGCTTTTTCTACCTTCAAATCCATTTCTTTAGCTGCGAAGCTGAGCCGTGCCTTGGCTGCCTCAGCTTTTGCTCTGGCTTTGGCTGCTGCAGAACCTGTAGAGGAGGCACACGAAGCTTCGCACCGGGTCTTGAGGGATGACGCCTTGCTGGACATGTTGGAGTTGATTAGACGACTGCTGGCTCACTGCTGTATGCCGTGTTGCTCCCAGGCGCAGTAGTGGTCAGCTTCACTCTAGTGTGCGATGACTGCGTTATCTTTGTTCGTGCGGATGTCGCCGTTTTACTGTGCCGTTACGGGTGCATGTCTGATGCAAGGGCGTGAACACCTTTCTCATATCACCACTCTGAAGACCGATGGGCGTTGTCAACAGGTTTACTGACATTCAAAAGGGTAAAACTAGAAACAAGACAAAAAATACAGTCAAGACATACATAAGCGTAGCATAACATACATTTATACACCGCAATACTAATACACAGCATACGTCTAATTATATAAACTTTTAAACAACTACTGAGGCTATCTCAGACGACCTCCGACATCGCGGATAGCTAGCTTAGCACCGAGATTAGCTTTACGGTCAAATACTGCGCTAGCGGCAACATAATGTACAAAAACAAGTTGTAATTTAACTTTAAGTACATACCGGCGATACAACCGTAAACCAAAGATGTAGACAGTAAATTTTCCGACAGGACACCATAAGCCGTGTGCCGATATGTCTCTCTTTCTTTCGCTCGCTTGCTTTCCTTGAGCTGACTTCCTGTTCAATAAAGTTGTTTCAAAACAAACCATTTCTACGGTGCATTACTTGAAACGACCACAGAGGGCGCTAAAACACATAATAACTAACAACGTACTGGGAATAATATTTTAGTGATACAGAACACTAAGAGTTTCCCCTCTGAGAACAGCTCAGCCATTGGAAGAGCAGCCTAAACAATGAGTGGATGACTTACAATTGACTTAATTGTTTTAAACGGCTGAAAATCATCATATCTTGTGTTCTACTTTTGGTACTGGGATGAAAGAATGTGTTGAAGACAGGGTGGAGCTAGACTTTCAGCATAGAAGCAGCAGAACATTCCCAAGGAACTCTTCTGATAAGATAATATTTAGGATCACAGTTATTTAGAAGAAAGTTATTAAGGAAAGGTACTAAAGCAGTGCACTCAAAAGGATTAAGTAAAAGTATGTTAGTATAATAAGGAAACCATACTTGATATAGAGCAGTAAATGGCCCTGATAAGTCCCATTATCATTCCTTTAATGGCCGCTTAACGTTGACTCAAAAAGTCGCTAGAATTTCCTGTTAAAAAAGACCAAATTCAGAGCAGAAAGAAGCCTCTTTAGAGCCTGTAGGAGTAGAAGTAGTGACCATAAACTCATTAGGTAATTTTGTTTACTGAGGTCTCAGATCAAGTGGAGTAAAGAGCAGTTTTCCCAGTGACCTCCATGCAGTAGGAGAGATTTTTGAAACCAGAAGTATCGTCCCCTGTTGCCCAATATAAAGAATAGTACTTTCAGGAATTAAGTATTGGTTTGACATCTTTGGAATCAGAAACTACACTCAGCGTTTATATAGGGTGTATAATCATACGATCATTTTAAAATCTGCAGACGTTTTAGTCTCTCTATGAAAGTCCAATATACAACCTCTCGTATTCCAGTATACATGAAGACACTCTTATAGGCACTTTTATAAAAGTAAGCCTCCATAGAGGATGTGAGGAGGTGTACGAAAACTACAAAGTCACTGACAACATCAAGCAATAAGGGGTGAAGTAACTACTGGTAATATATGTTATTACTTTCTTATCAGTATCAATATTATTATTTTCATTTTTATTTTTGGGTAAAGTTTTCAACGAGCAATAATCGCGCCTCGGATAAACCTCATAGGCTACGATACTGCCACTGCGCAAAGCTTTTATTTTTATTTTTATTGAAAAAAGTTGTTACAGTGATTCCAATATAGCATAACATAAATGTTACAGATACAAAATAGATGAAAAAAATCTAATAAAAGAAGTCTTTATTGTATTTTACTGCATGTTACAGCAACAACCTCCAAGTCCTATAATGGAAAAATAAACAACACACACTTTATTTTGTCACTTAATAATTTAATTAGTTACTCTTAATAAAAGTGACATTAAGCTTGTTGAGACTATACATTTTGATGGATCACAGCGACCACATTTCTTAAATCGCAGTTTATCTTTTTAGCACTAGATGTCACTGAAGGACATTAGTTCCTTAAAACTTTTTTCCCGCCAGTCATCAGTTGTTGGGGTTTTTTCTGAATGAAGATTCATTATTTCTTGTCACCATTAATGACAGTAACAGAAAAATGGATGTTGTTTTAGCATGAATGAGATGAACATTTTAATCCTGTAGATTGATTAAAAAAATGTGATACTGAGGGGAAAGGCATTTCCAAATGAGAACCTTGCATGCACAGACCTGCCATGGCATAGATAAGACGATGCTTCAAAAGAAGGTGGAGTTAAACTGTATGATAATGCCACTGTTCACGTCACCTTATTGGTATGTCTCAACATTAGAAAGGCAGGTGAATTATTCAGCAGTGTGCTGTAAAATTGGCACCCTCTTCTCCACATTATCCGACTTGATGAGAAGCAGATGGGGGCTGCTGAGAAGGGAGGTGTCTTAATCAGTCACTTGAACATGGTGTTCTGAGAGATAAGAATAGCAAAAGAGACCTGAGCACAAGACGTTGCTTGTCTCACAAAAAGCAGTTACCCACTAATGCTACTTTTTGAATATTCCTTAAAAGGGAATAAGGTGCACCGCATACTTTTTATAGTTTACATTTGATTGATTTTACATCACTGCACTCACAAATGGGTTGGGGCTCTAATTTCTTTCATTAGTTTACTTTTTAGAGTGATGCAGGCTGCCTCACTAAAAAAGTGGATCCCATATGCTGGTGTTTTCGCACTTCTTAAAAACACCCCAGTCTTTTACTGTACAGATACGGGCCACTTGCGCTTTGTTGTCCTGTTTCTAAGTGATACTAGATGGTTTCTCCGGCAACTCTTGGGTGGAAAAAGAGGCAGCCCCTGTCAGCGGTTTTGCTGGTGAGCTTGGAATTTAGACAAGATTATGAGGCAATGAGGCGCAGTCCCCTTGTTGAACAAAGCCCGTATCCATGGTAAAAATCCAAAGCATTTAAAGTGACTCAGACTTTGACTATATAAAGTGCTACGAAGGGAATCCCCGATTTCACAACTTCAGCCATGCCTTTCCTATTTTCACATTTTTGTTTAGTTAAAGTTCGCACCCAAAAGTGGATTTTTGTTATAGTAGATAATGTCTACCACGTATTCCGTTATATAGATTTATTAGAAATAACTGTTTTCACCTTTTGAGGACCCGTGAAACAAAAAAGAGGTTTTAAAGATACAGAGAGGGGGTGGCCGATTTCTTTTCCAAGACAGTTATGTTTCACCTTTTCCCCTCTTTGTACTGTTTGGAGATATCACCGCTCCTACTCTATTTGCAGGAACAGATTGGGCAGTTGACTAGGCAGTTCGGGTTGCTGCCAGTTGCAAAAAACCTCTCACATGTATATATAGCGTATAAATTTAGCAGAACTTCCTTTAATACTTCCAAAGCATTTCAAAATAAACGAAACAATTTTTACGTTATATTAAATCCATATTTCATACGCATATAATTATGTCTACATATACATACACACATACCCATACCCAATATATGGACATGCATGTATAAAAACATGTGTATGTCTTTGAAGGATTTAAACAATAAGACTGGACATAAAGATTGTACATTAGGCCTAAACGTGAGTTGTTTAAAGACTATGAAGTGTACAATCAGTTGTAATTATATGTGCATATCTAAACATTTAAACATGTAAAACTGAACAGTAAGAATTTGCACGTTACCTGAGTTGTTTACAGAGTGTGAAATGTGAAGTTGTATGCGCAGGTTTTCCTTCAGAAAGCTACAAATTCATACATCAATATTATATATATTTTTTAAAAATCACAAACATGTACTTACCTTAAAAGGGCTAGTTTCCTAATTCAGTCGGCAGTTTTCTTCTGGAGAGGGTTATTCTTTCTTCTAGGCTTTTATTTTGGAGGAAATTACTTCACTTCCGGTTACACGTGCAATACAAACAGCATGACGCGTTCGCAGACAGCAGAGAGTAAAGAGTTGACAGTCTGAGGAAAGGTTCAGGTCTCTCTCTTGCCTCTCTGAACAAGTTGCGGTTAACGTAAGGATTTTCCAGAGTTGGACCAGGATCTTTTTTGTCCTTCTGCGACATGGAAACTCTATTGGACACACAGCGAAGACTCAAGTCCCTGCTATTAATGTACCTCTTGGTCGTAAACGCAGCAGGTCAGTAGTAACACCATTCTCGGGGGAGTCTGCTTAATGAGATAATAATTATCAACCAAGTCACAGGAGAACTCTAACTAAGAGAGCCATGCTACATTTTTTTACTGTCTGAGCAAGAGGAAAAGAAAAGTCGCCAACTTCTATGAATATCTCTGAAATGATCAGCAGCTGTTGAGATATTTACAGTTATACCGTTTTATACATTTCACATTGAATACCACTAGCTGACACGAATATTTGAAATAACTTGTCATGATGAGAAATACCTACTATTCTACCATACAGCGCACTCCTGCGATTATTTTGAAGTAAACAAATTTAGAAAGTGAGAAATAATATTTTGAGCGAAGATGTCAGTTAAGCTAAGACAACCAAAAAGTAGAAAGTTTTTCTTTTTCTTATATTTTTAGTAGTTGTTTGTTTAGTTCAGTTTACCAGGGTTTACTTATCCACAACTTTAGATTTAGATTTATTAATGACCTCTTAACATTTCCAGTGGGAAGACCTACTGAAATAAGAAATCCATGGTTACTTATTAACACTTACATTACCAAGAGGGACAGGTGAATGCCTGGTTCAGCATTATAATATGATAACATACTACCTAGTCTGTTGAGAGAGAGAAAAAATAGCCACAATTTGTTGTTCAAACAACATATTTGACGTCTTAATACCCTCAAAAGTAAGTTTAACGTTTATTTCACCTGCTAAATATCTGATTTACACTAAGTTGAAGCACATATAATTGAAATCAATCTTGGTATTTTTAATTAGTCACAAGTGGTTACTGGTTTTCTTATTTTGTAGAAAAAAACAACATCAGTAGCAACAGAGATCCCTGTGATCACGTGTTAAATAACCAGACATTCCCAAGTTAGATCTGGGAATGGAGTGTAGTTCCATGACCAGATACCAGTACAAAGCCATAGCCATAAATACTTACACATGTTGATACATATAAGCACGCACACACTGAGGCACCATACATTGAGCCATGTGTGGAGGTGGCTTTATTCCAATGAACTAATGACCTCTGCGAGCACACATACATTACAAACCTACATACAACCATCACAGCACAATGAACCTACAGTGAACCATTTTTTCTTGTCATTTTGGTTAAGTATTCCCTTTATAATATAACAGCAAGTATCCATTTACAAATGCCAAGATTAGTCAACATTTCTTCAAACAAAAAGGCCCCTGTGATATAAATTTCATTACTATGCACCAACCACATATGTTTAGGCTTTTTGAAGCCAGAAAAGAAAGTGACCCAAAATTCTAACTGTATACGTTAACACACTTATCAATATTACAGCTTTATCAGCTATATAGCTCCTGTATCAAGACACAGGAGAATCTCATGGATTATAATGAATTTTTGATTAAATTCATATTTAGAAGGAAGTTTTAGTTCTTGTTGTTTGTTACAGCCTCGTGAGAGAGGTAGTAAAGAATAAATCTAAAAGTAGAATTTCAATGTGGTTTAGTGTACATACAAATGTGATGTAATGTAGGTGGCCTTGTTTTCATATTTTTTACAAAACACACAAAATAAATTAGTCTTTTTTCCAGAGATAATCTGAGGATCTTCTCTGGAAAAGTCATGACTGATTAGTCAGTAGGCTCAGATTTCATATCTACTGATCGCTAATCTAACCCGCTCTGCGGTAGGTTAGGTTTGGAGGATAAGTTATATTGCGGTAAGATATACTTTAGTAAGAAGTAAACCGCCTTTGTAGTACAAAAATCCCAGGGTTAATTAGATTTGTTTTTAAAATCAGATTGTATCTATGTAGATATGTTGGTAGCAACTTTTCCTGTTTCTATGTTTATTTTTTGTTTGCCATTCAGACATTCCAAAATCAATCTCTACAATCTGTGCATGCCAAAAAAAACAAAGCAGGTTTTCACTGAATGAATGAATAAGGCTTTAGTTCTTGGCTGCATACTCTAACATCAATTTCATTTCCTCTTGGGGTTCTCTCAATTTAAAAAATAGACCCGCTCCAAAACCTTGTGAATGTAAGCTTACTTATATCAGTCTAACCTTTTGTCTGTTATAGATATAGAATGATCAAATACATTGTACACCTGCATTTGCATTTCAAAGACCAAAGACTTTTGTAAACAAGCACCTGGCTTTAGGCTTTACACTCTCCCCCTTTGTGTGTCTGTGTTGGGAAATATTAGGAAATATAGGGAATCTCTTCCTGTGTGTGCAAGAAAGAAAGCATGCAGGAAAACACATTTTTGTGGGGCAACATTATCTCTTTTTTTCTTAAATATTCATTGGAAAACTTAGTATTAAGAATTAAGTGCATCTCATCACTAAGGGTATAGATTTTTTCTGTATTATGATGATAGGAACTAGGGCTGGGCGATATATCGAGTTTTTTAAAAATATCGATATATTTTCATACGAGATATAAGATGTGACAATATCGTTTATATCGATATAATCTATGTTACGTTATAATTATACTTGTGGAGCCGCAGGTTTGCCTCTCTTTCGTCCACTTTTGTCTCTACGCAACGTTACTCGGCCTCGCCTCTCCTGCACTGAACACAACTCCCCCATAGCTTCACCTGCAGGCAATGACAAGATGAAAGCGGAAAATCTCCGTTAGCGAGTTACCGTGCGTGGGGCTGGATGGCGTCAACGTGTTAGCGAGCTAACCACGCTAACGACATGCAGCCCAGAGGGGCTGCACGGCCTAAAATCCTTTCCTTTTCTCAAAAATCGACAGTGCGCCTTATGTATGAATTCTGGTTGTGCTTACTGACCGCGAACCGATTTTATGTGGTACACAGCGCTCAGCAATCTGTCAAAAAATGTTTTAATATGACTTTGCTAAGCTACGGAGCTGCACCGCTTGATGGATTGTCGGAGAATTACGGCTACAGAGGAGGAGCCTCGCGGAGTGATACGTACAGTGTGTGTATAAGGACCACAAATGGCACCTGTTCAGAGACGTGGAGCAGCTGTGAAATCTGTCTCTTTGTTATTATGCTCAGCGTCTTTTAGTTTACATTTTGACTGCACAATTGTGAGCTTTTTGTTATGCACAAAAACAACATTATTTTCTTTTATTTATGGACCATGATTATTTAATATATGCTGATAATTTATTTTTGAGTAATATCTACGCTGTATGTAAATAAAAGTGCCCGTGTGACATCTGGGACACAGTGTGACTAAGAACTCTCTTTTTGTTCTTAACTTATGGCTTTAAAAAGAAAAATCGAGATATATATCTTATATCGCCATCCAGCTAAAAAATATCGAGATATGAATTTTGGGTCATATCGCCCAGCCCTAATAGGAACCTATATTTTCAGTGTTTTTATACAAATAACAAAATGTGACTAACTGAAAATAAGGATGTTAACACAAACTTCACCGAAGGAAGTTATATTATCCCTCTCCATTAGGTTATTTATAAAAGTTGCCTTACTAAAAAAGCGATTTCTGATGAGGAATTAGGATCGGCAGATTATTTTCATTCATGTCTTCCACTAAAGCCTATAAGTTATGTATGATATTGGCTGAATTTGTATTTACATTTTTAATCATTTTAATCAAATTTTCATGTTTAGTGTTTAACTGTCATGACTACTGATTTTAAACCATTTTTTTTATTTTACTTCCAGGTGACTGTCCTAAACCTGAGGGAGGGAACAATACTGTCCTAACCAATGAATCACTTCTAAAGAATGTTTTCCCAGAGAATATCATGGTCACGTTAGAGTGTTCTAGTGGATATATTAAAGAAAGCGGCTCTGAATTTATAACTTGCATTAATGATCAATGGACTGAGTCAGAGCTCATCTGCAAGAGTAAGTCTTGTCTACTACTGTTATTTTGTGAGTTAATGTACAGCCTGAAACACCTGTAGTGATATCTGTTGTTTGTTTTTTATGCTACAGAGAAAGACTGTGGTCAACCTCCACCAAAGCCACATATGAAGTTTGATACAAGTGAGGGTACTCTGTTTGGTGCTCTAGTAAAAGTAACTTGTGAAAAAGGGCAAGTATAAACCTGTTTCACCTTCTCATACTTATCTGGTTGAGCATTGTGTTAAAATATAAGAAAATCCAAAAAGAAAAATGAAAATCATGAAGTAGTGACATACAAAAATAACTAAAATATTAATGTTCATTTCCAAACATTGCATTTCTTCATGCTGTAGTGCTAAACGTTGTCTGGCATAAAGTACTGATAAATGACTGATGTCTGTGCAATGGAATGCATTGGCTAATGGAAAATATTTCTAAAGAAAACAAAATACATATGAAAGACAAATAGATTGGTTGTCATAAGATGTTACTTTGTGGTTTCACTGGCTAGAAACTTGGCTCTCCTTCTAACAACGGTGATTGAGTCAGTTGTAAAAATGTTTTTTCAGTGCATTGCAATTTTATTACTGTTAAGGATGAACATTTCCTTAAATTAACAAAGCAGCTTTGTTTTCACTCTGTCTTTTTACAGTTACCAGATTAGCGGGCCGAGCTACAAAGAGTGCTATGATCAAGGGTGGAGTGGCAGAGCTTCTTGCGAAAGTAAATGTCTTCATTTGTTAGCTATCAGTCATAGAACTGGTCAAAACTCTTACTTAATGTTTCTAAGACAAGCATTTATTCAGAAACATTCCTCCAGTCTTCTGTTCTGTTACTTTTTTTCCTCAATGTCAGTTATTAATGCCAGGAGGAGTAAAATGTGTTACTTTGTGATCATTTTTTTTTTTGGAGTAAAGAGGTTTTTCTGTTTCTCAGTTGTAGCATGTGACAAACCTGCAATAGCCAATGGCAATACTTCATGGGATTCTGGAGATGACCCAGAATACAACAATACCATACGTTATACCTGTCATGAAGGATACACCCTCATAGGGAGTGATACTGTTGTATGCGATGAAACTGGTGAATACAGTCCTGATCAACCTGTATGCAATGGTAAGGCTGATGCATCAGTGTGTTTTACTTGTTACTTTTAATGTTATGATGCAAAGCAGGTCGAGGTGGTCATAATGTTTTGAGAATATTACATTATTTTAGGATCATACAGATGTTTTTGTATTCTTCAATGTCGTTTTTATGAATGTTCTTTATGCTGACCACTTCCAAACCATGCCATATTTAATGTATCGATTTGCCATTATCTTCAGCTTTTAATATTTACCTCTTATAAATGTTCTCCATCCATGTAGTTTACCTACTAACTGGCATGCTAATTCTAATAATAACCTAACATTGTATTAACTAAAGCGTAAATTTTCCCCACAAGAGTTGTTGGGGGCGGGGAAGCTATGTCAAGGAGCAACAGCTGCTGCTGCTGTGCTTTTTTTTTTCCTTTGACATGATATGAAGGAAAGTGTTTTCTGTTTTTATTCCTATTTGACAGAAGTGACAAGAGCGCCAGCTACTACTTCTCGATCACAAGGTATATAAAGAGAAATAATGGATAACAGTGGTTTTACAGAATTATATATATTGAAATATAGAGAATAATTATGAATTATGTGGTTTTACCTCTTCCATTAAAAAGCAGTTTTTCTCTTCCTCATGCTAGTTGCCATAACAGATTTGACAACAACTGACGCAAAAGTATCCACGTTTTCAGATTCCTCTGCTGCACCCACAGTTCACAGAACTCAAACTGTCACAACCAGTTCAATACCAAATCTCTCAACTTTACCAAAAGGTACAGAAAAACTCTGAATTGATACTGTTTAATCACAGGAGCATGAATTTATTATATGCATGTTGCATGCATCTCAGAAACGACTTTTCATATAGACCTACTGTTATCCTGTTGATACTTAAAAATTTAAAGTGAAAACTTAAACATTTCTTGAAGCTTTGTTGAAACTTGGGGAGAATTATTCTATTTGTGCTATTCAAAAGTTTTCAGAGGAAAAGCTACTTCTGCCGGTATTCTGTCAACTACATCATCATCCTTTCAAGGTAGAGAGATGTCTTATAAAGCACTCAAGCATTTGAACCTTCTTTTTTAATATTTTGGCCTGTTTTTACGTTACATTGACTACCAAATTGCATATTGTACACCACTGAATGTCATTACTTTGTGGAAAGAATATAAAGGTTCTCGAAGACTTTGAACAACATCAATATTGATACTTTGTAACTGATTATGAGTTGACAGCTAATATAAAGCCATGAGATAGGTCGGTCATAGATTATTCATGTGTATATAACACATTAATTTTTTAATACTAAATTTACTTAGTTAGACTTTAACTTGCATAGTTTAACATTTTCGTGCTTGTGCTCTCTGCCTGAGAACACTAAATTATGAAATGTGAAAATTGTGAAATCTGTCTATCTGGCTACAGTATATGTATCCTTGTTGCCCTAACAGTTTAAACTGAATACTAAAACTGTGGTTGTTTGTTTTTTGTATATTTCTTTTGTAGGCATGCATGATGGGAATGTAAATACTGCCACGGATAGTGGTGAGTTTTTTAACCCCAGTTTTAATAAGAAACATTTATTGTATTTTTTTCCATGTGCGTTTAACCTTGCTTGTCTTTTTCCAGGAACAGTGGCTGCTGTCGTCATTGGTGCTGTGGTTTTGTTAGGTAATGTATATTGTTTCTTTTGGAATTTATATAGTGCATTTTGTTGTGGAAATGAGAACAAAAACAAAAAATTTCTTTAATTATTTTTTGCAGGTGTAATTATAGGTTTTTCCCTGTTGCACAAGTTTAACATGAGAAGAAAAGGGTAAGTTCAATTTTTTTTTACTCTTAACTTCATCATGCATGGCTTACATTTGATTTTACTCTATATGCCTCTGCTACTTCTCTTTGCGTGCTCTGCTCTTTTGACCTTTGAATATTTAGAGCTGTATTTTCAGAACCTATATGGACTTGTACAGTAATATATCGTCAATATGCTGCAGCAGTTTAAATCTATCCACTACATTTTAGTCTTTGAAATTCAGATGTGCGTGTGTGTTTCCGGACTGCTGAGGAATGAGGGAAGTCAGGAGGAAATCCTTTAACAAAAACAGCTGTGAACTACAAATCAGCAAAAAAACAAAATCTCTTTGTTTGTTTTTTTGCTGATTTGTATGTCACAGCCATAAGGAATCAGAACATTTGTTATAATAAATTTAGCAAATGGATGGATAGATATTTTGCTGCTTATGCCCACAGAATGCATATAAAAGATGGACCTAGCTGCCTTTAATCTCCATTAGTTTGTGAAGTACCACAACAACCTGAGCATTTTTACCTTCACCTGTCTTTTTTTGAAATCTGACATGATGAACATAGAGCAGATATAACTAATAAACTGATGACACAGCATATGATATGGCTCATATGGGTCATATGGCTCATTGTCAATCAAAATGTATCAAAATCACATCGCATTAACATAAAGCAATGTTATCTCCCCTGGCACAACTGGCCTATGACAGGAAAACAGATGAGATTGTTTTTACGTAGAATACTTATATAGACATACAAAGCAATAAATATTGTTCACATTTTTTTGCAATAAAGAGGTTTGATTCATGTTTATTGTTTTGGGGAATTTGTTTGATTGACAACAACTGTGTTTACTGAATGGTTGTCCAAACCAAGACGACTAGGATCGCCTGTATAAATCTTACAGTCACCTCATAGTGTTTTATATGGTAAGGTTACAAAAAACCTACCTGACAAACAAGTGATTAAGACCAAAAACTCATCAGGAAAGTGTTTACTGAAGTCACAGATGAAGGGATCCAAAGGGTAGCTTTTCTATTTACAACTGAGTTTTCTTTTGTGGTGACAAGAGTCTTCCTCTACTAGCCATTAGAAAGAATCTAGGTTTAAAGTGCTCAGTCATTAAACTGTTCAGACATTGAGGCTACATTGATCTCATATATACATTCAATGACAGAGTCATTTTGTTAAGTAATTAATTTCTCAATGTTGAATTGACTAACACCTAACACTTTTTATTGCCAATTAAGAATGCAATAAAACTAATAAATTTTTTAACATAAAAGTAATATAACTCCATAATTCTGATGCAAATTCCTTATTTAATGGCACCATAGCTCATATGACACCAGAGAAGACCAGAAGCCGGGGTTATTACACTTCCAAAATCTTTAGATTGCCTGCCTCACCCAGGTATCTGTATAAAACCATCAAAATACACCAGACATATTTAACCATTTTTCTGTCTGTAAGTTTAGGTTGTTAATATTAGTATTGCTAGTGTTGTATTGAAGCCTAAAAAAGAATGATGCATCATTTCCCTTTTTTGCATTACTTTGTGAATGAAGGTCAACTTAATGTTTTGTTTTTTTGCTGTTTTTTTACACTAGTTCACATGGAATTTCACCTTTATGAAAAGGCCCAAGGATGTACCATCAAACTGTGCCTCGCTGAGTTGACGGGGAAAGACAACTTACTTTCATTGTTGCCACAGTTCATTTGGCAGATAATCCACCCTGCTGAGCTTACATAGTTAAAGTATCAAACTTGGATTGCCTTTTGTAATATTATATTTGATTTTTGCATTATTTTAAACCTAATTTGTAAATATTTTATTGTACTTTATTATTGCTGCTTATTTGCTATTTATGTTATAAAACAGAGTAAATACAATAATGTTGTTTTCTTGTTGTTCTTGCAAAAACATTTTTTTGTTTGCAGCTTTTGATCAATTTTACCACCATAACTTTACATGTCATGTTATATGTTAATGTTTTGTTTCATTTGGCCAGAAGAAAGGAGGTTAGAAAGAGATGCAGTGCATACAGTGTGGTTAATTCAGTCAGTAGAATGAAGTGGTGACTTCTAAAGATACAATCAGCTGCATTCTTTGCCTCCTGACTTTCTTTTCATCATTGTCTATTGTTGAGATCTAAGCTGCGGAAAAAAAGAGTAAACTGCACTCCCATGAGAAAAGGGCTGTGTAGTTTTTTTTTTCTCATTATGTTCTTTAGTTTTTTCCTCTTTGATCAGGCAAGATTTGGCTCTATTAAATATGAAAGGAATTTCCAAGACCAAGGAGCAAAATTGATAAAAAAAACAAAACATAACTGAATGGGTTCATTGGACAGATTGAGACGCTGTTGTGAAAATGAAAATAATCTACTAGATAAGAGAAAGATTTTATAACCTAATTTTTGTTGTGCATGCTACTATTATGCAGGTTAAAGAACATGATGAAGTCTTCATCACACCTTAAAATGTAAAAGTTTCTCTCCTAGGAGGAGAGCATCAGTGAATGCATTCACTGTCATGTCAACAGATTAGCACAAAGCCATTATGCTGACAAGGGTGTGGATCCATACAAAGACAAGCCCAAAATAAAATGTGATGATGACTGTTTCATTGTATCCTGCTCAAGTGTTGTATTTCATTCAGTGTAATACTTCAGCTCTATCTCACGGCAGGATACGCCTTCATTAACATAGTTGTTTGTCTTAGTTATGCTGACAGACATTTAATTATCAGAGGGAAGTGGTTTTTGTTTTTCTCAGAAACCTTGACAATCTTGGCAAAAACAACAATCCACCATAAGACACCTTAAAAATGAAATTTACTATATTTATAAGGTTTTCTCACTGGTCGCATGTCCACTTTGCGTTGGACTTTTTTGTATTAAAAGGATACATCTGAGGAGTCTGTTTTTCTTATTGTAACAAAAACAAAACTAACAATTTTTTGTCCTATAAAAGTTTTTCTTCCTTTGAAGCCCTTGTTTGTTGAGCAAAACAAAAATCACGTCACTGAGACATTCAGTCGCAGTATGTGACAAATAAACAACTGAAAATGCCTCTGCAGGAAAAAAAAATTAAATAAATGCAATCCCCCATAGCACACATCACTGTCTGTCTTCAGTAGCCCGAGGCATTTCTGGAGCAGCCATCTAAAGGGGCCATCTTATTGATGTATTCACAGATGCTCCATGATTTGTCTTAAATTGTGGCTCTTACACTCAATAAACTTTGTCCTCTTTCTGTTGCTCGTATATCTCTCAGGGTGCTGGACTTTGGGTGGCGACTAATATACTCAGGGAAAAAAAAGAAGGTAAGGAAAAAAAATAGGTGTTAGGATTAGAATATTACATGGAGAAATGTACATGCTAAAAATGCTAAAAATTTGTCATTCTATCTCATTACTAGGCAGTTAATAGGACGTGTACTCTGTTTTTTAAAGAGATGTTACTTTCATGAAATTAAAATGACAATCCTTATATAAGTGCATAAAGAAACAGACCCATTTAGCTCATTGCTAGATGGTTGTTAGGCAACACAGTAATGCTATATAAGATTTGATATAGATACGAACCTTCAAGGGCCTCAGATTTGCATGTGTGACAAGTGTGGTTGCTTAACTCCTAGCAGGAGTTGGGGGACAAATAAACAAACAAACACAGAGACATGTTTGTTTTTGCAAACCATCCACCAACTGAGACAAATCCACAGATATGAAATGAAAAGAAAATTCCTTGGATTGTCGAAGTAATTCTGTTTCCTGGCACCTAAAGCCTTTGCACAATTTAATCATCCATCCATCAAAAGTTTTGTAACAATTTCAGACCAATACTACCACCCCTAAAGCCATGCTGCTATCATGATTAAGAGTGAAGAATCTCATTGGGCTTCTCCTTTGAACAGAATATTACAACAAACCCTCTAACAACATGATGACAAATCCAGCGTCTGGGGAGGGATGACGCATGAGGAACTCACAATATTGGCCAGTCTTTTAAAAGGCTTAGTCACCTAGTTGTCATCAAAGTGGCTTACCCTTTAATTACCAGCCTTGATCCTTTAATTCCCACCAGTCTTGTGATTTTCAACAATACTCATTTGTGCAGTTAACAAAAACAGTTTTCTGTCTAATTTTCATATATTGACCAGCCAACTTTACCGACCCTCTTCTGTAGCTTTAACAATCAAATAACAAATACAGAAGTACAAAAACGAATGGAAAGTTGGAAAAACAAGTGAAAACAGAAAACAAGCTGGTTGTCTTTCGTGTCTGACCAAGTGTTCCACTCACCAAAATGTGTAACATTTATTCTGCCTACTCTTTAACTTTGTTTTTCCACTGACCTGCCACACCCATAGCAGCTCACTATGTATCATCACTGTCATAAAACCTTAAAAAAACTGTCACTGTCAGAAAATCTTTAAAAAGAACTGCAAAGCAGATTTACAGGAAAGAAAAATAAAGGAAGGAAGTGATAAAACCCTGGCTTTCTGAGTTCCATGTGCTATGCATAAGGTTATACTTAAAAGTAACTCCATTAGCTCCTCTTGATTTTCCATTAGACTTCCATGAGCTTTTGTCCTGTTTGTGAAGAAAAAAGATGTGGTCCTGTTATCTCTCTTCATCCTCTTTGTGGGTTTCCTAATAGTTTTCTTTATTTTTCTGTTCATATAATAGAAATTCAGACATTATTAATTTTAGTTCATAAGCTTGTTATGTTATTGTCAAAAAAAAATCAAACATTTATTTAGCAAGTTTTAAATCAAATGGACAAGTGGGCTTTAGGCTGGCTCCCATCACATGAACTTCTTAAGATCATAATTAATTTTTGGATTATGTCACAACACAAAGGGGAGGAAATGTTTTTGCGGATGAGGGGCACTGGGTAGTTATTTTCCAGCAACATGGTAAAGCTGG
Source organism: Maylandia zebra (assembly GCF_041146795.1). Classification (NCBI taxonomy): domain Eukaryota; kingdom Metazoa; phylum Chordata; class Actinopteri; order Cichliformes; family Cichlidae; genus Maylandia; species Maylandia zebra. Next base: position 33,659,729 of record NC_135171.1, on the reverse strand, counting down.
GGTGGGGGTGGGAGCACTGTAACAGTGGAAATGATGCAGTTTTACACATGAGGTAAACAAGAAAAGGCAAAACGTCAGCCTGATAAAAATGTGTAATTGTGAAGTAAACCACTAGCCAAACAGGAAGAGAGGGCATGCATACTTTTGTTTATGATTCACGTGTGTTGTCTGAAGCACTTCCACGGCTACACAAAATATGGTGGGAAATTAGAGAGTGGCTTCGGCATAACTGTTTTGTGGTGGAAAGGAGAATGAGGAAACCCCTCTTTAAAATTGTTCTCATGAGTGGGGCGGATGGAAATCTTTAAGCTGAAGACGAGATAAATGGTTCCCACTGAGGACTGAGAAGTAGACAAAAAACAGATGTTAAACAGGGATGCCCCACCATCTGTATCACACTGTAAATGTTTACATGCTTTTGCTGCAAGCACATTCAACAATATGGAAACCATTACTGTTAGTTATATTAACACTTGTGATGTACTTATATTACTTACAATGAGACTTAATAGTTTTTGTGTAGTGTTGCTTCTAATCAGAAGCATTTTTTTCTCTAAAGGCTTTTGTACAACTTTTTACAAACTGTGGACATTCTCAGCGTTAAATGCTCAGTCTAAACAGTTAAATGCAACCCAAGAGTTTTGTGCATAGGTTATAGGTTATAGAGGGAGTCTAGGTTATACTCCCTCCATATTTTTTCTAACAGTAGAGTTGGCTCAGCTTTGTGGATTTCAGAGGGCGAGGACGCTTGCCCACCATTTCACACTGACTTTTAGTGTGCCAAATGTCAATACAATTTCTTTAGAAGCTGTCATCGTTCTGAGGTGTTGTTTTTTCTGTTTTGGACCTTATTACATATTTGTTTCTATATTTTTTCTCATTCTTACTGTTAGGGTTCCTATCTCTGTCTCAGCTGTCCTCTGACCACTTTCTGTTTTACTTTGAACCTTTCTCTTGTCTGTTGTTTTGATTTTACTTACTGTTTTTCCCCCCTTTCCTTTTTTCCACCTAGCTTTGTTCCCAGTTTTTCAGGTGCATATGATTTTGTCATCGAGGTTTCTGCTTTATTTGCCTCTTTTTTGGATTTTGACTTGTACTTTAGCGAGTAAAGGCTAAAGGAAATTGTTTGTTTCCATCTGCCTTTGTGCTCTGCGTGAGCCCGCTCATCAGATAACAGACTCAGCTTGATGAAATGCCTTACAAGTTGTTTTTGCAATAGTCCCTAACATTAACATTAGTATAAATACAGAACTAAACTGTCAAACAGCTTTGGTGACAGATATCTGAAGCTTGCTAATGTTAGTTAACATTGGATGCTGTAAACAAGTGGTGATTCCAGACTAATCAAAGCTTTACAAGCCAAGTTTTGTTTTGTTTTTTTAAGTTAATGACAACAACTTCTCATTTTTAAGAGGTTACGATATTCTCTTCTTAGTCCATAAGTGTTGTCTTGGTAATAAAATGACTGCAGTGCTTCTAAACATCGTGTCTGCCATGACCAATCTGTCATTTGTCAGTTTTCTTCCTGCAGCTGCTGAGGTCAGGGGCAAATTATATCATTTTAAGCAAGCAGTGATACTAGTCTTACTAGACCACAGAACAGGGCTTGGTCACAAATGGATGAGGCAGCTGACGTCATGTTTAACAAACTCCCTATGACTCACTTTTTCTTTATAGTGGAAGTAAAGTAAGTGAAGTATGTTTTTGTTTGCTGTTGATATAGAAACTCACTCTGATGACGGCTTCATCTCCCCGGTTTCCTTCTTTCCAGACATCACAGATGAAAATAAGGTCAAATTGAGATTTACCCCATTGGATGACAGGCTTTCAGTAGCCTCTTTCATGCAATTTTATTTTACCTAGACTTCACACTTTTTTTGATAAGGCTAGCAGCGGGAAATCAATAAAAAGCTGTGTTAGATGACACCACTTAGCGGCTAACCCTGTTACTCTCGGTTAAGAGAAAATGTCAGAGGAGGATTTGGGAAGCAGTAAGGAGACCTTTCAGCTGGTGGTTCCACATAAGCAAAGGATGTTAGAGGTGGTGGCAGATCTGTAATTCATGAACCTAATAGTAAATCCTGCCTAACATTTACTGAACTGTAATAAGTGTGTTACCTGACTGGTCAGTGACTATAATTAATCATTCTGTAGCTCTTTTAGATATAATTCTTAAAGACAGTATCTCCCCATACTTACAAAGAGCAAAATTCAATTGGAGTGTAGCTGTTGTCAGAAAGAAACAAAGCAAAACTCTCATTGGCAGCCTGTGCACTTTTTTATCATGTCAGTTTTGATACTTCACATAATATAGTATGAAATATGACTCTTTAAGTGTAAATAGGTGGGTAACGAGAAAAGAATATCTATATAGTGGTCAATTTAGTCTGATTTGTGATGTAAATACAGACTTAAATTAATCTTTATGTAGTGGTTAGATTGATTCCTGGCAACCTACTATTAACCTTTTCAAATTATGCATTTCTGAACCCTCTTAGGTGAGGTTAATCACTCAGAAATTTTAATTAAGAATTTTCAGTAATTTATTCAAAAAGACCCCAGTTTTAATGCATATGTCAGCTACGTGAGGTGTAGAGGGTGAAAAGGTTGCCATTTAGTGGCTTAATGTTTTAGGCTAATACTGGTTCTTGTTCCCCATCTAGTGTCCAGGTAAATGAAGCGCGTGAGAGTCTGTCAGGCACGTATTATATGATTACATGCAATAATTTAGCTTAAAGCTCATAAACAAGAAAAACAAATCCTGCATGAACACTGGATAAACTGTAGGCTATAATTAAAAAATGATTCAGCGGCTGATGCTGAGCTTCTCTCTCCCTAAAAACAGTATGGTGTTGCTACTAAATTAATCCAAAAAGTTTAAAAACAAAATATATTACACACAATTAGATAATATTGATAGTGTTAGTGTCAGGCTAAAACTGTTTAGAAAAACTGTCATGTGCATAATTTAAATGCAATACACAGTTTCAATGATCAAATGACTAAAGGACAGATGTACATTTTAAAGAACTACATGAACCCTATACCACAACATCTGGACCAGTTAACCACTGAAGCATATAATCCCTTTTTTATGTTCTTGGAAGAAACTCAGAAGACATGTCTGTAATTTGCAGATAACATGGCTGAGTGACTGGAACATGGCAAAGGGTCTTTTTTCCTTTTTAATCCTTTCAAAAAGTTTTGCTTCACCCTGCACGTTTCTTCTTGGTCTCCTGAATGAACAGGGTTACTCAGAAAATCTTTCACTGTCAGTTCAGTTCAGTAATATAACACCAAATCACAACAACAGCTGCCTCAACAGGCTTTATATCATAAGGCAAAGACCCTAAAATAATATACTGCTTCAAGAATTCTTTATTGGAAAGCCTGGACAATTCTGGAGATTGTAGAGCAATGCTGCCATCTAGTGGAATTCCATCTGCAACTGAAGCAAAATCTTTGTTGATAGTCCCTCCACATTGTAACCGATTTCAAATGGTGCTAGACATGATGGAAACTCTGAACACCAGAGGAAAACGGTCAGCCTTGGTAAGAGGGGGAGAGGGGGGTCTAGTGGTCAGAGAACTGGGATCAAACTGGTGTTTTCTTTCTGATTTACTGAGCATTAGGGTTGGAATATTACATGGAGAAATGTACAAGAAATCTGGAGCTACATCTAAATTTATGACACAAACAATGCAGTAAACTTTCTGTCAACCTAATGAAGAATATGGTTCAGTGACATCACTCCCGAAGTGTGTTCCCACTCAAGAACACCGATTTCAAATGGTGCTAGATGGGATTTTGTACTCTAAGACACCATCTGAAACCAGTTCCCTGGGGAGGATAACTTTGAGAGAATCCATTGTCTGAAGGCATGTCCTCATCTGAAATTAGAAAATAAAATAAAATAAATAGAAACACTGCTGTAACCACTTTGAGCACATCATTTTACAGTTGATTTGTCCAGTGTCTGTGGGAACACAAAATCAAAGCAGAGTTTCTGGCACATTTTGTGTTTGAGAATGAGACGACAATGAAGTTCATCAACATGCTGAATTTTCATTTTAGCAACTGATTTGTTCTAATACTGTCAAAGCACCTCAGCCCACAAGGTAGTAAATTTGATTTGTGTACAAATAAAAATAATACTAATTAAATTTCCCATTAGGCAGATGTTCTTTCCTGAAGTCATAGCCACCTGCCCAATGTAATTAATGATGCCCTTTGAAATGGCAGTAACACTAGTTTCACGAATGACAGCTTTTTGTTTTGACTACATTATGGAGAAAAACATTTTTTTTAAGGCACTAATCTGTGGCTTTTTCAGAAGGAGAACTCGTGCTGTGGTGCTGAAATTACATAAAAGCATTTTTGATGGACATCCCTTTAACTTTTAGATAATGACTTTGAAACAAAAAATAGAACTGTTTTCCTTATTTATGATGAAACTGACTCTTTATGCTAAGTACAGCTTACTGAATATGTGCAACATGTGCTACAGACACATTTGATTTAAGTTCAAAGATTCAAGCTAAAAAGTCGCTACTTTAGAATTAAAACTTTCCAAGTGGAGACAAATTTAAATAAGAACTCCAGACTCAGGAAGATTCAGACACTGAGAGCAACAAAATGATTGATGGACAGAACACTTCAGAATGACACAGCAGCTCAGTATCTTGCATTAGGAGAGCATCAGGTGATCTCAATGTAATAAAGGGCACAGTAGCAGCTTGGCACCAGTAACGAACTCTAACAAAAATTGTCGATGAATCATACTGTGGAAAAATAGATCGCTGCAGCTCCCTGTGGACTTCTTTGTAATGCACAATAGGATACTGTGGCCTCTCCTGGGTCTGCCTCAGGCATCCAGTCCTGCTCTTGGTCCAAGTGGAGTTGACTGTGGTGCAAAATGGGAAAAATAGGTCCTGAAATAGGTAAGTATTCATTAGTAAGAACTCCTATTGTTCATCCCTATAAGGTATGCAGAGTACATAATGTCCATAGGGAACTCATTTGAGACTTTCTCTGTTGCTGCTCCTGGTTTCTGCTGGAAATACAGCACAACACCAAGACAAATAAAGTGAAAACTCACCACGTTCTATATGTGGGTCGAGCATGAAAAGGCTGGCATGATCCTGCACTATATCAGCTCACTGCGTTCTGCTGATGGGAAAATGTGACGTAGAAACTAATCCCAAAACCATCATGTGTTTTTCAGGCATAATTTCCCTGTCAGTGAATCTCTAATCCTCCTCACTTGTAGTTTAATGTCTTGTATTCACAAACAAAAGCAGTTGTACTATACTGGCACTTGTAAAAAAAAAAACAATAGGGAATATATGGCGGCAAGTGCTATTATGCAGATATATATTTGTGTCCAAACAAAATGCAAAGCTATTGGTTTTGACAGGAACTCACGGTATTTACATGAATACAGTACCAGCTTCAGGAGTAACTCAGGCAGACAGTGTAGTCTAAAGGCCGCGACACTCCTTTCATCCGTCTTTGCCCTGTTTATTCTGACTCCTCCCACGCCACAGTACTAGCCCTGAACTCTGTATCTACGTCTGTCCTGATCGCTTGTTCTTTTTACTACAAGCTCTTTTCGCCATCTATTGCGTGTGCAGAAGCTGCTTTCAGCATCGAAGCAGTTTTTTTCCCCCTGCCAAGTCACCTGACCATCTACGGCTTGTTAAAGGCGCATCACTCCGGTTTGAGTTACGCAACTAGTGGTTTAATTTGAATCACAATATCAAGATGCATGCAATCACCACCTTTACCTTTACAATCATAGGCAAACTGCTTTAAAAAAGGATTACAGGTAACATAACTGTGTCCCAGTGCGTGTGTGTGGATATATCGATACACACACAATCCCAATCTCAGCAGACTGTTAATGTGTCACAGAGAGAGACACTGGGTTGGGCCAAATTAGAGCAGGTGACGTAAAATGAATGCCGAATGCCTACATATGTGTGACACCGTGTGCGTGTGACAGTGGGGGGAGGGGTTGTGTACTTGTGTGCACGTGTAAACAGGGAAGGTGGTTAATCCTCTTACAGATTAGAGGTCCTAATTTATCGGGAGTGAGAGGGGCAAACTCATCGAGGTGATGTGTTTTTGAACCACCCTTAACAATTGGGCTGCTTAAAATAAACCTACAGAATATTTTGGTTCACAGACGTGAATGTATATATGTGGAGTACACAACACATTGGAGAGCTACTTTAATTTGACTTTAAAGTTGACATTCACTGCTTTTTGATTTACTGCCATTAAAGGAGCTGAGGCAAAAAAAAAAGGAAAAAAGAATCACATGATACCTGTCTGGAACTATTAGACCTCATCTGCTGTTGATTTTTTTTCCTCTACAGACAATGTCCTAACAGTTCCAAATATTTGGATCTTATAAAACTTGGATGTCTCCTCCTATGTTGCATCACCTTCACTTCAGAGCAACAAATTGAAAAATGTTTAGAGAGGTTAGAGCCGTAACGCGTTCAGATGAGCCTGACACTTTGTTTATTGGATCTGCTGCACAATTGGTGGGAATAAATGGGAACGCCACAGGCGGAAGACTTGATTTACACTTTATCACGTTGTCCTGGCTCCTACTCTTCTTGTTGGGATGGGAAATATCTGATGTCATGGTGGTAACAAGAGTGGGGTTATGAGTTAAACAAGTAGAGAGAAAAGTATACACAGATTTAAAATATTTTAAACATGGCTGTAAAAACAAATTAGATTTCACTTTCTGAGAGAGGTGAAACCAGGTTAGTGTTCCCTGCTGATAAGTTATTTTGGACAAAAATACTGAAAAACACAAATAATCGTAAGTATTTACAGTAGTTAAAAACAAGAAATATGGAGGCATTTAATGATGGCAGGTGCCTGTAGACTTGTGGGTTCCAGCTGTTTTTGCCTCTTTCACAGCACATTAGGTACTAGCAGCTAACAATACCTGCAAATGAATGCTGCCTCACACTTATCTATTAATACATCATCATCTGGCAAGGCCAGCAGTGCTCCAAGTTTAAATTTAGCACTGTCATCTCTCGGCTCTGTGCCACCTCCTATTCTGTAATCTGTGTGTAGGAGGGATCTGTTTTAAGAGGCAGTGGGTCGCTCACTATTTTCTCTGAAGGCTTATGTGGGCTACAGGTGATGCTGGACCCCTGCTGTAAACACATCCGTCAATGGATTCACACGGCCTCTCTCGTCTTTGAAAAGCACCTCTTTGCCGCATCCATTTTTGGACCAGCCGAATCAGCTGAATTGCATTTGCTCCGGCTCTAAAAGAGGGATTGTTTTGTAGTAGTTTTTGGTAACCTCTCTGTTGTGAAATTTCTCCACGAAGTCTGAATAAAACTGGGTTGCAGGCTTCTGTTTGTTTGACTTGAGAGCCATCGCCTCCTCCCAAAAGAATTGCAAAGTAACTATTGAGGTCACGTTTCCTTGTCTGTGAAAGTGGGTCGCTTCTGCTGGTCAGCCTTTTAAGACGTGGTAAACATTCCGACTACACGGGGCCTGATTCTCACACCAGAGAAGAATATTCGAATGACCTCTGGCAGCCTTTAAAACCTAATTCAGAATATATTACTTGATTCATATTTTCAATATAATGCAAATGAGCCTTTGTGATGTTTTGCTGTGAGGCCACCCCGACCCTCCTCCTTTGGTGATCAGATTGTGCTTTCTCCCGTAACTTCTACCTCAGTTTTAAAACGACCATAATGACATTCCCTAGGGAGTCAAGTTTCTATTCAGTACACATAATTAAAGTTCAAAAGGTCCCCTCCCCTTCTTTGTCTTCCTCTCGCTTTCCATTTCCCTGTCAGTGGTTTCGCAACTCATGAGGCTACTGCTGATTCACCCATTGAGTGAACAAATCCACTTGACAGGATGGTGTTTGCTCTGCCTGTGTGTCTCATTTTCACCTGGTCTCTGAGAGGCAACGAAGCACCTTATCTTCTGTCCCTTTGACAGGTTAGCAGTAGGAGGGACCACACCTTCCTTCACTGAGGTCATAAGGAAGGTAGGAGTGACCAGCCGCCTCAGTGCCAACAGCAACAACGCTGTTATCACATCAAGCGTGTCAGTGTCCTATTGTGCTCTGGCAGGGGTACATTACAAGCTCTAGTAAAGTGTGACAAATCTGCTAAATGGCTCCAATTTACAGTAACAGCGAAGATTGCAAAACTATGACTAGCAGCTTAAGGCTGTGAGTAATTTATTTAAGTTTTATAATCCGGTTATCTTTGACCATGCCACCAATATAGCGTAGGGTTTAGTAGGCCCCAGAGATAGAGGAAAAACACCGAGTGGTCATTCGAGAGGAAAAATACCTGTGTGTCAACATCTCTGCACAGCAAATAATATTGCCAGCTATTGTATTACTCAATAGCACCCCCTATGTTTTGGACATACAGCTTGTTTTTGAAAGATCAAGTGCACACTCCCAGGTTACTATTAAGGACCTCCTGGGATCTCTGTGACGCAGCAAATGTTGCTTGATACCTAACCCACAAATCAAGCTGCGTCACCATTGTGTTGCTTACTAAACGCTCAAGTTTTTATTTCCTCTCAAATCCCACAAATAAGAGCACAACACGTATATGTACGTTAGTCTTTATTCAAAACTGCACTTTAATGATGACAACACAATGAAAAATGAGGCCACTGGCTGTTTAATGATCGTGCCAATACGAACTGCGTAACATCGTCCTCTCCCACAACAGGATTACGCACTATCCATCTCTTGCGCAGCATCCTATTCCGAGCTCTTCCTTGACACGCCATCCCTGTCGACACCACGCTTTGTTTACATCCTCATTTTAACGTTAAAAACAGTCACAAGTCAAGTTTCGGAATGAGCTCAACTACGCTGTTATGCCTTCGCAGCACGTTCAACCATCGCAGCGGAAATTCCCACTGGATTTCAAGTGGCTTGTCGGAGTTCGCGCTGACGCAGTTTAATTTACCTGTTGTCATATCGATGATGAAGCACCGTGATTTTACAAAAGTGTTTAAAACCGCTTTTTGCCATCAAGCCTCCGCGCCCTAGCCTATAAGACTGTGAAAGCAAGACTTTTATTTTCTTTCGTCATTCTTTACACTCTCACGATAGCACCCCTGGGCTTTTATTCTTACCTTTTCATCCAGCAATCCAGTGGTTATGAATTACATAGTGGTATTCTCTACGCAACATACGCAGTATTATGTCGCTTTGGCCATGTAATAGCATAAATAACTTACGTGTTTATCCCAAGCCTGTCTTCCTCCCGTGGCGAAGGAGTGTCACTCACTTCCCGGCCGGTGGCACTCAGACCCGGTCCTCGCTGAACTATCAGTCCATCTGATTCAGGTTTCGACGTTACTGTCGCCATTATCAATCTCAGAGCGCGCGTTATCACAGTGTATTCCCCTAACGATTTTCCATAGCGCAAGACGAGAACCCCGCCCCTGACACTCCCCCGGTTACTGATTGGCCAAGCGGCTGGAGACTCTTTCGTCATCGCCAGAATCACATGTGGCTGACGCATGTTTACAAACATCGGTGAAATCACATGGTAATGGTCGCCGTTTTACCGTAAACTACCTCCCACTGACGCAGATACCAGATGTCGTGACGAGAGGCTGTTACGAAAAAAAATGAAAACAGCAAGTAGAATATATAAAGGATATTTATCATGTTAGATATAAAGAGTAGAAATCGCTGGTACACTTTACCTTTGGGGGGTGGGGCGCATTTCTATAAATTATATAGCTTTTCAAAAATTGTTTTCTTCTGCCCTACTCCCGCTAATGTCGCACGAAAGTGGACTTGGGTTATACTTTATCAGGCAATAATTGCTTACATTTTAAATGGCTAAAAAGATATGAACCATGATCATTTTAAGTAATATATTTCATAGCTGCTACACACAGACGAAGTTATATTAACATCCACATCAAATTATATAGAATGCTTAATTTAATGGCCTTGTGTTTTGAAGTACTCTCTTAATAAGACTAAAGCCACCCCTCCCACCCCTTTTTTCTTCTTCGTAAAGGGACCTCCTAAAATGTTTTGTAACACAACTGATCCTGCAGTAAGCTGTAAGGTTACAAGAAAAAAACAAAAAAACAATCGTCTACATTGCAATGAGCATTGTGTCACGATAGATGGCACCATATTCATGAAATAGTGACTTGGTACCGTGAGGTTATTTTTATGGGTGCATTATACTATATCAGAAGTGAAATTCTAGACATTCACTATACATCTTTTGTGAGTAACAGATGACTTCTATCCTATAAACATGCTATATTTTTTTATACCAAGATTCGGGCAAGGAGCTGCTCAAATGGTAAAAACAAAACCATAGACTGTGTGATTCTGTATCTGCCTTTGGAGCTACTGCAGTTTGTATAGTTCGGTTATTATCAGACCGAAGAAGACATTCATTCTAATTTAGGCGGTAAACGTCACAAATCCCGTAGCAACCATTACTCTGACGTGATTCACTGCTTTACTTCACTGCACTTTACGGTAATTGTTTTGTCATGTAGCTTATGTTTTGGTGGGATATTTATGGCAGCTGAGACTAGTTATTAAAGTAATTAAAGATCCCACTCTTACACAGACAAACAAAGCCATCCTGGTATGTATGTTTAAAGTGGTAGCTGTTTGATTAGACTCGGTTATTTTGATTTTTATTACACCTTCCGAATTATGTTCTTGTTTTTGAGAAAAAGTGAAAAATATTATTAATTTGTAAGAGAACAAATCTGTTTTAGTCTCAGCAGTGTTACCAGGGCAGCTATGTGGTTTAAATACAACCTCTCTAAGTTTGATATAAGTTCTTGTTTAAGAGCAGCATGATAATTGACTGAAGGACAAATTCCCAGTAGATGGAGACACAGCTATCATCTGAAAGGCTAGCTCAGTGGTATCAAACTGATTTCAGTTTTGATCTGTTGTAGATGGGAACACTGAAACTACTGTCCAATAACCTAAAAAATAAATAGTTTTGCTTTCTTTAAATGTTCAGAAGATTAAGTACAATCTGAAAACATTCACATTTAATTAATTCATTCTATCCGTAGCAGCCTGGGGTTTCTTTAGAAAAATAAGTTCCCTTTTTAGCTTTATGACCTAAAGTCATTACAGAGATGCTCATCAGTGTAACCACTATGGTCTACAGAACATCGCTGATGTGTTTGTCAGTAAGAAGTGAGTAAAACTGTGGTGATGATTCAGACTCCTGCTCAACATATAGTTTGCAGTTCTTACAGTAACTCTATTGATGTCACTATTCTTACCAACTTGCAACACAAAATACGTACACACCTACATACAAACTTATATATTCCTTCTTTGCAATTATTGCACATTTTCTTCTATATAGTGGAACAGGTTGAACACTTTGGCCCACCAAAGGGACTACTGGTCCTGGTTTCTCATCCCCTGTTAGGTCATCCACAGAGTGGAAAATATAGGTTGGTTTTGCACATTGTGTCATGTTTATAGGACAACTGTCACATTAAATTACAAAGACATCAAACACAAACTAATTTATTGTAGCTTCTTTAAATCTAAACTAAATTAAACTAAATCAAAGAGGATATAAACTTTGGGTTTGACTGCGAGCTAGAATGAGAGATTTTAAGTAACATGTTTTGATATGTGCAATGATGGACTGATGTGGTCTTCTTTAGAGTCATTGCTGATCTGCTGCCAGCCAACACTCCACTAACCTTTCCACCCTCACGGCTTTACAGCAGCAGCACAGACAATGGAGGAGTGAAGCCCGGCAGGCTGGGTAAGTGAACCATTACAGTAGGCATGTAAGGGCTGTCAGCATGTAACAACAAGGGCTGATAAAGGTCACATCAGAATGACAGCAGTGGTTAATTTGCTGTGGCTGCACATTAAAACACATATGAAGTCAGGCTTTTCACACATGCAAGCCCGCTCTCCAGTGTATCTGGACACTGTCAGGTCACTTGTTAACTAAAGCTACATTTAAACTTTTAGTAAACCGAACTAAAAATAAGAAAGCACTGAAACATCAACTAAAATGTAGTGTATTTGCAAAACTAACTCAAATGAAATGAGAATATATCAGAAATACATTAAAAAAAGCTTATGAGCTAGACTATCGGTGGATTTTCTCTCATCTGAGATACCAAGTATACCATCTTCAGGGTACCACAGACCAAGAAACGAGCAGAAGGTAACATGTCATGTCTAGCGTTTTGTTAAATTCGTCACAAAAAACATACAGTGTCTTTTAAGAGTGTTTATTATCTATTTGAACATAACAATCTTTTTTGAATATCTTTGGAAGTAATTAACATGATGAGGAAAGAAAACAATGGAAGGTCCTAGAATAAAGGTAGTTAACTATTTAATTTTATATAAGGGAAATTCTAGATTCTATATGTGCATTACAGTTGGATCAAAAACACTTCACAATAATGATTGCTATCTATCTTTTTGCAAAGACTTGAATATATCGTTATCAACGCAAATATGCATTTTATACTAAAGATTATATGTGTAGCAAAATACAGCATTACATTTATGCAAATATTCAAGCTCCATTGTAGCAGACAAAGTTGAGTCTGTCTGCACAGTCCCAGCTGACCAAGTGCTGCTCATCCAGTGAGAGGGCCCCACAGCGGTGAGTCCAGGTGGGACACTGAGGCATCTCGTTTTGGTTCTTGGCCTGGTGATCAGCAAGGATACGATCCACCCAAAGCCAGCTGCCAGCTAGGTAGCGGAGGCTGGTCCACATGTTGTTGATTTCGGCTGTTCTGCTTGTCGCCATGACTTGAATCAGATCAGAATATGAGCGCAAGCTGAACAGTTCCATGCCCTTTATACGACAGTGCTCGAGTGCTTCCTCCCACGTCTTGTTTTCTTTCACCAGGACCAGGTGGCTCTTAAAGCAGAAGAAGAAGAATTTGTTCTCACAATTCTTTTTACGCCAGCCAGCTTGGTTTTTTACAACACATCTGTTATTAGGATCTATAGGGTCCTGTGGATCCCAGTTGAAGAAAGATGCATTTGTCCCCCCTGACCACTTCCAGTTATCACTGTCATCCTGGTAGAGACCAATCCAGTACAATTTTTGTCCCGATGGCAAAGAGGAAATGTAACTGCTGAATAATTCCTCTTCATACTGGTTACCGATTGATGACAGATCAGTATATTCATCTCTGCAGTATTTTCTGGCGTCAGACCAAGTCATTTCTCCTTTGACATAATAATTAGTACCAAAGTAGGTGCAGAGGGTCATCTTGAAGAGACCCATAAGAATAAGCAATCTGAGAGTGCTTATCTTCATGTTGAGTGGATGTTAGTTTCTTACTGTGGAATGACTTAACTCTGTTGGGGACTTTAAGCATTTGAAGGAGCAGCAAGCATCCAATCAGAGTTCATTTTAGCCTGGTATGAAAATGCACAGGTGTACTGAAATTAATTGATGGCATTCACAAATAAGGCTGCATGGAAAGTATTAACTAATGATTATAAGGGGTTTGACTTTGTTTGAAATTTTCCCAGTCATCTGTGCTACTCATTCAGGACTGATAATAGAAAAAAATTGGTATCATTCTGCCCTCTCTGTGGGAAATTATGGCATTAATTAGTTGCTCAGAAGTTTTTGTTTGTTTGTTTGTTTTTTAATACGCAGATTTTGGTTCTCGGATTCGAATGTGATGTTGATACTAGCCTGTCAACCAGGGTTAACTTCTCAGCATTAAGCTGATTTGCAGACATCAGGTTTCTAAAACTCTGTTGGCCTTCCCTTAACTTTTCAGAAAACATAAACGTGTTAGATAAATAAAAAAAAAACATTCAATTTTAACAGAAAAAAAACTGGTGAGACTGAAAATGATTGAAAATAGTGTGTTTTGTGTTGCCCTCCGTGTAATTCACATGCAAACTCAGGACTATTAATCCATGCAGTCTGCTAATGAAATGTTTTGAATTTTTCATTTGTGCTTTTAACTATGAAAATTTACACTACAGCATTTAGTCATGCAGGCTGCTTTCTGCACTGCCTTAGTCAAAATATTGATTTGCATTTCATTAGGTAGCATGACTGAGAACCCTGCATAATGTAATCACAGGACCACTGTTAAACTCCTTTCATTGCCTTTATTTTGAAGAATTTGATCAATATGGAATAACTAGAATTCTTTTTCTTCTTCTTAATAACAGGAAGAAAAATAAGAATTTTAGTTATTCCATTTTTGTCAAATACTATTGTATTGACTGCGATAACATTAGGGATAAAATATGTTTTTGGCAATTTATTATAGATGGAAGTAAATGTGTAAGCATACTGCAAGGCTAACACTGGACTTTTTTTGCACAAAAACTGCATATAAAAATTCAGCTAAGTAATAGGTGGATTAATTAAAATAAAAATTGAACTTTTTCCTATGCAGATGGAAAGTACAGAAAAATATTGAATATGTTAAAAAAAACATCAGCAGTGCATTAATGCAACCATAAAAACAGAAAAATATTTGTCAGTCTAAAGCAATTAAACTGTGACCAGTGTTCAGTTAAAGGGGTTTTGTTGTTTCCTAGGCTAAAGTCTAAATCACTAAAGCAACTGTCATTTTTATGTCAAATTTATATAACATGAATAGCCTGGCAACATTTTTTTATACCTCAGTGATACTAAAGGTCCAGGCAACTTACAGTCAGTCAGGTGACCACGAACTCCTCTATATATGAAAGTCTTCTACATTAAATGTGAGACCATTACACAACAATGTGCAAGACTGTTAAAAGTCCATAGAGAAAAGGTAAAGTGTTATTGTTGCAAAAGGTGGTTCTATAAGTTGTTGAATCTTGAGGTGTACTTAGTTTTTCATGCACTACTTTTGAAATTTGACTTTTTTTTTAATTAAATGAAAAACTACATAGTATAATATGGCACATGTTTTTTGTTTTGTTTTTATCCGAGGTTGTGATTTTAAAGCTCAGTGCACGCCGAGCCAAGCT
The DNA here is from genome assembly GCF_041146795.1 of Maylandia zebra. Taxonomy (NCBI): domain Eukaryota; kingdom Metazoa; phylum Chordata; class Actinopteri; order Cichliformes; family Cichlidae; genus Maylandia; species Maylandia zebra. The sequence goes on along the minus strand of NC_135171.1, from coordinate 33,644,716 downwards.
CATGCTGAACGGATAGTATTTCCAGCTATCTGTGTTACCCATTAAGATCAAATAATGAGAAGACATCAAGTAGTGAGTCTGAAATTGTGTATTTTTCTGCCTTTGTACATAAAATTTCAATAGTCACTGATTTTCTTTTGTCTTAATATACTGAATGCGAATGTGACGATACAGATAGAAATATGTACTTATCTCTCAGATACCATTTTCCTCAATCTGGTCTCATCTGGGATTGAACTGTTTTGGGGGCATTTTCTATCAAGCTTAAAAATTGTGTTACTTTTACATGAATTGTTCATAGAGTCCAGTTGAAAATTATACAAGCATTAAAATATTAAATGAGCTAGTGTTAGTGGAACTGTCCTGTCACTTTACTGCACATTTAAAGTCATCAGTTTTTGTGGTGGAGTGTTCAATAACTTTAAAGAATACAAAGAAGTAGTTTATTTTACTTGTTTGTTTAAGGTCTTAAATGTGTGGCTCCAGACCCACATGCAACTTATTTGCCTTTCTCATGTGTCTTCCTGTGACTTTGACAAAATGAGTATGAAAATTTTTGCTGAAGTTTAATTTTGTACTATCAGCATTTAATTGAGTCAGTAGCATAAATACAGATAGGATTCAAAGTGGCCAGAGCTTTATTACGGATCTTTTTCAAAGTAGCCCTAGATATACTTATAGAAATAATCTTCCTCCATTCCCAGTTCCTCTAATTTGTTGGTAATTTAAAAAAAGTAAATACTAAGCAAGCAATTGTGGTAAGGCAACATAACAGGAGAAGATATACTTTATTTATCCCAAAATCTGGAATGTCTTTTGTTACAACACATAAACAGACAAAAGAACAGAACAACAAACAACTATCGGCGTATATTTCATGGAATTTAGTAAGTATTGAAACTGACTTTGATGACTATTTTGTCATCACAATTTACATGCACATTACATTTTAGAACAACATAATCCATTTATGTTTGTAAAGTCATAGATATATCTATATGAGCTGATATGTGATTTCGTAGTATAGATTATATGTATATCACACTGCACTGACACAGTTTATCCTACAACAGATGGAAAGGTTTACAGTAGCAGATAAAGTTCAGCCTGTCTGCACAGTCCCAGCTGTCCAAACGCTGCTTGCTCAGTGAGAAGGCTGCACAACGGTGAGTCCAGGTGGGACACTGAGGCAGCTCCTGTGGTATTCTAGACTGCTGGTCGTCAATGGCCCTATCCACCCACAGCCAGGTGCCAGCTAGGTAGCGCAGGCTGATCCACACATGGTCAGTCTCCGTTGCCTTGCTTGTTTGCAGGACTTGAACAAGTGCTGTCTTAGAAAGTAAACTGACCAGTTCCATGTTCTGGCTGCGACAGTGATCGAGTGCTTCCTCCCACGTTTTGTTTTCTTTCACCAACACCATGTTGTTGTGAAAACAGAAGAAGCTGAATTTGTTCTCACAGTTGTTTTTAAGCCAGCCAGCTTGACTGAATACAACACATTTTGTGTTTGCAGCTGCATCATGCCCTTTTGTCCAGTTGAAGAAAGATGCATTTGTTCCTCCTGACCACTTCCAAGTGTCATGGTCATCACTGTAGAGGCCAATCCAACTGTCTTGTTGAAGTGATGCATCATCTTTTTCCTCTGAATCTGAATGAACAAGTGAAAAAAGTTGAAGCAGTGCATCTTCTTCTTCCTGATTGTTGATTGAAGACAGATCAGTGTAGTGCTCTCTGCAATATGTTCTGGCGTCTGACCAAGTCATTTTTATGCTAACATAATGATTGTGCCCAGTGAGGATACCAAGGGCCAATTTGAACAGAACTGTAAGAATGAGGAATCTCAGAGCACTTATCTTCATCTTGAGTGTACAAGAGAGTTCCCTTCTGTGGAATGACCTTGTCCTATCAGGGGTTTTAAGGAACTTGAAGGAGCAGCAAGCATCCAATTACAATGCATTGTAGGCTGTTATGAAAATACACAGGTGTACTAATTGAGGGCAGTTACAAATAAGGGTATTACGTTAAAAACTACGTAATATAGTTATGTAATATATACATATATGTATATATGTACATACGTTTTAAGTAATGATTTTATGGATTGTGGCAATATTTTGTGTTATTAACTTACACCCTGGATAAGAACATTGGTGGGGGAGATTGTCACATCTTGCAGGAGCTTTCCTCTCCTCAGGAACTCTCTGCAGGAGGGGGAGATACAGGAGAGGTGGAGGAAGATCTCAGCCTGGGCGTCTATTGTCTCATGTAGTCTGGAAGATGAGTGGATGGTGGGGTGGGTGCAGTTTTCTCTGTGGTGGGGTTGGGTGGACTGTCCCGGGCTCTGTGGGGCCGGGGGGCGCTGCTGCACTGGGCCCCGGTCTGGATGGGCCTGGGCCCCCTTTCCCTGGCGGGTCGTGGAGTATGGGAGTGCCTACTGGGGTCAGCGGAGGAGCTGGCCCCAGGGAGGGGTCACCTGCCCCTCCCTTCCTTCCCTCCCCATCTCCAGCTGCCTCTCTCTTCCCGCTCCACCACAACCACCCACACATGGAGGGCCTTGGAGTAGGGGTATGTCACCAGGGTGCAGAGGAGGCTACCCCCCCGTCCCCTTCTGGCTGCCTCTGCCTCAATTTTATCCCACAACTTAGACATTCACATTACTCACACTCTCATTACACATACATATAGGATCTTGGGGGTGGGCACGATACACGGAGTCCAAATTACCATCAGGGTGTACACCTCACCCCTGGCGTCGTTGCCCACCTCTCAATTTTAAATACACGTAGACATTGAGGGCTAGCAGGAGGGACCATGCGCTTACCTGCTGCTCTCTGGCAGGTAGCTCCATGCCCTCCTGGGTTTTAATTGCACCTTAGAACACACATGCATCAACACTACAATGAGCGGGTGGAGGGAGGTTTGGAGTCTTCTCTCACCCCCGTTCTCTGCGGCCTGCTGGAGCGGGGGGGCTAGGAGGAGGAGTTGGCCGTCCGACTGCGGTCTGGAGTGTGGGGCCTCCCCGCTGCTGCGGAGTCGGGGCGGTCTGCCCCCCCCCCACCGCAGGGAAAAGGGTAACACCACCTGGGTCTGGGTGCAGTTCCCCCCTCCAGGGGCAAGGGTACCTAGACCCGGTTCGTAGAGTACGCTTGGGGAGTGTGATCGTGTGCACAGCGTCTCTTTATGTCTGTCTCCACGTTGGTTGAGTGTGGAGTAAGTGCATATGAGAGCATGAGGGAATGGATGTTTGTGTCTGTGTGTGCCTGTATGTCTGTGTCTATATGTCAGGTTGGGTATCAGACGCCACCTCTCTGGGGACATCTCAGGCCCTCCAAGGTTTGGAGGCCTATCTCCACCCACCACCACTTCCCCTGCCAGTGGCGGACTCCCTCAGGTGTCGGTGCGTTGGTGGTTCTTTGTGTGTGGGGGTGGGCGTCCGGGTACACACCGGCTCACTCCTTGACGGCCGCTCATCGGGGCCTGGAGCCTGGGGCTCGCTCGGGCCACTTCGGAGGTGGGGTGCCCCCGGCCTCTCGGCCTGGGGCTCGGTCACTCAGGCACAGCTGGCTGCCGGCGGAGCTCACGGGCGCGTCACTGCAACTCCCCCTGGCTTCTGCTCCACGGCTGCTGAGTGAGCCCTCATCTGGGACTCTCCTCAGCTCTTACTGGGACAGTGGCGCGGCTGCCCCTCTGTTGGTCTTCCTTGGTCTCTTGTGTTCTGGGGGCCTCTGGATGTCTGGAGTTTTGATCTCTTCCATACCTGCTTCATACCCTGGAGGACGGGGCTGTGGCTCCCCACACTCCATAGCAGATCGTTACATGGAGAAACCTTTGGAATGCAAGCATGCTGATCCACACAGGTATGCACACAGGTGTACACACGGGTATTCACAGACGCGGACTACAGCTTTCTTGGCTGCTGCCTCAAAGCACATTGTGCGCTGTCTATCTTGCGTGCTGCACAATATCGTTTATTATTTAGTATCTACTGATATCTACTGCTAGCTAGTTTATTGTGATGGTGCCGTTTTTTTTATTATGTTGCTCTTTGTTGTTTGCTTTCTCTTCTGTTTTTTTTCTCCATACAGGTGACCCAGGTGTTTTGTTTTGTTTTTTGTTTTTTTTTCTTCCCCCCCCTTCTCACCGTCTCTTCTCCCCTTTGGTTTTCTTTCTCTCCCTCTCTTTCTTTCATTCTTTCTCCCTGTCCTATCCCCCAGTCATGTCTGTCACTGTGACAAAGTGGGTGAGAAGACCATTTGTCTACATTCTTAGTTAACATTCTTGTTTTGATTTAACCATATTTCACATGTAATCTGCAATAGGCAAACATCTACTATCCCGGGTTTGTTTATGTTCTGCACTTTTACAGATTATATAATATAACATCTTGGTTTAAATCAATTCATGCAAGTTTGTTAAGTTAACATGTTATTTATTTCAACTGTTAATTTGTATTGTTTGAACTTACCTTTACCTACCTGTCTTCCAGAAGCAAAAGGAGGAAATGTAGTTCTACTTCCTGCTTTATACCTTCTGGGTTCATCTGAGGTCACAGGAAGAGACCAAGGGCAGGAGGGGAAGAATTCTTATAATTTAATAAAGTTGATTTTAAAGGGTTTATAAAGAAATAGATTTAATGTTGTGATATGTATTGATTACACCAGAGTTTATGTTGCCAGTCAAGAGGAGTAGTAGAGGATGAATATAATCATGTTCATCTCACCTACCTACTGAATGGAATAGTCCAGAGGAGAAAGTGTTTGATTAAGGGGACTATTTAAGCAGACGAACTCAGGTGTTTCAGAAGAAGGGTTCAGGTCAGTGTAGCTGTGTGCAGTTTGACCTTAATTTCCGTTGATTTAAGTTCAGTTATGTTTATTTGAATTGAGTTTATTATAGAGTTGAGTTTCTTATTTGTTTCTTTGTAAATATTCTTGGGCCACAGAATGGTGAATAAATCACTTGCTACACTGGACAGCATCAGTCTCCTGCACTTCTTTGACCGCTTAAGTCGAGTCCTACCACATTTGGTGGCAGCAGTGGGATTCCAGGCCAATTAAGGAGTGGAGAAGATGTCTACCCGAGCAAAGAGAGGGCATGTACAGTTGTGGATGAGGAAGAGCCTCAGGAGCAGTACTTCCCTTCTTCAGCTGTCAAAACTGTGTTTCCAGATTTAAACCATTTGCCTTTGGAAAGACGTCAGGAGGTGCAATCACTTATGACCAAAGAACTCTTCAGTCTAAAGCCAGGTCGTACACACCTCATTGAACACAAAATCACTTTGCATTCTCCAGACCAACGGCCAATTAGAGATACCACTTGCCGTATCCCAGCTAAGCTATTGCCTGAGTTGAAAAGTGAGCTGGAGGAGATGCTGGCTGCAGGAATCATTGAGCCATCGCACAGTGAGTGGTGTAGCCCTGTTGTGCTTGTACCAAAGAAAGATGATCCTAAGCTTAGATTTTGTGTAAACTTTTCTAAGTTAAATTCTGTGTCTGCTTTTGATCCTTATCCAATGCCGAGGGTTGATGAACTAATTGATCGTTTGGGAAATGCTAAATTTCTGACTACCCTTGACCTCTGTAAAGGTTATTGGCAGGTTCCCTTGACAGACTCATCTAAGGACTTAACAACATTCAGAGTGCCGAGTGGACTGTTTAGATTCACAGTGATGCCCTTTGGTTTGCATGGAGCACCAGCTACATTCCAAAGGTTGGTGGATCGAGTGTTGAAGGGTGCAGAACAATATGCAGCTGCCTACATTGATGACATTGTTGTTTATAGTGGTACATGGGAAGATCATCTGAAACATCTTGCTGATGTGTTTCGACGTATCGCAAATGCTGGACTTGTCATAAATGCCAAGAAATGTCACATCGCCAAGCCCGAGGTGCAGTACCTGGGTTATGTAATAGGGGGTGGAGGCATTCGCCCTCAGGTTGGAAAAGTGGATGCAGTTGCTGCAGCACTCTTGCCAAACACAAAGAAAAGGTTGAGATCATTTTTGGGATTAGTAGGTTGGTATCGTCGACTAATTCCAAATTTTTCATCAAGAGCAGCTTTATTGACTGACATGACAAGAAAATCTAGTCCTACAAGGATCAGGTGGACGAAAGATGCTGAGAATGCATTTAATGATTTGAAAGACTGTTTGTGTCAGAAACCTGTTTTGCAGTGTCCAGATTTTAACCTTCCATTCACAGTACAAACAGATGCCTCTGAGGTGGGTCTGGGAGCTGTTTTACTGCAAGGAGAGGAAGGGCAGCAGTTGCCTGTCCAGTACATCAGTCAAAAACTTTTTCCAAGGGAAATGAGGTATTCGACCATTGAAAAGGAGGCATTGGCGATTAAATGGGCTCTAGACACCTTGCGATATTATCTTGTTGGGAAAGAGTTTGTTCTTGAGACTGATCATCGTGCTTTGCAATGGATTCATAATATGAAAGACACTAATGCCAGGATAACAAGATGGTATTTATCTCTCCAGCCTTTTCGTTTCCAGGTCCAGTATAGACCTGGACATAAGAATGTCATTGCTGATTTCCTGTCCCGTGACTCAGAGGAGTAACGGTCTTAAGGGGGGGGGAGTGTGACAAAGTGGGTGAGAAGACCATTTGTCTACATTCTTAGTTAACATTCTTGTTTTGATTTAACCATATTTCACATGTAATCTGCAATAGGCAAACATCTACTATCCCGGGTTTGTTTATGTTCTGCACTTTTACAGATTATATAATATAACATCTTGGTTTAAATCAATTCATGCAAGTTTGTTAAGTTAACATGTTATTTATTTCAACTGTTAATTTGTATTGTTTGAACTTACCTTTACCTACCTGTCTTCCAGAAGCAAAAGGAGGAAATGTAGTTCTACTTCCTGCTTTATACCTTCTGGGTTCATCTGAGGTCACAGGAAGAGACCAAGGGCAGGAGGGGAAGAATTCTTATAATTTAATAAAGTTGATTTTAAAGGGTTTATAAAGAAATAGATTTAATGTTGTGATATGTATTGATTACACCAGAGTTTATGTTGCCAGTCAAGAGGAGTAGTAGAGGATGAATATAATCATGTTCATCTCACCTACCTACTGAATGGAATAGTCCAGAGGAGAAAGTGTTTGATTAAGGGGACTATTTAAGCAGACAAACTCAGGTGTTTCAGAAGAAGGGTTCAGGTCAGTGTAGCTGTGTGCAGTTTGACCTTAATTTCCGTTGATTTAAGTTCAGTTATGTTTATTTGAATTGAGTTTATTATAGAGTTGAGTTTCTTATTTGTTTCTTTGTAAATATTCTTGGGCCACAGAATGGTGAATAAATCACTTGCTACACTGGACAGCATCAGTCTCCTGCACTTCTTTGACCGCTTAAGTCGAGTCCTACCACAGTCACGTTTGTAGCAACTGAAAATAAAATAAATTCATAATTATAATAAAGGTCAATCAAATGGACCAATATGGCAAGGCCATGATGATCCACTTGGTAAAATAAATCCGCTTGGCATCTTTCTTGGCCTTAAGACAACAATTCTGATGGCTAAAGATCCAAACGGGACACACACAAAAAAAAAAAAAAGAACATTGGGTATTAACTCTAAAGGAGGGGCATGTTTGTACCCTTCGTTGTGGGAAGCTGAATCCGTATCTGGTGTTGAAACTGTCCTGTCAGTCACAGCTTCTTAGCATTAAGCTTTCTGTTATAAGTTGTGTAAGGCATGCATTAATTTTTGAGACGGCATAATTCAAAAAATTACATAAAAAAAGAGGAGAATATAAAAACATCTCAATCTTGAGATTGAAAAGTATTTAACTTTGTGTGTGTAATGATGGAAGTATTCTCTCCTTGTACCTTACATGCAAACTCAGGGCTATTAATCCGTGCAGTCTGCTAATGATATGTTTTGAATGTTTCATTTGTGTTTTTCACTATGGAAATTTACACTTCAGCATTTAGTCATAGAGGCTATTTTCTGTACTGCCTTAGTCAAAATATTGATTTGCATTTAAGTAGCATGACTGAGAACCTTGCATAATGTATTCACAGTGCCACTGTTAAACTCCTATTCCTTTGCATGTTCTTTTAAATTTGTTCATGTTTACATTTGTAATATAGTCAGTTTTAGAGTAACAATCAAAATAATTGTGTCCTCCAAGATGCATATTGAAAAACAAGTTTGTGCTAATTTAGTGTGGGTGGAAGTAAATATATAAACAGCCTATAAACTAAAAAGCCTGAACTGGACATTTGTGCTAAAAAAAAAACTATGTTTTAAACTGAGCTAACAATTAATTTTGTTAACTAAATGTAAAATTTTACATTTTAATGGAATGTGATCTAATTAATTTACTTACTTTTATTTACCAAGTATATTTATAAATTTCAGTGGCATTTTACTTTTATCGCTTCATGTTTATGAGGGCCAAGAATAATTGTTTTGAGTGTAGTAGCTAGCTTACTAATAAGAGACTAGAAACTGAGGATGTACAGTACAACTCCATATCTTAAAAATCACATTCTTTGTTGCGCCATCCATTAGTTTGCACTAAAGCTTATGTGTGTTACACGTGTCTGGAGTATGCAAGTCCTTAATCCAGTCGTTGATTATTTCCATTATTTCCGAAATGTTTGTGAATATTCCAGTGTGGATACGTGTTGTATTACTTATAATACAGAGGGATATGTAGAGTCTGTTAAGTTTCAACTTGGAGAGATAAAAAAGCAGACACACCAAAAGGAAAGTAAGGAGGTAAGCCTTGTTTTAAGATTTCCACAAGGTTAGAGATAGGCAGATATGCGTTACAATAAATGTCAAGTCTCCTAAAAACAACTCTGCTTTTTTTTAAAAAAAAAAAAAAAAAGTATGGGTTGTGAATTTTAAATTATGAAATGTTTCTATTCATATATCAAGTAAAAACAAAGAAAAGGAAAGAAAAACACAACTCGGCTGAAAACAGCCTGCAGTGATATTGTCAAGAATCACAGTTTATAAATCAGACACAGGCATTACTAACAGAGAAAGCAAACGTATTTACACGTGTAGTATATCAAAAAAAGAAGCCAGTTATTTAAAAGAGAAGCACAAAATGTGTACGTGTCTATCAACAAGGTGATAAGAGCAGCCTTGGGAATGCTGAACTGATGATTGTATTTGTCATTGTGTCATTTGTTTTCCTCCCACTTTTCCCTATAAAATTGACCTGCTGCTGTGCTTCATCATGTTCTGAGACAGTGGTAAGAGTAGAGAAGATCTTGATTTGTTGAAAAGAAAAATTAAACAATCTGTACATTAGTGACAACCATGCAACCACAAAAATAGAAATGCACTTTGTTCTCTGAAACAATTCAACTTTGATCAGAGGTCAGTTAAAAAAATTGAACTTTTCACTAGGCTAGAGTCTAAAGCACTGAGGCAACTGTGTGATTTTCAGCGGACATTTACTGACATGAATAGCTTATTAACATTTTTATACCTCAATGATACCAAAAATCATGATTGTTGCTATTTAATCATTTTCTATGCTTATGTTAGGTCAACAAACTTTTGGTGTCTGTAATAAATGGAAATATGGCTTCTTTTTGTAAATTGCAGTTTGACAATTACCTGTATATAAAAAAAAATGCAGCCAATTCAAGAAAAAAACCATTTAGTTTATGGCAAATACAGAAGCGTTTCAAAAAAAGTGATGGGAGAGTGTCAGTCCTTTTTTATAGGCGAGTCAAACGGTATAAAAACTGGTCACCATTCAGCTGCCTGGCTTCACTGTTTCACTGCAACACAATTGTTGGTTGAAATAACAAAGCATCTTCTGCTTCTTTGTCACGAATCAACATTATATGACATATATGACATTATTTGACTATCCTACAGAGATTGTTTCAACTATATTAAAGTCAAAAGACAAATCCCAGTCAGTCAGCGTGCATAGCGTCTCTTGAATTTGGCAAAAGTAAGTATTCCCAAACTTTTCACATTGGAGGAACAGTCCCCGCTGTCATTATATTGTCAGCAGGGACTTTGTTGTTGTTATCATTCAGAATGGCATGGATTGAGAAGAGAAAAATTGTTGAATTTATCTCAATTTGCACACTGAGGATGAGAGACCAGTGGGTCCCAGAGGATGACTGGCAAAAGAGGTTGAAGGTGTCGTGATTCACATCTCTGTGTCAGCCACGGGGGTCTGGGTGGCAGAGTGTCCATTGGTAGTGGGAGTAGCGTTGGTCCCATTTTCTGGAGGAGACTCTCCATTGACAGTGGGCTTATCAACTTGCTCCTGGGGCAGGGGTGCAACAGACACCAGTGTATTGGCCTGGTTCTCCTCATCAACCTGAAAAGACTCGGCCTAAGAGAGAGCACAGAACCAAGACTTCATTTCATAACTTATTCTGGATTAGAAGAGCTTTAACACAGGCCAGCTACATTTTAACATACAAGCCACATGGTGTGTAATTGAAAATCGATTTGTTTTTGTGGGAGTTGTTTAAATAAGCACACTCTCAGTTAATGTCTTAGGGTGTGTGCTTTTTCCTTGCAGTTTCCACACATACTTGCTTTATTATTTTTCTTGGCAAAAACAAAGTTTGAAAGTGCGAGGGTTTTTACTCTGTCAGTGAGAAGTTTGTGGCCATGACTGATTCTCACAACAGATCTTGATTAAAAAAGCACAGCATCAACAAGCTGTTACACCAGCAATCACATGGATGTACCACCATACGTAATGTACGTGATGTTCTTTAGACAAAAAATTAAACCATCTGTATCCCCCAGGCAAGAGGCTGAAGCAGAAACAAGAGAAAGCACCACCTTAGCTTGCTTACTCTATTAAGTCAGGAATTGACTGTAAGATAATAACACATGTGATCTCAGATCCATATGTACTGTTTTTTTCTGGAAAATTTACAGTCACTGTGTACTTTGGTTAGATCAGGTCAAAGGTTAATTTCAGCTATTTACTCTTAAAAAAACAACCCAGAAGGTCGGTATAACTGTTATAATTTACTTCATTGCTGCTTTTAAAACACAGCACCCACAGTGGCCATCATGTGAAAAGCAACTATTAAAAATAAGGGATTTTTGGCAATAAATCTACCCACCAGTCTGACTCCTTTTGAGTTCTTGCGGTGCATCTTGAGGTAATAACCAGCTACCAGCAGTGCAGCCAGCAACAGGCCAGTCAGCAACAAGGAAACCAGTACCAACTTTGAGTTCTTTCCCCAGCGAGGAACAGCCTCCTTCACATCAGTCTGATTATAAAAATGTGTACAAAGTAACATTAGTTGAGTGTTCAGTCATAATTACAGCACTTGTAGAAAACCAGAAAAAAAGATCACTATAGAAACTGAAATGGGCCCCATGAAGGAGTTATGTTTTTAATACCTATATTTTTTTACTTGGAGAAAAAGATCTTCATTATCCAGTGACCGTGCCTTGAGAGACTTTGGGGGAAAACAGCTCCACTCTTTCTGGAAATGTATGCATAGTTGCTGCAATATATTTCCTGGCTTCAAAGCAGTGTCAAAAAAGATGCCAGTAAGCAGATAGACAGCATAATGAAAAATGAAACGTGTCAGAAAGAGGGAATTGCTTATAAGGTTGTTCCGTATATGTTGGAACAGGGAGTGAACTGTAGAGTATGACAAATGCAGAGAAACAGATGGGTGTAACAGGCACACCCATAACCAAATATTGTTCCCTAGGTATTAGAAAAAAATGTTTTGCTGCTGACAAGTGGATTGTTTGTGGGGTTTGACACCAAGTGTCAGCCTGATGCCTTTGAAAAAGTCTCCAAACTCTTTTCGTATTTCGTATTTTTCCCATGAGTAGCTTCCTGTCGAGTTTGATTATGAGTCAACTTTTAGTGGCTCTTTGGTGCCCTCGTGCTATTGCATAGGTTTGAATCTTTATCTATCTAACAGATAAAGTGACATTATGACACAAAGACAAAAACAAAAGGTAATTGGCACTGAAACTGCATCCAAATTATATGACTATACTGACACTTGTGTGGAGTATTTCTGCAATATAGTGTACTCTAGGTGGGACTTTACCTTGTCTTTTATGTTGTCGTTGTTGAACTTGTTAGCCATGCCTGTAACATCATCTGTAAATACACAAATGTTGGTGTTTTTACTGTCACAAGGTAGACATAACCAGAGGGTGCTATATTGTTGGACAAGATCATTTTTGCTTTAAAAATTTATTGGTGATTTTTAATGTTTAAGGCAATAAAGAAGATGACATTAATGCAGATTTTGCAGGAATTATAACTCCTGCCAGCCAAAACATAAAAAGCTTATTATAGGCTTCAACACTGAATATCAAATTTCAAACTGAGCTTATTAAAATATTGGTACTGACCTTCAACATATTTCCCAGACACAAGGATTTCATCGGAGTTGTTTTCCTGATAGATCTCTAGTTTACAGTCCTCACTACACAGCTCTTGTAGAACGCTTTGAATTTTCACTTTAGATTCCTCCTACAAACAAGACAACAAATAAAAGGTAATTAGCACTGAAACGGTTTTCACATGTCAAAATCTAGAATAAACGTGAAATTCATTGCTAATACCAAATCATTAGCTCCCTTCAAAATCACAGCTCCAAACCTTCAGTATCACCTTTAATCTTTCTCTCATTCCCTAATCCCTTCACGCTCAGTTTCATTTCTCTTTGTCTTTAATCCAGTCAGGGCTATCACAATTCTGTGTGCTACCTTTTCATGTAATCTGATCCAAACAACAGACTCTACCACACCGTAGCAGCCCTTTATCTCAGTTCAAAAAGGAACAGATGGCAGGACACAGTAACAGACAGCCAGGGAATGTGCACGCTTATCTGATAATTCAATTTTTATTTCAGTTTCCCTGCAGTGGCACCAGAATGGTTCAGTTCCATAAATGAATGCACTGCACTAGATAAGCCTTTCAATTACATATTTAGCTGGATAGCCAAGACCTTATTTTGCAGGTCCATCACTGTGTTATATGCAGTGTCTCATATCAGGAACTTCGCATGCCATTACTGAAATACTTTACTCTTTAAATAACGCAAGGGTAAACGCCTATATACCCTACTCTGTTTCAGTCCCTCCCTGTGAGCAAGGTTTACTCTCTGATCTGAAGCACGGTTCATTTCAGATCTCGGTTTCATCCTGTTTATAACCATAGCAGCATAAACTGTACTGCTCAGTTGTGATAAACTTTACATGAACCATTGTTGTTGTTTAATTTGCTCTAGATTAGAGCAAAATTGTTCCTCTGAAATGACAGTGAAAAACAGAAATCCTTGGTAAATGTCTTTGACTGGTGGCACAAGAACCCCCGATGTTATTCTGCTGGTTACAGTATATTCTACAAGGCATTTGCTGCTCAGGCTACATGAGAGCTGTAGCTAACTGAAACCATATCTAGTGAGTTCAGACCTCCACATAGCTTTGTAGACCTCAAAGCTGTTATGCTTAGACACTGGAGAATGTATACTTCTAAACACAAACACACCCACACACACACCCACAGTACTGCCTGAGGTCTCTTTACATTATTCATTTTACAGTAGCGGTGAGCTTCCCATCATGCTCCCACTCCCTCTGCACTCATAGCACCATACATCCCCTGGATTACATACAGCAGAAATATTTTTGGACATTTCCTGGGCAGCGTTTTTCTCTAGCTTCACTGAGATGTAACAGTTACTGCCTTCAAAATGAGGAAAAATTTCCTGCTGAGCTCATGTTCGCCTGATTGCCAGTGGGAATGGCAACTAAACCAATCCGGGGAATATTTTTCTCTCTAGTGCAGTTGGTTGTTTGTGTGAGCACAGGATGAAATGTATGCAGGAATATTTTAAGATTCTTTGTTTTACTCTCGGCTATTTCCGTCTTATTACCTGTATGATTTTGTATATTTTTCTTCCTGCTACGTCTTCCAAACATTTTCATTGTACACCGAATATGAGAATAAGAAACAGAACTTACACAGTTGGAGGATGCCTTGAGTTTCAGACTGACAGCACTTCTGTCTTCGATAACCTCTTTGCTCACGCATCTGACATCATCCTTTGGCACCGGCTGTAAAAAGAGAGAAACCAAAACTCTTAACCTTGATGTGCCCTTCTTACCATTAACTGCAGCATGGCACCAGCCCAATGTAGCCAGTTCCTCTAACCAGTGTTTATACACAGAATTCGATTTAGTGTTGAATTCCTTTGTTGCCCTTTCTAATAATTGTATCATACTTTGATCCTACGTAAAACAATCATCTTAATTCCTATGGCACATTCAAAAACACAATATCTGTAAGTTATTTAAATTAAATCCACTAAACATGAAACAATATGAAACACATAAACAATGGAAATTTACAAAATAGAATAGAATTAAATTTAACTTCATACAATGCAATAAGGAATTCAATATCTTACGCATGTTGGGTGTCCTGTCATCTCTCTGTTTTTAGGTTAATGTCATTCAAGTGCCTAAAAAGTGAAGTATTAATGCGCTCCTCTGCTAAGCTACTTTTTAAGCTACTTAAAAACATCCTTTTTTTAATGATTAAACTGTTATTGATTTTCTATCATTTGCTGATTTCCCTTACACCGAGTCCAAATAACATTATGTCTTAATTGCAAACATGTTTGATGCTCCCAGAACAAGGAAAAAAAAATCTAAGTCACACTTTTAGGATTGAGCTCAAATATTCAGAGATGAAAATTTGTATCAGTTTTTGCTGCAGGGATGACATTTTTGAGTTGATGAACAAATGCAAAGGAAATGTATTTTGTATGAAATCCATCCTTATTTTCTTATGCAAAATCAGCTACCACTAATCCTTTTTCCACATCAGGAATCGTTTGCAAATAACGTCACGCCTGAGTATAATTTGCAACATTTGAAAATTTGATGTAAAACCAGGTGTCCCTCAATGTTCTATGCTTATGCAGCTATATGTTATTCTAAAGTGAGTATTTAAAGTAGACGTCTTCAAATAAGAAGTAAAATGATTTGTTTTGTCCTTTTTTTTTTGTTTTAAATCACATTTACTTGTTTCTATTCAACAACATGCTTTTCTCGGTCTACTCTTCCAGATAAACTTCAAACTAGCAACATTGCGTTATGTTATGACAGCCTGTGCAGTCTTACCTTTGGTTTATTGTTAGGTCCGTCACCTCTTGAAGGTGCTGGAGTATCTGATTCCAGAATTTCCGTGTGTACCACAAATTCTGTTGCACCAAATGCCTTCTGTGTAGCTTCAGTTTGACTGTAATCATTGTCTCCCGGCATCTGTGTAGTTGTAGCTGCTGTAGCCGCTTGAGTTCCTTGTTTATCAGTAGGATATACCAACTTTTGACCTTGTGAATCATCGTTTGCTGAAAATATAATTCAGTTGACATGGTTAATATGGTAAATAGCCATACAATACACACAGTTTCGATTCCAGGCGTTTGCGTAAAAAAGGTGGCAATTTACTTATTATTAAGTATTGCAGTTTGGTTTGAAGTGTGTGTAGACAAATGAGTGGGCTATGGTTTTAGAAAATTGCGTGAGGTTATATGCAGTTCATTCTGAAAAATGATGACATTATTTCAGCTACAGCAATCCATTCAGCCCAGGGGCTTAGGTACACTTTAAATGAACTCTATTAAGTATGTGTCTGTTCGTAGGGACACTGCAGCCCTGTGTTTACAGGTCTAAGATTTTACATTTGTTCTGATAATACCTGTATTCATATAAGAATTGTCAGGACAACTTGGTATTCTTTTGCGTAGATTGTGACTCAAATAAAGTACTCTGTTCTTTCTTCACATAAGTGAGTCCATTTGTCACACACACAAATAAATCTGTAAAACAAACCTCAATAAAAGGTATTATTATTATGTAATGTATAGTGTTTCTTACCAGGAAATTGTGATGGCTTTGGGACCATGTCTCCACGTACTATCGACGATCCCACAGCCGCCGCTGTTTCTTGTTTCATAGGTGCGTCTGTCTGCGCCATGACTCCTGCTGTTAAATCAGAATGTATGTTAAGTATAGGAAAGAATCTTTCAAGGGTTTGTTTTGCATTCAGTTACACGGAAGAAACATGACTTATTGAGTCAGTTGTCCATCATTTTAATTTACCTATGCAGGTGTGATAAGAAAGTAGGTCAGAGCTGTTACCTCTGGTGGCAAATTTAGCCATCGGAGGTAACAGCTTGTAGCATGGATGGAGAATGGTTTTTAAAAGTGTGCTAGCTTAATGTCAGTTATTATCTTAATGCCTGGACTCGATGAGAGCTCTTCAGTGTTCTCACAGTATTATTTCTTCATGTCCCTCGAGGCCTCTGGAGTGATGGAAGATTAGGTAACAGATCGTAGTGCAGTAAATAACTAAAGTCTCAGATCCACGGATCACATCACAAAGTCATTTACTCTGAAATACAATCTTTTTCGCTTCAAGGTTTTAAAAAAGATCCTACGTTTGCAGTCACTTATTTTTGTTTAGACACAAATGGAATGTACAAAATAGTTTCCTGAACTGTATTAATTTGGGTTTCTATCAACCTGTTAAATGCCCTGACTGAATGTGCTGCTGAAAGACACCAGGCAGTGATGCCACAGCTTTTTCCAAATTATAGAATTATGTAATAGGTTACGGCACAGTTGTTCATTTTTCAGGAGACGTGTGACTTTAGGAAAAACATCTTTCATTAATTTCAAAACCTGTAATAACCTGGATTGCTCTAAAGACACATTTGATTTTTGTGTTCGTTTGCTGCTATGCTGCTGCACTCTGCAGTCACTGACTCGAGCTCTTTATTGTGTTTTTGTTAGTGGTAGGATCTAAAAGTCCATACAGGGTACGCAGTGTTCATTCTATTTTACCCAGCTCTCCCTCTCTCTGTCTAACAACAACAGCATTACCTCACACTCAAAACATTCCCATAATACCGTTCTTCTGCAGATCTCATTACTTCTACACTCTTACTAAGTCATTCCTTATTGTCCCATATTAAGTTTGTGATTGATTTCAGGTTTCAGGTTTGCAGTTGCTCTGTACTGCCCCCTCTTGACCTACATTGACTTCATTTTTGTTTGTGCATACTGTATACAGCTGTTACACATTACGTAGATGAACATTAGATTTCTGTGTAAATTTAAGCTGACATTTTACAGCAAACAAAAATTATAAATGGTATATTTAATGCTTACCAATTAGTTGAATTCCTAGTATGGACATATATTCATATTGTAGTTTTCTATTCTTATATAACTCACAGCACCTTACACTACAAGGCACTTTTAACTTTTACATAAATAGTCATACAGTTTTTACTTTCTGTTCATTAAGCCAGAGTAGGAAACTACTTTTGTACTTGGATACTTTGGCATGGAGAGCATACAAACTCTCTCCACAGACAATATTTAACAATAGAAGGTCACTAGAAAAAGTTGCATTTCCTGCAAAAATGCAGTGTAGTGGAATCTACGGTGGCCCTGAAGTGCAAATCACACCAACAAATTGCTAAACACAACAACAAAATTGAGAGGCCCTGATTTGTTGGTGTGATTTGCACTTCAGGGCCACCGTAGGAATCTGCTGTAAACAGTTGAAGAAGCAGAACTTTCTGCTGAAAAGAGGTGAAGAAGTGGAATTTGTGCTGAAAAGAGGTGAAGAAGTGGAATTTGTGCTGAAAAGAGGTGAAGAAGTGGAATTTGTGCTGAAAAGCGGTGAAAAAGCTGAACTTTCTGCTAAAAAGAGGTGAAAAAAACTTACTGCATTCACACAATAAACTATTTAAAAATCACTGGCATCTTTGTGCCATGCTGTTTTCTAATACTTAGGACCCATTACCAAATGCTGTACTTCCTCCTGGGCTTTTGCAGCAACAACCTTCAGTTGCTCTTTGTTTGGGAGTCACGCTTCCCTCCACTTTTTCTTTGATGAATGAAAAACATCTTCTTTTGGGCTGAGATCAGGTGACTGATTTGACCATTGAAGAATATCTCTTTTCATTGCCTCGAGAAACTCTTGCTTTGCTTTTGCTGTCATTTTGGCTCGTCATCCATTTACACTGTGAAATGCTGCCTGATCAGTTTTGCAGGATTTGGCTGAATCTGAGCAGAGTGTATATCCCTGTACACTCGATCAGCAGTCACATCATCAGTAATCAGTTTATTAGCACAGTTCCACATGCCCGTGCTATAACATTGCCTCCACCGTGTTTGATAGATGATGTGGTAATCTTCGGATTACATGCTGTTCCTTACCCTCTCAATACTTTTCTCTTCCCATCATTTCTGGTAAAAGTTGATCTTGGTTTTTCAGAACTGTGCAGCCTCTTTTAAATTTAGACAAATTCTAATCTTGCCTTCATATTTCTGACATGTATCCTTCTCCAAATACTTATAGACCTAATTGTAGTTTAGACTAAATATTGTTGGAACATTTGAATAACCTACACAAGATGTGATTTATTATTTATTTTATTTTCAATATTTTTCTCACATTCTAATTTTTATTGGTTGTTGTGTCATAACTCATCTTTTTTTTCAGGTTGCTTCAGCTTTTCTTGGAGTCATCTCTCTGTCACAAGCTGGGGTCTTCATATATGGGACACATGTGTTTACACACTGGTGACACTGTGACACATTTCCACCAACTTCATAACCCATTGTGACACGCAGGTGCCACAAGTCTAGTGTAAACATTGTGTGTGCTTATAGCTAACAGGTGGGATGGTAATCTCTAAGGAGTTCCTTTGGCATGATTAGTGTCAGCAACTGTCTATTGCAGCTGTCATGTGAGATCTGTTTTGCACTTTGTCATTGTTTTTAATTGCTTTAGAAAACACATAACAGTTAGTGATCTTTTCTGCATCTACATAAAAATTAACAGTAAATATATCATGTGAAAGTTGCAAATATGAATCCTCTGTTTGACTTCACTCTGTATCTCTAGTTTACTTTCAGAGCAGGGACCATCTTCCCTTGTTAAACCTGTCTTTGAGATCCTTTTCCAGCCTGCGGCCTACAGCTGCCCTCCCTCCAGTCCCTCCATGTCTGGGTGGTCTGTCTGTTTATTTTAATGGAAAGGAGGAGGTTTAGTATGGGTGAGATGGTAAGGCATAAATTAGGTTTTCTCATACAAACGTGACATACAGGCTAAAGCTGAAATGTGTTGTTTCAGCTCTGAGGTCATTTTCTGTACTGCATTGACAATTAAAACCCAGTCAATTGTGCTGTAAAACAAAAGTCTAAAGATGTACACTGTGGCTGATTGTTATGTTTAGTCCTCCGTAACAGTCTGGCCTTTGAAGCAGACTCTGCTGGACGCTGGGGAGATGTTGTGGTGAATGAAAACGATAACATTAGCAATATTTTAACATATTTGCTGGATAAAATTCAACTATAATAATGAAGCAAGACCATCTCAAGCACATGTTTATAATTGGCTGCAACACTTTTATAAAGCAAAACATGCGTGTTTTAGCTTGAGGCGAAATAACACAGGGCCTTCTGCAACTCTGCCAACATTGCCAGTAAATCCTGTCCAGCTCTCTGACCAGCCATCACTCATTACACGCAAACAAGTTTTCCTGACAGACCAGAAACCAGATGGAATGAAACCTCTGCAATATAATTACCTCTTATGATCAACATTTACAAAAACATTTGGATCTGAATTTGATCGCATTGTTTTTACCTAACAGTGCTGCTTTTTTGGTAGATTCTTTTTACACTTGCCGTCTGCTTTGGTTATTGGTTTAGAGGCAAGTCTGTTATTTAAAGGTAGATTGTAGCCTTGGCCTTTGTGCTGTAATCGATACAGTGGTGTTATATCCGTATTTTAACAGATTTTCTAACAGCATGACCTTTGAACTCACCACCACCTCACCTCTCTTTACCTTTCACACATTCATTTAAACTACAACTAAATTGGACTTTTAACTGGGTTTACTGAATTCTTATGGTATGGTATGTTTTTTGTCTTTCTGTGTTTAATGTCTAGAAAGGTCAAGATATCAGTCATCAGCCGTGGGTCTAGCTATCACTGCACAAACAAGGCAACTGTAACTGTTGTAATAAACTTAGATTCCATATGTTATTTAGCATAGGCCCTGACTTCATTGCCCTCTTAAAGATTTTCCCATCAGATTGCTCTGAGTAAAGTCTGCAGTCTGGATATGCTAACGCACACCCCCCCATCTCTTGGGACTCTGGATGAAGGAATGTGGCAGGCTTTGGAAGGAGACGAGCCCTCGGTTCCACGCCCTGCTCCCTCCCAACCCTCTGTCTCTCTTCACCCTCTCCCAGTCACGCACAGCTAATCCCAGGCATCCAGCGAGATGAGATTTAACTTCAACCTTCACACCTCCCACAGCATAACATTGCGTAAAGCAGTTTAATTTCTTTCACGATGTTCCAGAAAGTTTGCAAAGATTGCGTCATGGTGTACTGTACATAGGGTGACCAGATGTGTGACCCAAAGACTTTCCCCCCCCCGCTTTCCTCCCACATTGTGAGACTGGGTCCCGCATTTTGATTGTTTCTAGTTAAGCCAAGGTTCAAAAAGAGACGCGCTGATTAAGGCATGTTATTGGTACTGAAATTCCTAAATGGTCACAAGCAGACAAAAGAAATGTAACAAATGTTGCAACAGAAAAAAGGGAATAATGAAATAATACAAATAATATTGGATATGACTATAAAAAAAAGTATTTTAATTTTCTTTTTATTGTACTTATTTTACGAGGGAGCTGCAAACACTTTGATTTGGCAGATTTTTTTTTCATTGATGACCTTCCTGATGCATCGTTCAAGGGATCTGTTCTTCTGTATTGACAGGTTTTCATGTAAATTGTCAAAATGCACCCATGTAACTGCAACCACTCTGCATGCTTCACTGTATCTATATGTGAAGCATGAGCCAGCTGTTAGATGCTTTCAGTGATCTAGCTTTACAAGCCTTTGGCCTCCGGTCCCACCCTGGCTTCCATAAAGTCCTGTGATACATGATCACGAGGGGAGAAAATATAGCATTGTGTGCCCGTGACCTCTGGCCTCTGCCTGCTTCTACTGATGAGAACCCTGTAACGTGTAATTGGGCTTAGTGAGGTGATAATGGTCTACACACATCAGTTAACCACCATGTTAAAGTCCCAGTGACCGAAGCTCCACTAGCCCCCGCTGCCACAAAACATTTCAATAGCTTTAATTCACAGTTTGTTTGTTTTTTTTTATGGGAAACCAAAAAAATATGTTTGTATATATGTATAGAAATGTGTTGTTTTTGATGCTAAACGCCAACACCCTCAACACACACACTGTAAACACTCAAAAATCACAATCATACTATATATACTTGAAATAGGCTCTTGTCAGCAGGACAGGGATGTCTTGTGCAGTGGTGAGTGAATGGAAGCTGTGGAACAGAGTAGCAGGATAGATCCATAATGAATGCCATAACATCCCACATGCTGTTTGATCAGCACTGCGTCAACAGCATGCAATGTATAAACATATAAATTAGTTGCAAAACCAAAATCTTTTATGGAGTAATATTCAAAAAAGACTTTAAAAACAAAATTCTGCAGGCATTCTACAATTCTACACATATTTGAATCGCTGCAGTATAGTATAAAAGAATCCCTAAAATAATTTCTTTTTAAAATAATTAATGCCCAAACTTGGAAGAAAGCTTATTTTACGGCCATTAAGTGGAATTTGTCTTCATCTGAGTCTATCTCGATTTCAGGCAGGATTACAGAATGACAAAAACAGCATTCATTGATGTATTCATAGTGTTGTTTTCTTAAGGGATGTTTTCATAATTTAGTATCAGAGTTTGTTAAGCATACACTATGGAATGTGACATTGGAGCAGAGTCCCGTAGGGTTAAACATGCTCTGCAACTCTACCCTCTTTGAAACAACAGTCTGTTGACCCCTACTATCTTGACCCTCCCCACCCCCTACTGCACCCTCTCTGCACCCCCTACTCTGTCATTTCTGTCACGCCAATTAATAGCAGAAGCCAGGCCATTCTTCTCTCATGGCAGCAAACCAACTGAATCTCATGGTTTCAATCAGGCCGGTGAAGCAGAATCTACCTCACCCAATGCTGCCCAGCTGTAACATTCACCCAGCCCAACCCTGAAGCCACTGCAGCTTCTTATCAAGAGTGTGATGCCTGTTTCTAGGGATCACAATCAGGAAACATGACATCTGTTTTCAATTGCAAGCAATATATCACTCCCCAACCCCTCTCACAGACTCACACACCCACAGTCACTCTCTCAGTTGCCCGCTAAAGTTTCACTGCCTAGTGCGTTTATGAAATGAGCCTGTCTGGATTCGAGTGTGTGCAGGTAGATCCTGTTACAGTCAAAGCTGAGGATCAGTTGATAAAAGGCTTTACGTGGATTTTGTCCAGAACAAATTTAAGATTATACCTGTTGAAAATCGACGGGAATTATCATAGCTAGCACACGTTTCTGGGTGGTACTGAATAAAAATCATCTTAATGCATCAAGAAGTTGAACTAACTGCACTTATTCAATGCCCACAGATTCATTCTCTGTATCTGAAACACTGACGTTATAAACCTGGGCACTGTAAGGGGAAAAATCCCACTGCCAGGGCCAGATGGATGAGGTACTCCTCCACACTTCCTTGTAAACTTTTAGTTTTACAGCAAAAAAGTCAACTGGAGACTAATAAACACAGATGCTTACAGCAACATTTCATAACACTTTCATTAATCTATATTCATATAATTAACATCAGCTTTCCCAGCCATAACATGGACACTTATCACTTACACATACTCAGATATGGTGTGACGTTGAACTAGAATTCTTGTTTAATTAATATTAACCTTGGTCATTTATAGGAATATCCTTGCTTGACTAATTATCAGTATTTCAGTTGTACCACAACATATATAATGAATATCTTGAAGTTGAATCTTAAAGTCTTCTCTTTTTAATGCACTCCAATAAAAGTAACAGTTAGAATGTTAATATTTATTAACTCCAAGGATAACACAATGAACTCATTCCATCCATCCATTTTCTTAATCATTTATGCACCTCAGGGTTACGGGGAGCTGGAGATGATCTCAGCTGTCATTCTGTGAGAGGCCAGTGTACCTTGGACAGTTGGCTAGCCTATCGTTATCACAGAGAAATTACCAATCACTTACACTCACATTCACATCCATAGCCAATTTAGAATCAGCAGTTAACCTGTGAACTCTGGGAAAAAGTTGGGAGTACTTGGAGAGACCCCACCCTCAGTTTCACTCATAATGAGAGAACACCAGACATGCAGGGGAAACATGAAAGTGCCACAAAGAAAGGCCCCAGCCTTGATTTAAACCCAGGACCTTCTGGCTGTGAAGGAAATAGAGTATGTACATGAAATATATTTGTAGTTTGTTTATGCAGTGATAATTTTCCTCAGTCCTTGCTTCTCTGGTACTCCCTTTTATGTAATTTGTAGATCAGAGCAAATGCTTGGACCTCCTGGTTGTTTTTATAAAGCCGCATTTTCGGCTATACCATGTGAATGTACATTCACTGTTATTACACACACAGTAAACCCAAAAGTACAAAGGCTGGAAACACTTCAAAGCCAACACTGCTGAGAGGACAGTGGAAAACAGTCTACTCTTATTAGTAATGGATAAAGGAAAACACAATGGCAAGCAAACGAGAATGGTATATATGTTAAGTGCGTGTATGTAGTGTGTGTTTGTGTGTATGTATCAGCATGTTTACTTGTCACCGCTGGCTCACTTGACACTGAGGTTTGAGATATTCTGTGCTGTGTTTCTAAAAATGAAATGAACAATCTGTTGCTGACATTTTTCTAATTCTTTTTGCTACATCTCGGACTTTAGTGATTCTTCAAATCAGCTCACAATGAAGTCAACTTAAACTGTTTCATGAAAAATCAACTCATTGTCTGGGTAACATGCTTGTTCACAACATCTGTATGTCTACTCTCATTTCATCAGAGTTATATAGTAAACCCATCTTAATTTTATATATAGATAACTGCAATGCTCACATCTCCTTGGTTGGAAAGGCAATTCAGGAATAGGGATTGTTGCCTACGTTTGTAAACTTGATTCTGTGGTTGAAATATGCTTAAGCTTAAGTGGTCTGTTTTTCATTTGTACTATAAAATCTGTTATCTTCTTTATTGCTATTCATCTTTATTTGGCATGCCCATTTGGCCCAGATACAGTGTCAGATGCTTTGAGCTGCTTTGAATTAGCAATTCTCATCAGAACACTCTTTTTCTTATCCAACTGGAGAATAAGAGTTTGTATCCCTCCAGATCTGAATCGATAGCCCACTGTTGGTTGAAACTATATGGGTGCAGTTTTATTTTGCAAAGCCGATGCAGCTGCCTCCCTTTGCTGATGACCTCAATCCCATAAGTTCTACATGCCATAAACGGGACATGAGGTTTGAATTAAGTCCCCCAGTGTGTGATTCATTTGCAGCCACAACAGAGGGCACTCAAGATGATAGTAAAGCATGAGCCAAAGAGCTTGAACGAGAGCTGTTTTTTTTGTTTTGAACTTTCCTATGCCACTATTGAATCTTAATATACATTTTCTTCTGCGCATATCCTATCTTTTATTTTTGTCTTTTTCTTTTCCTGTCACCAAATGTCTGTTTACTGGTATAAAGTAGGGCTGCCACGATTAGTCGACTAGTCACGATCACGTCGACTATCAAAATCGTCGACGACTGATTTAATAGTCGACCCGCGTCGTTTGAAGCTTTGTAAGATCCCAAAAGACGCAGGAATAAGTAGTAGGATTTAAGAGTGTAATAACGGACTGAAACAGAAGATGGCAGCACTGCATGTACAAGGATGCCAGCTGCCGTTAAACCCCGAAGAAGAAGAAGCTGTGTCCCAGAATTTATAGCGCAGCCCAGCTCAGTTTCCAACAATGGTGGCAGCTAGTTAGTTTTAATATTACTCTTATTATTCTTTCTGGGTCACAAAATAAACGTTTAACATATTTTCAGGCGAGAATGTAGCTGTGTAAACCTCAAATATCTGCTCAGTTTATCAAGACACATATTTTCAAAAGCGCTCTGACGTTTTCGGAGACGTCTGTTACCCACCAGCTCGATAGCTAGCCGGGGGCAAGGCTCACTAGAGCCCGTGAGAACACCGGACTCTGGGCAAATCGTTTTCAAACCCACCGCCGTCTTTCGCTACTCAGGTTAAACATATACAAATCCCTCAGATAACTTAAAAATTTTATTGTTTGGCTTTTTTTTTAGTATTTTATTTGTTCCTGAGTAAATCGGTTTGGCTGAGATTAAAGTTATAGTTTTTACACAGCTGAATAAACGTCAAGCAGACAACTGATTATCAGAAGTGTGAGATGCTTGAGAATATACTCTGGTGTCCTGTTATATTTTAGATATCAAGGAGTTTATTAAACTTCACTGAAACAATCTGCAAATGTCATTAAAATTTAATAAACTATCATCTTGTCTTTATTTTTAGTTAGCACATACCGTAAACACTTAAAGCTGTAAGCTAATGATAGTTATATAAGAGCAGATGCATGCTGGTGCAATGGATGCATGATCTGATTAGTCTACTAATCGCAAAAATAATCGGTGACTAGTCGACTATCAAAATAATAGTTTGTGGCAGCCTAGTATAAAGCTACAGATAGGAATTCTATTCAAAACTGGTTTCAAATGAATTTAAAACATTTGCCACATTTAAATTTAGCTATTGTAGGAACTAAACTTTAGAATAAGTCCTGCAGTGTGAAAAATATGGTGACATCATCACACAAACATGAGTTCCAACTGTCTGTGGAAGTTGAACATCCTGATATATCCCCGATGGCTCCCCAAATCTGTTGCTACTTCACCACAGCCTTTTTTTGAAATGCACATTAACATGCAAACCCCACACCCTTCTTCCACGCACGCTTCAACTGGCCTCACGTTACAACCAGCTAAATATAAATACACATTTCTCAAAGTCCTTGAAAATCATGGGAACCAGTGCTGTAGAAAAGGAAACATAACACCAGTGGAATGCCCATAAATAGTTCTGTTGTACTGTAGAGTGCAATACAGAAAAATTAACTAGATAATACTTAAAAACTGTTTGGCTGTATACTCAAAAGTTCAAAATAGAGATTTTAACTTGAAATATCAATTCAAACTTCACTGTACCTCCTCATAATTTAAAAAAATCACTCTCTAAAAAAAATCCCTTTGTTTGCCTGGGCAAACTACAAAGTAACCCTTTTCTGAGAAATATGTTGGGGAAAACAAATCTTTATCAACTGCTTTTACAATGTATATAGATCTATTTTATGTTGGAGACAGTTAGGATTCCTGGGAATCAAAGGGTTGTAGGGTTAAAACCTGGATTCAACTCAAAGACCATTCAAACAAACGCTGCTCCACCCCAACCCCACCCTTACAGTTCACTCGAATTCAGCAGATGAGCATGCGATCTTAGAATTTGTATTCTTTGCATTTAGTATTTAGTAACTTACCATTTAAAAATGAAACGATGAGGAGCAAAGCAAAAGGCGGCATTATGCAGGGCCTGTGTGTTCTCTGTGCGGAGGATGCTGCCATTCTTGTCCTGAGCGGACACACGTCCAACGGGTGTGAGTAAAAAGAGAGGGAAAGAAGACGAGAAGCTGGTTGAGCCAAGGCACTTTAGGGTTTCCTCTTACCCAGAGCAGGATGGTGTGGATAAAGCCCCACTTGTGTTCTGTCAGTTTTTATATAGCCACCCCCCTTTCTGCTTCACTAAGGCCCAGCCCTACACCCCGTCTTCCACTTTAACCCTTCATCTGTGCCCCCACCCTTCTAGCAGGCAAAAGGAAGGCAGACATAGGAAAAGTGAGTAATGAGATCTTGTTGGGGTGTTGTGTGTTTTTTTAAAAACCCTCTGCATTCTTTAAATGCCTCTCGATATTTAGATTATATGTGCATTAAAAAAAGTGGTTCAGTGCTTGAGATATCCTTTATAGCAGTGCTGTATTGTGTGAAGTGTTTTGGTGATCACTGTTCATTATTTCATCCATTCTCTGACTGGGCAACAATGTCTGTTTGAACTGTGAACCCTGTCTGGACGGGAGCATTAATCCATTCACAATAAAAGGTGATAGCTCACAATAAGCTGTGACATTCAAGTCCTTAATAGGCTTAAAGAAATAGGCCGTGGAGCAGAATATCATACTCGAAACAAAGGTGCAATCCACTGTTATGTTAATAGCATTAATCCATTTCAGTGGCCTGCAGTCCTCACTACTCTGCAAGGCCATCAATCAATGCGAGTCTTGCCAGTAGTTGAGACACCACAGGATACGCTTAAACCTTTCACACTTCCACAAAGTCCTGAAAGCATCTAGCCCCCCTGCAATTTGAGGCTCTTTGCTTTACTTTTGTTTGCTTTCATGCTAGCTCTACTCATGCTCTGTGTGAATTGCACATCTGGAAACACTGGTGAAGGTATGCTAAATGAGTTGTTAAAAAAAAGACCCACCCTAAGGCCAAGAGAAATGAGCAACAATAGTAAGTCGAGGAAATTCACATTCTCAAGGAACAGTCTTGTAACTTGATACCAGCAATGCCCAAATCTCCCTTGTTCCTGTTTTAGCCCATCCTTCCCCCAGTCATTGAATTTCCTTCCTGTAACACCCCCACCCTCTGCAGACCTCTATCAAACATTGAGCTCAAACAGTGGGATGCTGAGGTGGGCAATTGGCTCCTTACTGTGAGCCCAAGATGAGCTTTTGGTGAAAACCTCAAGAAAGAAAGCAGTGGTATACCGATGGCCACAGCTGTAAGCCATCAGTCATGCCACCCCAGTAAAATATTAATTACACTGTTAGCTAGTTAAGTATTTCTTCAACTTGAGTCCTAATGAATCACAACTTGAGTAGTCAATGACAAGGAACAGATTTTACATTTTCCCCTCCACAAATCACAACAGGAACAAAATTATAGTTTTTCTTGCCCATTGTATATGTTTTCTTCTGTAACGTTTTATCCAATAAAGTTGACCTATTTCCAGTCATTTAAAGTCCTACATTTTATACTTTGTCTGTCATAGGGAGTTTATTCCCAGTTCAAAAATAATCCTTGCATTTTACGCAGGGCTTGGTGCAGCCCCTCAGTTTATCAGCTGTTTAATAAAACCAGTTTTAGCGTCTCGCTGTTAATGCTCTTCTCTAACGTTCTTCAGTTTGAGAAGCTGCACCTTTCAAACAAAAGGTTTAAACAGATGATTGTTGGGGTTGCTGTTCTCTCTGACATTGTAGTTATCTAATAGTAGAAAAACACTTTGGCATGTAGCATTTAGAGCTCTATACACCAAGCTTTTGGCTCACAAGGATTACTTGTTGATCTAATTGCTAGAATCTTTGGATAAAGCAAAGCCTATAGGAAATGTCCAGGGTTCAGAGAAACTAATTTATAGTTTTTCTGAACCGTGTGTGTGTGTGTGTGTGTGTGTGTGTGTGTGTGTGTGTGTGTGTGTGTGTGTGTGTGTGTGTGTGTCTCAGTCAGTCTTGGTTGTAAGCGCATTTTCAGATGTCATATTCAAGTTTTTGCTTTTTAGTTGTATAAATCATGTGCATACGCCTCGGAGCATGTGTGTTAAATGCTCTCTGAAATGTATGATGCACTGTCTCATGGGCAGAAATACTTTGCTTGTAGTTTCTCACAGTGAATCCCCTGTAGATATACCCTGTACTTTAAAGACCACAAAAATCTCAAGCTGTTGCAAACCATTTTGTAAAAATGTGTTGTTTTTTTCATTTGTATGCATTCTTTTCATTTCTATTTTTCTCAGTTTATTCAGTCAACACACACTTGCTTTCACATATACTCACCTCCTTTTGCAATCAAACACAGTAAAAGAAAGCACGTTTGTCTTTTAGGCATATGTTAGACTAAATCATTGTTGGTAGTTAATTTCTCTTTTGTTAATGGTGTTTGTGCTGAGGAAGGTACATTAACCTGAATTGAACCTGCGTCAGAATTTCACTTCTTTAAGGTGTTTCAGAGGCGTCAGTGGCGTTTTATCCATGCAAACTTGCTTGGTTGTTAATTGAATGGCTCTGATCACTGAGGCTCGTCTGGTGAATCAGATGAGTACTTTAAGCGGCAGATCCTCTTTACTTACTAGAGATCATATTAGAAGGATATTACCTGGATTATATTCTCAGAAGACGTGCTTCTGAGATTATAAGAAAGCCTCTTTTAGCCTCTTTAAAAAGACAGAAGCTTTCTTTATAGTTTTGTTTAAAATGCGAATCTCAATGGTTGACTACTAGGAATGTTTATTTTATTTTGTCTGAGAGCACAAGAACGCAGGGTGTCCACACGCAGTGGCTTATTTGTGTGAGCTCAGGCAGAGTTCTGAGCAGGAAGCTGTAAAATGGCAACTCACCTAATGTTTTGGGAAACACATTTTTTCCACCCATACATAATTACCAGCTCAATTTAGGAGATTAGTAGTTCTGTTCTGACTTTAGTCACAGAAACAGCTGAAAAGCAATTAACACACTTTGTAAAATGAATTAAATGATTTATTGTAAAACAAAACAAAATAGTGTGTTCTTATTTTAATTTAAATTTATTTATTTGTACAAACATGCAGTAACACACAGCCACAAAAACACATACTATGTAATGCAGATTTTATGGCACTTTGAAAATGTGAGCTATAAAACCAGCTTGGCTACCTAGGAGGGAGTCTGTCTTGAAGTGATTTCATGAGTGCAGGAGAGAGGGAAGCTGAGAAGGAGGGAAAACTTTGGGAGGAGCAGAAGTGGGTGGAGATTTTGTTTCAAACTCCAGCAAATTTGGACTGTTACCTCTCTATGCTGAGCAACGAGAGCCGTGCAGACAAATAACAAAAACAGTGTCACTCTTCCCAAAATGAAATATGCTTTCATTCGGGGCATTTCAGGGATGCATCCATGTGGCTGGGCTCAGTATTTCAGAAACTGCTCATCTGCTGGGATTTTCCCCTCTCTAAACTCTAGAGTTTAAAGAGAATGGTTTGAAAAAGAGAAAATATCCAGTAAGTGGCAGTTCTCCGGGCAAAAATGCTTTGTTGATGTTAGATGAGAATGGCCAGGCTGCTTCAAAGTGATAGACGGGCAACAGAAACTTAAATAGCCACTTGTTCCAACTGAGGTATGCACCTCAGTTCGGTCCTTGAAAGAGATGCAACAGTGGAAGACCACACTGGCTGTCACTGCAGCTAAGACCTGGAAACTTAGGCTAAAGTGTGCAGGGTCTAGTCTGGAGTTTTCAAATATAATGCAAGTTGTTTAATTTTTTTTTTTGTTAACTGTCGATAAAAAAAGTTACATCCTTACATTCTATAAAATTAGCTGAAATATATTGTCACATAATTACTAGTTAACAATAACAGAAACTGTAACCTATCCTATCTTGATGTGAACACACATTCAGTCTTTTTTTTGTTAACATGTATGAATACAAAGCCAACAAAAAACAAAGTTAAAAACCAGAGAGACCCTTAAAGTGATAGAAATGTGGAAAGTGTGGAACCACTTACAGGTAGAAATGGAGTCTGCGAGCCCAACTGCTCATCATGCCTTTGATAGCTGTTAAAGAGACGCTGGGGTCAGCATTCACTCAGCTTTAACATCACCATCACCCAGAGTTCTTAGCTAACTTTGTGTCAGCATGGAGTCTGTGCAGCTGTTTACAAAGGAGCTGAAGTTGTGTTTGCAGTATGATGCAGTTTTTCCTGTCCTGCTGAAAATGCTATTGTCCCTTGGTTTCATAATAAAAGTAATGTTCATGTCTCTCTGTTCAAATACTCCTGAAATACTTTTTTTGATTTCTTTTGAAAAATTTAAAGCTATAAATCACTCCACCATTTTCCTCTTCCTGAACACAAACTGAAATCAGCTAACTGAAGTGCAAGTACGCAGGAAGAAACGAGGATGCCCCCCCCCCCCCCCCCCCCCCCCCCAATTTCTAACCATCAGATGTGCAGGTGGTTGAAGAATCTTTGTTACACAAGTAAAGACAGAGCTGTAGCCTTAATTGCTGGAATTTGTTCCAGTCAAGATGTTATATTACTGTTTCTCTAAAATATGTAATGTGATTATAGGAACACGTTACTTTGGAGCGTGCTACACCAAACACTGAAGGTGGCTGAATCATGTGCTTGTTGTAACATATCTGCTGAAATGTATGCTCATCTCTACCATATTTCTGTGGTATTTGCTTTTTATATACTTTATATTTTTCTGCTAAAGACTGCTGCAGCCACTGTTGATGTGGCTGCTCAGTGGAAGTGTGTGGGCAAGTAACATTACCAGCACATAGCCAAAGCCACTGTCAACACTCTCAGTATGTTTTAGCTACTCTAGGGTGTACATAAAGCAGAGTTTCCAAATGTTGTATATCATCTACTAACCCAGAAAATGAAATAAAGCCTCTGTTAATGTTAACTCCACTGTTATTAGAGCGCTGCAGTGATGAGAGGCGGTAAGACACTGTTAATTATATTGCATGGATTTGTGTTTTCTTTTATTTTGTGGGACAACAAACAATATGTGCAGCATTTGGAAATCATTTAAACTAAAACTTGGGCCTGTTGAGAGGCCAATTGGCATGCGCTTCATAAGCGCTACAGCGACGTGTTGGAAATCTTACTTCTCACATATGCAGAAGTGAAAGTCTCTCACTTTTATCTAGGTTAGAAGTATAACGTCTACAGATTAACCGTAGGGTCTCTGATTGACCAGTCAAAATAGCTTCACACAGAAAAACAGTTCATCACAAAAATTAAAAAAATTAAAAAAAATCTGATACTCACTGAAGTTGTACTGAATTTTATCATTGATTATTTCTTGTTTTTTCTTTTCTTTTCCCTTTTTGACATTTACATGTATGTTGCTCTACGATGTACATATCTGGCTTTGATGCACAGATTTATGCACACCGTCTTAGTTACCCAAAAGACCTCATTAATTGTATTTATTAGAGTTTGAAAATGATGTCATTTTTATGTATTGAAAAAATGACCAGTGATACAGTTGTCCCAATTTATACAATTTATACCTTCACAGTACAGTTGCACTAGTTTCTCTTCTCCCTGTCCTATGAGTGCTCTTTCTCAAACAGACATAGGTGAAATGAAATCTTTTTAGTTGCATTTATTGCAAATTGATTTGTTACCATGCCAGTGAAAGTTTCCCATGAGTTTATGTTAAACTCAAGATAATAAGATTTAAAAAGTCAGAAGGGGAAGCTTCTTCTTTTCTCAATCACTTCTGTCATCCAAAGATTCCTGACACATGATGCCATAACCACAGAACAAAACAGAATTTAATTGAATTTACTAGCGAACTGTCAAATTACCTTATATAATTTTTGGACTCAGAATTGGAATAATATTCAGTCAAATTATTAGATGTCTTTATTTCCTAGTCCAGTTGTCGTCAACTACATTTGTCCAAGAGACAGAATTTTCTCAGCAGGCACTGTGAGGGGCCAGATGCTGTTTTAAAATAAAATGAATATTGTATCCTGGGTAATATATTATTATTTGATTATACTAACTTTCCTCCTAGGTTTATGTTAGCCTTCGTCAATGTTAAAAGACTCGCATTACTTATACCGCAGAAACCCACCAGAGGGCGACTGCAATATTTTAGGCTTCATATTTATGAGGCTGTCAAGCACATGCAGTGTTGTAGTTTATGGAGTACACTGGCAGGAGAAAGGCCTTCTGAATGTATGTCAAGCATGAAAAATGGCACTCTTGAAGAGCCTTAATAGAAAGTTGATGCAGAAAACTGCAGATTTAATGAAGACTGGTCTAGTGAACATGTATACATGGTGTTAGTGTTCACATTACAGCTATAGCATACGTATAAGACCGTCTCATCCACTCAGAAGCTGAAAAAGGAAAAAAATTATTTGCATGTTTGCAGTATTTATGAAAAGCTGTTATATTTCCGGTATTTATCTTCGATGTTACTTTGACTTGTTTCCACAAAGTGACTTCCATAAAGTGCTTTATGGAAATGATTAGGGTAGATAATTTGCAGATTTTGCATTAATATTTAAAGGTAGTTTTAGTTTCATTGACCAATAACTTTCATCATAGTTTTTGTCAACATCCTTTGTCAACAATAACTAAATAAATGCTGAAAAAAAAATTCTAATTGAGATCGAATCAGAACTAAGTTGTGTAAAAAGGAGGGAAACAGTTTAACAAAAATAAAAATAGACTTAAACTAAAATAATATATTTGCCTAAGTTGTGATTTAAACCAAATGATCATTTAATCCAGTT
The DNA here is from genome assembly GCF_041146795.1 of Maylandia zebra. Classification (NCBI taxonomy): domain Eukaryota; kingdom Metazoa; phylum Chordata; class Actinopteri; order Cichliformes; family Cichlidae; genus Maylandia; species Maylandia zebra. Next base: position 33,611,375 of record NC_135171.1, on the reverse strand, counting down.
TTGTTATGCTAGTTTATATGTTTATATGTACTTTGTCAAGACATACAAAGATAACTACTGTGAAACGTTAGGACAAACCTTCTCATTTAAGGTTTTTTCTTTATTTTGATGACTGTTTACATTGTAGATTCTCACTGAAGGCATCGAAACTATGAACGAGTACATGTAGTAAACAAAAAAGTGTGAAATAACTCAAAACATGTTTTATATTTTAGATTGTTCGATAGCGACCCTTTGCTTTGATTACTGCTTTGCACACTCTTGCTCTTGGCATTCTCTCAATAAGCTTTGTGAGCTTGTCCCCTGAAATGGTTTTTCAACAGTCTTTAAGGAGTTCCCAGAGAGGCTGAGCGCTTGTTGGCCCTTTTGCCTTCACTCTATGGTCCATCTCATCCCAAACCATCTCGATTGGGTTTAGGTCAGGTGACTGTGGAGGCACTCCATCATCCTTCGTGGTCACATAGCCCTTACACAGCCTGAAGGTGTTACATGATGTTACAATCTTTGAATTGGCCCCTTGATAGTCCAGCAACTAGTGATTACCCATGTAATTGAAGGTGTATATGCAGTCCAAATTTTTCACACAGCAATGGATTCAGAAGGAGTCCAGCTCTGGTACCCCAGTTGGCCTGTGGAGCGTGTTTTATTTTAATTTATATATTATGCCTCTATGTGTTAGCACTGTGACAGACTAGGGACCTGTCCAAAGTGTAAACTGCCCCTCGCCCTATTACAGCTTGGATAGGCTTTACTATTCGGGGCCCTCAAAGCGCTTTACAATTCCACTATTCATTCACACACTGGTGGAGGCAGCTACAGTTGTAGCCACAGCTGCCCTGGGGCAGACTGACAGAAGCGAGGCTGCTATACCGCGCCATCAGCCCCTCTGGCCATCACCAGTAGGCGGTAGGTGAAGTGTCTTGCCCAAGGACACAACAACCGAGACTGTCCGAGTCGGGGCTCGAACCGGCAACCTTCCGGTTACAAGACGAACTGCCAACTCTTTGAGCCAAGATCTGAATGTTTTCAGCACTTCGTTAAATCTGTGCCATTAAGGCAGTTATAAAAACTAAAGGGTATGTGTATATATGTATATGTGAACAAATACAATCTCAGGTGAAAGTACAGTTTTTTGTCACTAATACATGTTTACCCTTTTCTTGTTTCCCATGTCATGTTTTGGAGCCTCTCACATCTACTATTTTCCATGAAAGAATTAATAATCCTTATTTTGTCCCTACCTGTGATGATCATTTTCACCAGAAGATGGCATTAGTAGACTAGTGTGAGGTCCAGATCAACCAAATGGGCTTTAGATCCCTTAATACATCATTCCTTTGCTTTGTGCTTATAAATATATGTATATGTAATATGTGTGTATATTACCTTGAACTATTTTCCACTTTGTCCTATAAAAAGAATTAAGCTGTTAGTTTTAGGTGGCGAATAAGAGAGTATGACTGTGGAGTTGCTAGTGGACAAATGAAAAATTACTTCTGCAAATTGAAGAAATAAAATGTCGTCATGGATGAGCTCATCTAATAAATCGTGAATGAAGCTGTTACTGATAGCAGTTATGGTCCTTTAAGATTTATTCTACACAGTTAAGAGGTTTTTCTTTTCCAAGTATAGACAACTTTTCTTTGTCATGAGAATGAACAAGCATCATTTACATGATTGTGTGCACACTAATAATTATTTAATCAAAGCAGCTGGAGGCTAATGTTTAAAGCACTCAAAAGCTTGAAGGTTGCATTCAAGAGATGCTCAAGGAAATGTGACCCGTGAATCAGTTCTATTAAAGAAAAGTATCTTTATTTAATGAATGGGGTGATCTTATCACCTAGCTGGTGCCTTATCCCACTTTATGCTTAAGGACAGTCCATTAACTATTTACACCTGCTGTGCTGAATTGTTCGCATTTGCTCAAGTGCACAGAAAGTCCAAGGAGGCCTCCATTCAGCATTCCTTCTGCAGAAAGAGCTGTCTTAAAAATCAGCAGTCTGTGCATAAGGCCAGTGTCCTCATTATTTTCTGACTACCTAGAGAAGCTGATGATCTGTCATATTACTTTACCTCAGACTAATTACGTCAATCAGGCGTCCAAGCAGAATGAGATATTATGACAACTTAAGGTTGTTTTTTTTTTTAAATGAAAAGTGATTGTTGTCTGATGACAATAGTTGCTCTATAAACTTGTCTTGTACCATCCTATAGCACACAGTCTATCAAGTTGATATCCTGCAGCTTTCTCAGCTGTCAGTAGAAGAGGTCTGAGTCCTAATGATCCTCCTCGAATGTGTGCGAGGGGGAATTGTTGGCAACTGAGTGTCGGTACTCTGACAAGTAAAGAGTGAAAAAGGGCAAGATGAGGAGTTAGAGCCTGGCAGGTGTACAGAGGACCCTTTTGATACACTGATCATAACCAATATGAGTCCGACAGGTTTGAGTTGTGGAGTCTGGGTATTACTGCAAGCCCCCCACACCTGGTTTCTGCTTGTCCGGAGTTTTGCGGGTTAAACATGAACAATGCTTATAGCAAAGACTCACAAACTTCATATATGCTTGTCACATGCCGTACTACATCACCACAATCACGGTAGTACAAACTGTACTTTAGTAAAGTTACATTAGAGTCTTGAGCTCATAGAGTGATGATTGGCTGTTTTTGGCTCATGGCAGTAGTTCAGACTCCCTGAAACGGCATTGCTTCTTGATTAATTCAAAAAGGGGAAGGAACAGCATTATCATTACTTGATCATTCTCCTCACATTTGTTTTCTAGTTCCAGGGAAAATATTCCAGCTGGAGGCCATTACTCTACAGGTCTTTGCTGATTTGTGAAGTAGGCTTTACCTTTGTTGGGTCTGGAAATACAACACCCTCTTCCTGTGGAACACTGTAAAGCAACACAACCATGAGCATTTAAATTCAACAAAAAATTAACTATCTTTTTAAAATGGTATTCTGATTGCATGACTAAAAATTTCAATCATGGTTATAGGCTTATAAATAATACGATATTTAAAATAATAACATTGTGCTAGTGTTGAAATAGGTACTCTTTTACTAAATAATGGCTTTCATTAAGAAGCAAATCTAGTAAAACACGTATTAAAAAACCCTATTTAAAAATATTTTGAGACTTTGCTGGAGGGCTAATATTATCTGCTTGTGGGTCAAACACTAAAAAGGATGAATGATGTATGTTCTCGTGGGATTTGAGTTTATCCCTGTGACATCACCGTCTTGCAAAGCCTTCCCATGAAAAGTCAATAAGTTTAATTATTAAAGTGGAATGCTAATGGTCCACTAATACCATAAAAATAGATTATCCAGTTATGTGTGGCAGAGTTTTGATTGGGTTAAAAATGACTTCACCTCTACCATCAGCAGTATTTTGTCAGAGAAAAAAAAGCACTGTGCAAATTAAGTAAGTCACATTATGATGATTCTGATGTTTCATGTGGTTAAAAATGCAGAACTGTAAACTATGTATAATGAAGTACGATGAAAGGCAAAGAAGTTTAGTTAAATGTTCTTAAATAAAGACAATATTTGACCTATTACAGCCAGGACTTGGGATGTAGTACCCTTTTAATACAGAGAAAATGAATAATCATGTTCAGCCTGATTATTTTAAAAAGAAATGTCACCACAAATTAGACAAAAATGCAAAAATCATTTTCATTAGCTGCGCATTTAATGTATAACAACAGTACAAAGTGAATCTTTTGCTTGCAAAATAGGAGTGTTTTTTATGTACAGTATTTATACAGTAATATATAGTTTAAAAAAACATTACAGCTTAAACATCTGACAGTTTATTGCACAACACATTTATAAATTATCATCATCAAACCACACATGAAACTGATGAATTCTGTCATATTTCAACATTTAACAGGAAATGTACTTATTATTTATCGTAGTTCATCTTGTTCTTGTAGATAACATGATTCAAGGTCTTGTGGGGGATAAATGAACTCCATTGGTACGGAAATGTTAAGAAGATAGCAGTAATACTTCCAGAGACTTTATAAGAAGCCTCAAGCATAAAAAGGCATTTGTTTCCTCATTGTAAATTGGTGAAACAACCAATCAGAACTAAAACTGTGAAGTAGTCGTGATGTCGCAGATTTTTTTTTCTTTTTTTTTTCTTTTTTTTTTACAGTTATGCTGAAGTTTAGATAATTATTTTAAAGTTTAGATATGGCACTATAACTACAGGAGCAGGGGGGGACAACGAGCAATCAGGTAAAGTGTACACTGGAATGCAAAATAAAACTGGAATAAAACGTGAATTCTACGTTAAAGCACGAAAACAGTAAGGATATAAAGCGTCACTAGTGCTGTGAAGCAACAAACAGACTTTACAAGAACCCACTGCTGGACCAGTCACATATACCGTTAATCATATATCCACTCTGTTTAAGAAATATAAGAGCACCTGCTTTACACTGAGCTGAATCCCGATCCAGATCGCCTGTTTTGAAGGTGAAAAAATCAGACTTCAGCTTTTAACCTGCATTTAGTTTCCACATTATGCTCAAAGTGGATTCATTTGGTAAATCAAAAAAGCATCAAGGCCTTTATCTAATCTAGTTTGACCAGATTACTTGACAGGAGCTGCAGGTGTTCTTGGTATCTTGTACACCGAGTGCATTTCAAGTATCACGCTAAATGTAAACAATGACTGATGAGACTGGAAGGGTGGGTGCTGTTGGCCAGGTTAGGCTAATCTGATCCACTTTCAGGCTTATAGCATCATTAATCATGCTTTCTACTGCAGTTCAATTTGGTCCCCACTTATCTCTGAATGGCTGAATTACTGGTCTATTGATCATCACTGTAAAAAAAAAGTCCTATCTCAAATGGGATCTTTTCCGTACAATGGCATGTATTATTAATAGCTTCTACAGGAGCGTTTAATATGAATGAAACATGAGATATATTATATTTGGCACGAAGAGCCAGGGATTGGGTCTGAAAATATCTACACATATTTCAAATTGGAAAGTAATGATGTCTTGGTGTTGGATTATTAAACAGCCAGACCCTAAACCTATAAGCGACAAATCTGTTGTATACTTCTTTCAAAACCCAGTAGTTCAGACAATCATCATTAAATGAAAAAAAATATATGATGTTTTATGATGTCACATATGATGGAAATCCTCAAGCAGCAAAATAAAAAGTAATTTTGCTGAAATCCTAAGTGTTCTCTCTCTTAAGCCTTTAAAAACCCAGAAAAAAGACTTGGTGCAAGATGCACATCTCTGCTCCGAATGGCAACAAATGGCGATGTCACTCCAAGTTTGTGATATGTAGTGCGAATAAGTGTCCTTCATGTTTGACATATAAAAAGAACTTTGAGTCTTGTCCCATTAAATTGGCTCCTGTCTTTGAGCTCCTCCAGTGACTTTTCAAGTTGAGTCATTCTTTATTAAGTGGTGTTCTCTTCAGAGCCATGCCACACACACACTTAGTATAACCACCGACTACAAAGGCAAACCATTACCCAGCGGACAAGAATTGGTGGGAAATTCAGCAGCTGTGATGGCCTAAATCCTCCTTCTCTCTCCCTCTATAGTAGTGTTTTAGAAGTTGGATGTTTGCCTTTTGGAATTTCTTCTGAAAAATGACATTGGATTCAAAAGTCTTGCTTTGGGACGTTCTGCTGTTTGATGTGTGCTGTGGTTTGCGTATGTACATTTGTACCCGTGTATTTATCCACGTGTAACTGTCAGTTTGTATACAGTAGGTCCATTAAAACTGCAGTCTCTCTGTGCACAACAGTTTGTGTGTATGTGTGATTTAATATATCCGCACATGCATACCAGAAGTCGGTTGATTTCCACATCTGAGAGGCATATGTGTTTATAATTCCCCTGTTATGGTATATTTTGGTGTCTGTGTATCATGTGTGCATACAGAATGTGTTTATGTGTGTATATGGAAGTATTTAGGATCGTGTGTGTTTCTCAGCTCTCTGTGGACAAAGCTGAGATGATCTGCTCCACTTTATACGCCAGCTTCTGCTTTTGGGCCTGTTCATCCTGCTCCAGTGCCTCAATGATCTAAAACACACAGAGATATAGGCCATAAGGACACAAAGCATGTCACCGGTCAGCTGTAGTAAATTAGCACGCACGCGTTATGTCATGGGGTCAGATTTTGTTTTAGATTTTATTTAATTTTTGTTTATGATTGTGTTGTTTCCGTCTTTGTTCTGAATGCATTACTTATGTTTGACCACGGACTCAACGCTAATAAGTTTCACTCAATCCTTGTTACCTTACTATGTATATATAGTTTGTCGCATAAATTAGTTTTGCACTTTTAGCTGACAACAGAAGCAATTTGAAGACACACTTCGTGTTCCTGGAAATTGTTAGCGGCATTCTCAGTAATTCTTTTATTGGTTAATTGAAAATCACCCAGCATATTATCACAAAATGAATTCATTAAATTCGACACAGTCTGTTTTGTTTTTTGCCCGTTTGATTTCTGCAATCAGCCATGACCTTTTCGAGGGCTCAAAATTAAAACCGTGTTTTGGTAAGTTGTTAGCAAACAGTTGCCTGTCCGCACACCCAGCATTCACAGAACAAGACTGGCGTGTATTAAGAGATGTATTTGTGTCCAGCTGACCAATTTAACTCCAGTAATTACTCTACTTTTGTCTCCATTTTTGAGGGAATTATCTGCCCCTTTAGCTGCTAAAATAAATGACAATAAAAGAAAGTATTGGCTAAAAGAAGTCAGATTCCTAAAATCAAACAATGGCAGGAGAGACGTTAAAGTGTCCCAAACTGCAGAAAATTGAAGAGTTGGCTTATAACTCTCTGGAAGTTCAATGCAATGGAATCAATACACTGCTATTTATAAATAAATAAATGATTAATTATGGCTGCTTTGACTTCCAAAATTGATAACTTCAATTGGTAATACTGCAAAAACATGTGGTGCACATTACTGGTTTAAAGTGTATTGACTGGGCCTCACCTCTTGGCTGTATTTGCTGACATATGCGTAGATCTCATGGAGGGCACTGAGCACATTGAACTCACTGGAGTGAAGGCGAGCCTGTTCAGCCAGATAGGCATTCATATCCTGATCACTGATGGCAGGCAGGCGGTTGATGTCAGCATAGTACCTGAGAGGAGACGCACGCACACACACACGCACTGTCAGTGTGGAGGGCACAGTGATGCATACCATAGCTTTTCTTCTCACATGGAATCGGTCTGTTTTGAAAAGAATATGCTTCGACACGGGAACCTGTAAATCAGAGGTGTTGCAGCATAGAAAACAAGGAAAGCGTTACTCATGCGTTTAGTCATGTAGTAATGCAGACAATGTATTCAAAAATAAACGAACACGCTTTTTATTTCCATATGCAGATACACAAACTGAGCCTCAGCAAGAGCCTTAGGAAGATTATGTTCATCATTAAAGGTTTCAACAAAAACCCATCTGGACTCATAACTCTGAGCAATCGCATGTGTATATAAAGAATGCCCTGCCTTGCTGCATGCATCGAAGAAGTTTAATTTTACATGCAGTGCACAACTCATTTCATTGTTTCTACATATTTTTATTGCAACTACTGAATTAAAAAATGTCGGCGAATGATGAAGACCTGACCTTGATCTTTTACTAATATGATAATTAACAAATGAGTGAGATTATTATTATTACTTAAAGAACAATTATTTCATTTAAAGACGGATTTTTTGTCATGCTCGTAAAGGCACCATTGAAGATCTAGCTAGACTTTCTAATGGGTCCCTAGAGTTGCATTAACAAAGGTTGCAACACTATTGCTTTATATGGCAAAGGTGTAAAAGATATGGAACTGTGGTGTGATAAAACTTACAGAGTCATGAAAGGCGCTCTGTGTATGTGAGAGTAAATTAATAAATGTGGTGGTTCTGACAAAACATAGTATTGCTGATGAAACCAATGGCAACCAACGTTCTGGTGAGGAGCTGGATGTCTGTCAATGCTCCCAAGTTAGCGCCTGATCAATACAGGATAGTGATAAAGATATTGATGATTTAAAAATCCAATATTCCAATACATCACAGTTTTAGAGTGGCCGACAAGTGGACAAAGAATGCAATGTCAACATTCTTAACATGGTTGAAGGGTGTTTCTTCCATATCTTATTTACTTTTTAAAATTCACACTGATAAATTCCAGTTTATAATATGCAGCATTTTACCTGAAAACATTTAGGCCTAAAAGCTGCCTATAAATATACTTATCTACCGTATACAAAACATAATTTTAACATAATTATAAAAAAGCCTGCACATACACACCTTTCTACCCAGCTTTTGTAATGTGGTATGTCCTTGGCGTAGAGTAGTTTGGTGGAGGGAGAGTCTTTTCCCAGACGATGTTCGGATGTTGAGCAAGAGTCCATGAAGGTTTGGGCCACCACAGACAAACAGGCGTCTGTGATGCTACTTTTATGGATGTCAAACACAAACTGGGGATTCTTGATCACATTTACCCAGAAGCGGAGGGGAAGGCTGGGGGGGGGGGAGAATCAAATGAGCACTTTTCAGAGAAAACTGATAACACTGCTGGCTTCATTAATCTGTTAAAGTGACTGCATTTTGTCATCCAGAAGTATGTCACTTTTACGTTCCTAATGGCTTCATTCAGACATACCAATGGTAGCCACACAGAATGGAGAAAAAGCAAGTGCTTCTTAAAGCTCCGTGTGCTTATCCATTAATGTGACTGCATGCATTCAGACTGGTCTTCTGTTAAAAGTGATTAAGAGTAAATATTACTAGCTCACACCTAGAAAGCCTGTCATCACAGCTTTTACTGAAAAGTGACCTGGGTACTAATTTAGCGTTGCAGCCGCCCCATTCAGATGCTGTCAAATTAATGGAGGAAAGTGAATGAGAGCGGCTATTGAGAATAGCGGCTATACAGAAACGTAAAAAAATATATATTTTAGGCTGTGCAAGGCTATTTTGCAAAAGGAAATCATGAAATGTCCTTTTAATCATCCTTTTAGTGACTTTTTCTTTTCAAAACATGGAGATTAGAAGACTACTGAAAGATAATTTGGAATTACAGATTGTTCCCAGAAATAGGAGTTGCTTCCTTGAGAGCCATTGACCCATACAAGATAAAACCAGATGACCTACAAAATTTAACAACTCTATACTTTACTATACAATCAAAACAATACTATACAATTCTAAAAAACAAAACAGAAAAAAAATATTTGATAAGATAATCTTAACAGTTGTGTAAGACTGTGGCTAGAACATGAAAATATATTACGATTGTTACAGAAAGCTATTTCTGTAACAAGCTAAAAGTGCTGCTGAAAAGTTTCTTTTCTTAGGCTGTAAGTAGACAACAGCACTATGAGAAATCAAAAATCTTTCTCACCAGTTGCTCTTCCATGTGTGGCGGACGTCCATGTCATGGATGCCATGTCTGTCAGCCTGCTCATCCAGGAAGTCAAACATGTATTTAATTGCGAGAGGCAGAGCAGTGCCTCGACACACAGTGCTGAACAGGGTCTCAAATAAATCGTCCACAAACTTCTGCAGCGTTCCCTGAAAAGTAACAGAATGGAGATTTGCTCTGTTTTTTGTGAATATTTTGTTTGTTGTTTTTACAAATGATGACGTTTCCTACCACAGACATCTACATTAAGTTAATTAGTTAATTTCTCTAGGAATGGATGTGTCACTTTTCCTGTGGTGCAAAGGACTTTGAGTGGTCATGAAAACTTCAAAATCACCAAATAAAGGCCTCCGAGTACAAATGTTTTCTCCATGTTTGTTTTTTTCTATTCACCGTTACTACAGTTTGCAGCATGTGTTATGTGGTACCTTTGTTGCTAGTAGCCGTGTCAGGTAAATCTCAGACACCATCTTGCTGCCTCGCTCGCCCTCTTTCTGGTCCCCGTGGTCATGGTTCTTGACTAAGTGCCAAACTTTGACACCACTCTCCAGGTCGGGGGTCAGCATAGGCACACGGGAGTGGGGGCTGTCAGGGCTGGTGGGGGTGGAACGGAACGATACATCCACACCTAGATGGTTAAAGAATAGATGATAAAGAAAAATGCACAATTCCTAAAATATTTCAGTTTGTAAATGTACATTATATATCTGATAATCACTCTATTAGACTGGAGCACAAACAAAGAGAACGTCACATTGATTTCTCAGGTCTAAATAAGTGGTTGACAGTCTTCGTCGTAATCTGGAAGTGAGCAGGTGGGCTGTGTGTGTTTTGACTGTATAATCAGGTGCTGTCATTATTTCATCGGTCGTCATAATAATGATGCAGACATACACTCATTCATTAAAGAGATGGTTTCTATGGTTCTCGCTTTCTGCCACTAAGTGTTTTGTGTTTTCAGCTTTTCGACTTACAGCGTGGCATCGCTTGAAGTTCTTGTGTTTTTAAAAGGAATATATTAAACCCAACGACAAACATTTATGTAAAGTGCATGATTTTATTGACGTTAAGATCAGGTCAGCTTGTGTTATACCTACTGTATAGAAACGTGAAGTGAAAAGACAGTTCCATGTCAGCTTATATATAAAACCTAATAAACAACATACTTGATTTGCTTTTGTAAATGCAGAATATTTCTTGAATATTTTTTCTAGACTATCATGCTTCCTTTATTTAACATGCCTTCTAACAGTGTCAACTAATGTGCTTTACAGCAGATTGATAAGTGACAGAAACAGATGGTGCATCACTACTGTGAGGTGGATGAATATTAAGTATTTGAATTTCCTAAGCAGTACTAACCATATCTGCTGATACTGCGTGGGAAGCTGGCTGAAGAAGGAATGTTGAAAGAGGACATCTGTTTGGGCACCAAGGCCACCACACAGCGATCAGATACCTGAAAAACAAAGGTAGAGCCTTGTGAATTTTTTGCTAGCAGCTGTTGGTCAAAAGTAATCATGGCAGGAATTCCAAATATTTTTTGAGCTTCAAACCAAGAGCCAAGGATTTTCAGAATTATGACGGAAAGGTTTTGAATGTCCTCTGTGGGCTTTGTAAATTTATAAAAGACAGGCTTTTAGTTCAACTGCAGTCTCCTGTAAAAATCCACTATCATCAGATAGATGAAAATAAAAGGCAGCACAGCATCTACTGGAACAGCTTTATATTACTGTACCAAATATAAATTGCAGGAGAACTCAACACACTGCAGATGCTACAAACACCCAAATAAAGAAATACTCTGCAAGTAGCCCAAACAATGACCAAACTAAAAAATTGATGGATTCAGCAAAGACATGCATTGTGTTGTAAACCAAAGTAATTCCAACCATGATGTTTCTGCAGCCCCAGGAAACACTTTTACCGTTGCTACACTGTGCCTTTCTATATCATATATTTGGAGGTGTAGTATTTGCAGCCCTTTCTGTATTTGTAGTTGAGTTCAGGTCCTTTCTTATTTAAGTAGGTGATGATCATAACTAAATGCATGAAAGGTTTTTTCTAAACTCTCACATCAATACTTAACTCAACATTGCCCTCCAGTGATGCTCATGATAACTTAGCTTAATCTTTTGCAGCATGTAAGTAAAGTGAAATATTTATGTAATAGACTGCTAAATGTTTTCACATAACAATACAGGCACTTTTTTCTAGTGTCGGTCCTAGATCCTGTCTGTGGAACAGCACTGGGGAAATGCTGAATATTGTAGCTCTGCTCTATGAGCTATGATGAAGACCGGTTATCCGCAGTATGAGAGAAATTCCACATTCAGACTTAGCTTTGCACTATTCTGCAAAAGCTGCATTATAGCGAATACCAAATTCAGCTTAGCGACAAAACATGCATTTCCTAGCTAGTCGAAAGATTAAAAATGAAAGAGCTAAATTGTTTATCTCCTCTAGAGATAAGACAGAATGCATTCTCTCCTCTCAAAACATACTTTTAGTGCAGAAAATGTGGCTTTTCTTTGTCTTTACTGGTCTCTGTGTTTTTAGAAAAGTATGTTTTCTCTGTGCATGGTACAGTTGGCCCAAAGCTGACAGTGTAGATGAACATTTGACTGACAAAGGAACAGGATGACTCATCTGAGGTTAGTGACCTGTGTAGTCGCATTTATGAGCTGGGAAGGAAAAAAAAGTGTTGTAAAGAGACGGGCACACAAGTGCATGTTTGGTTGACTAAGTGTGTTTGTGACCACGAGGTTGGAAAAAAATGTAGGCAGTGATGAGGTGAGTGAGATGAATGTAAATGAGTAATACTTTGCCCTTCATCAACAATATCTAGTGAGCAACTGAGTAATCCGTCTGAAAAATTCAGACTTTCCAGGTATAAAATTGCAATCGTTTTTTACAAGCTTTGAGGTAATTAGAGCTGAAGTAAAGCGTCAGTCGACAGACGTTAATTTTAAAAATGTTTGAGTCACTAAAATGTCAAACATTTCCGCCGTCTTTTTTCACATGTGAGGGTTTTTTTTGCTTTTGCTTTTATTGCACTTAGTATTGGTTCAGGCTGGATATAAAGTCAATCTCCAAACCCAATATCCCAGCAAATAAGCTGATAACAGTTGATCTCAGTGACAGCCGACACCAGCTGATTGCTCGAATGATACCCGGCTACTCATCCATTATTTTATAAGGTAGGATTTTTTTTGTTGCTATCCTTCTGTAAGCTGCTTTACAACCCACCCCCACCCCACATCCTTCTATTCATGCAGCATTTGCCAAAATCATTGTAATATATGTTGACATGATATGCATTGATGCTTTTTTATGTTTTCTTACTGCTTCTCTCCCTGTCCCAGGCTTGTATGCTTTGGGGAACACTAGGACATACACATGCCTCACTCTGTATTATAAACCAAGCTGCCTCCCACTTTGGTGGTCTGCTTAAGCTGCAAAAATTCCCATCTATCTCTGTGCTAAATTGCTGACCCTCTTCCCCTTTACCAATCCATATATTTACACATCACTTAACTTTGGAGAGTGGAGTCTGAACGCCAAAGTCTAACTATATTCTGCTGTTGTAATAAGTCATTCATTTCAGATGTGGGTTATCTGATTGGAATCCGTTTTATATACTCTACCGTTGGTCGGAGAAACAAGCAAGTTTTAGCATATCACCTTGATTATAAGACACTGTAATGGGCGCAAATAACTGAATTATTCATAAACTCAAAAATCAGTTTTTACTTGTAGTCGTGGTATGATTGTTATTAACAGACCTGGTAGTGCATGAGGGTGTTGAGTCTCTTCCAGTCGCTCTCTATCTTTGTTGTGATGTCCTCATCCTGCAGAACCACACGAGCTGTTCTGCCCTGCCGCCACTCTGTAGGAAAATACAATCAATAATAAATGTGTGACATATGGCACTTTGAGGAATGTTGGTATCCCAAGTTTTTGACAGTTACATATTGTCAAATGTCGATCATTTGTCTGCCCCTTGGCGCTGCAGTTGAGGTCATGTTATTCTTTCGCACTATATTTTATTCTTTGAAACTCTGCAAGTTGTCAAGTGTAGCAACCAAAGTGTCACCAAGACAGCTTCCTGTGCATTTCTACTTGACAATTAAAGTGATTGTGATTCTGTGAACAAAATAAAAATGACAGTGTCTTCACAGAGCTTTAAGCTGCCCAAAGCAACAAAGAGAAACTGATCCTCTCCAAATCCCTAGCCTGGAAAAGCCCCTTAGGGTATAACACTACAAGCCCAAAGCACGATCAGCCACTACCTACAAGTTATCTTATTTACTGCCTTTGAAGGTGCATGTCAGTTGGATTTGTGCCGAGTCATTCGGTATTGGATGACATGTTGTGGGCGTAAGCCTAGGTGTAGGTGCACTGTCAGAACGGTTTAACGTCAGTGTTAGAGTGTTGTTCTGATTAGGGCTGTAAACAGGTAAGGGGGGGTGGGGGGGAGTCTTGACGAAACTGATGTGGAGCCCTTTCTAGATGTCATATTTGGTATTTGGTATATTGTCATTTGGCACGCTCGATTTCTGCTCTGTTTTCCCCAGCTGTCATTATTCCACATGTGATGTGCCACAGAAATAGTGCAATCTTAGTTTTGCCCCAAAATATATAACACAATTACTGTACTGAAATTATTCCTTCACAATGGGATTGCACTCTGTGCAGCCTCACCTAGATCCATGTCTGTAGCCCGTGGCCGCTGTGAGTACGGCATGTTCTTGTACACTGCATCCAGGATCTTCTCCTTTACCTGGGTAATGGTGTCACAGTTGAGCACCTTGACAGGGATTTCTGGGCTGTTCTCATTGTCGGGGTTCACACAGCTCAGCGTCTGGAGATCCAGGATAGAGAGAAGGGGGAAGAAAAGGAAGGAGGCAGAGAGAAATGTGTTGATTGATACGGAAGTCCTTTCATTACCTGCTCTTCACCAAACTGTCCTGGTGGAGAGCATCTTGGCCAGAAATGTAATTTCACACCTCCAGGATGTGCTTGTGCAGCTCTGGCAGGGGCATTAAACAAGTAATGAGACACAGACTCTCAGAATCTCCGACATGGCGATCAGAGAGGTGTCATCCTGTCGCTGGCTGGCTCTGCCATGCAGCTAAAGCCTGAGGGGGAACCTATTCTGATGGGGCGCTGGAGGAACCCAGCTGGCTTCATTTCAAAAGAAATGTAAAAGAAAGAGACATGTTGCATTATCCAGGTAGTCTTACCTCGTGAATGTACTGGTTTAGCACATGACGGTTAAGCTTATATAGACTCAGTCTAATATTTGTAATTGTAAAGGTAGCTAATATAATACTTTTTTTTCACTAATTTGGGTGAACGATGTCCAGTGGAAACAGTATTTGATTAAAAAGGATATTTGTTGTATGGGGTTTTGAGGCAAGTGTGTGAACCGCTTTAAAAATGGAATTTCGAAAATGTTTTGTCGAATTTTAAGCTTAACGAAATGGGCATCTGGCTATGCAAGAATGTTTATTTCATTTTATCAAAGGTATGCAAACATTCAAAGCAATCATCAAATTATAACCACAGCCTTGGCATATTCAACATTTCTGGGGATCTGTCAAGGCACTTTGCCAAGAGATGTGCAAAAATTAAAGCAGACAAAAGGTAGAGAGTTTTTTGTTTCTCTTTCTCTATCCATGTCTTTGTGACTCACCAGCGTCTTGTATTCAATCTGCTGGCGGATGAGTTTGTCTTCACTCAGGGAATAGCGTGCCTCTCCTGTGATGGAGTCTATGGGTCCTTTCTCCATTTGCTGTTTGATGGCACAGAACAGCATGAAGAGAGGCTCGCCAGCACACTCCTTTGTTTTGGAAAAGAACCCAGGGATTAGGTTGAAAGGTGGGAGAAAGGAAAAGAAGACATAAAAAAAGTAGTGAAGGGAAGGATGGAAATCAGTATTCATCAGCAGAGGTGATGAGACTGAGTAACTGGAGCATGACACATCAAACATAATAAAATTGAGCTTTTATACAAAGCTGGAGACATGTTTGACCTCGCAGGTAACCATTATCCTTCCAGGGTGTTGTTAGAACACATCGATATTAGGCATTTAAAATCACAGCCGCAACACAAACATGCACAGCAGTCTATTTCAGAATCAATGCAAATAACTTTAAGCGAAACCATAGTAGCTCTCACCATCTTAGCAGTGAGATGTGAGAAGGATTTCGTTTTACCTTGAGAAATTTGTGGAGCAAGAAAGCAAACCAGTTTGTCAGCATCTTCTCTGCCACTGACTCTGTTCTGTAAGACAAAGAGAGAGTGTACTCATTTATTAGCAAAGGCACCCCTCTGAGAGCTGGAGTGGTCTGATCTTTATAATTTAAGACGTAGACGAGCCTGGCATTGTTGAAACCAAAGAAAAATTTAACAAGGAGAGTTCTGATGATATAGCCGCTTGATCTCGAAGGACTCCAGCAGACTTTGGGTTAAGTGCTGCTAGTGCCCAGCATTTTTGGGTCATGACATAATTGCTTAGAGACAGGTTTGAAGGCCACTTTGAGTCACTCTGTTTCTTCCTTGCAGTGTCTGCACTTAGCTACTTTATATGAGTCCACATGGGTAAAAAATTTATGATTTACTGTCATATATTCTAACTAAATATGTAAAAAAAAAAATTTCTGTGGCAATTTTTAAATCCGATCCAAGGCCTACAGCATTTTAGCTACAAATTCCGTGTCCTAAACCTGTCGCACTTTTCTTTTGTTCTTACCCAGATTTCAATCTTAACCTGCACTGAATCAACTGTTGACGGCGTCCCATTAAACTTTAGAGTGCTTCCGCAAGAGCTGCATGTTTGGGCTAACAAGTTCTTGTTGTACTAGCTCCCATGTGAACTCATCCTTATATTTAATGAGTGTGCGTCAGATTGTGAGAGCAACCCCCCCACCCCCCACCCCTTTTTTTAAGACCTCATGAAACATTCAGTAGGCCGGTCTCAGCACTGGGAAAACAATCGGCAGATAACCAGAGGTGGAGGAAAAAGGGAGAGAGGCGAGAGAAGGGAGGAAGAGGAGAGGTGATGGGGAAAGAAATGTGAGCTACAGCTGAATGTTTCATGAGTGGCACACAGAAGATAAGTCAGACTGACAACAACTCTGCTGCCGCTGCACTCACTCTTCCCCATTAGGTTCTCCTCCTCTGCCAGTCCCTCCCACTCTCTATCACTTTTAACACTCCTGTCTTTCACCTGTCTGCTCAGGCATCCTGTTTCTCAGACTCATAGCGGATGTTTCACACTGCTGCACAAAACAAAGCTGTACAAAGGTGGGCTTCCCATTACTGGCCTAGTTATTCAACCATCAGAAGTGCAGCAACTGGGCCGGAAAGAACAATGCACAAAGGAATTATCTATGCCAAAAGATAAGCAGCATTGATCAGAATTGGTCGGGTTTGTGACCGAAAAAATCTCTAGTTTTAATCCTCTCACCACAGAGAAAAAAGGGAGTCCAGTGTTGCGAAACTGAATGATGTACCCGACATGACCTCCCAACCGAAATTTAATGGGCTTTTCAAATTTCTGACTTTCTTGCATGTCTAGCTTTTAGGGACTTTCTTTAAACATTTTGGAGAACAACTGATTTCTTCTTTTCTGCAAGCACAGCTGAGATCTGATTAGAGATCTAAATTCTGCTTTGTCCACAAAAGCCACAGGACTGTGGCTCAGTAGGACCACTCTCTCTGATATCAATTTAAATAAATGAATTCATGTTCTGTTCTGTCCTGCAGTTTTACCTTAAATTTATGCGTCTTACATTTTACCAAAGAACTGGAAATGAAAGTTTTCAGCTGACAAAAAATAACTCGGTATGTTACACAGCTTTTTGTTAATTGGGTTTTAGCACTGTGAATGATTCTGCTTACCTGCGGAGGAGTAGTTTGGGGTGGTTCTTGCTCTCCAGATTGCGTTCTATAAGATCTGAGAGCAGATGTTTCAGGATGTCTGTGGCGTACTCCAGCCGTCCCTGCAGAGCGGTCATGATGAGCGAGGCAACGTAGCCGCGGTCACGCATGGAGAAGGAGCGCTGCAGCTCCAGTGTGCGTATGAATGTCAGCAGGAAAACCTTATTATTCACCAGCTGAGCAAATTGCTTCAAGGCTTTCTCCACATTCGCCTGTCCGCTCCCTGGCACCTGCACGCATCATGCATTTTTGCACACACAGAAAGGTGAGTGCGCTCATTAGATGGTACACACTCATGGATGAGTTATAACAGAAATACAGACCAGAGTAGAAATTCTCCCCTTCAAAGGGTCGGTACAAACCAGAATTACTGGTGTTGCTAAAGCCTTTGCCTAGAAGTGAGTGAAGGTTATGCAAATACTGCCCCACCCTTAAAAGTGTAGATTTAAAGGAATATATAAAAAATAATAAAAACCTTTTTTGCACTAAATAAAGAACCTTTGTTATGTGTCAAGTGCAATCAGAGGATTTCTAAAGAGTTAATTGGTTCTTAAGAAATGCTATAATTTGTACCCTAATAATATCTTGATTAAACTATCTTTAATTGGTAACATCAGCCTTGACCTTTACATTCCAAGCTTCTTCTTCTTCTTCTTTTTTTTTTTTACACAAAAAAATTAAAAGCCAAATACTTTTTTTTCTCCAGATTTTCTTAAAAACTGAATAGAGAATGCCTCAAAAATTAAATAATTTGCCTATCCTTTGAGACAATAATGAAAACACTTCTTTCAAATACATTTTAAGAAACAGAAATGACTTCAAACCCAGTAGAAGGCTCAGAGATTAATGGAAGCAAAAAATTCCCAGTATGAGCAGTCAAAAACTCAAATTAAAAACATTAATAAAATTTGGCTATAAGGACACTTCTTGTGAAGGTCTGCACCATTGACAGCTTTGCAGCTGTTTTACAGTAGATTTCCTCCTTGAAGTCCCTTTCTGTCCACTTATGTGCAGGGACCTCGAACTCGAAAGCAAAAATCTACTTCTCTGCAAAACTGACTCAACCTTTATGTCAAGGATAATTACTGGTGGTGAGTTTGGTCTCCACAGTGCCCAAGCTAGAAGAAGGCGCCCCAGGTTAGGAGTGGCACCAGTCAATTGTAAAGCCACAGTCTCCACTCAAACTGCTTCCCATTCTCTTCCCGAAAATGGAAATCAAGTTGCATGGTTGGTGTTTTGACACAGTGGAGCAGATTCAGCAGGCATTACAAATGTGCAAGTTCAAGTGGTCTGAACAGCCCTACCGGTCAGGGATGTGAAAATAGCAGGAGCACTGGAAGTGACCTTGAAATAGAGTGCAGTCAAATTTTAATCAGGTATATTCTTTTGCTTTTTATGGGCAGCGGCCCAAAACTTTTTGACCTCAAACTGATGTGAATATTCTCACAGACAGTTTGACAGCTTTGGCCAAAAAGCCAGTAGCAATTATTTTTGGAGTATACTGAAGCTTTAAGGTCAAGACGTCAGAAAAATGGTTGACACTGCATTCAAGTGTTGCAGCCTCTTCTTCAAAGGTTCCTCACCTCCAGTTCTCTGAGGACAGGATGATCATCTATACCGGGGAAGAGAACTCTCATGGCATAAGTGCGATAATCCAAGTAGGGAATGCCGGCTCTGTCCAGATCACTGGTTAATTCATTGATGTCAGTCTGTAGTTCTGCAAAGGCTGCACATGACACATGTATAAAATGTTTTGCCCAACATTTTAGTAGTGTAAGACAGTAATTCCAAATAAAAAACTTTTACATTTGCATCTTTGAAATTTGATATCTATAGCTTGAATATTAACTATAATTTTGCTCATCTTTTAATTAAGCCACCTTATATAGTGCTGTGAAAAAGCATATGCCTAGTTTTTTGGGGTTTTCAGGTTTCAGTTTTCAGTTTTATTTGTCATATGCAAGTTAGCACAGGGTCAACATTGCAATGAAATATGTTTGACAAGCAGCAGTCACTCAGCAGCATGGTACAGTAGAAGAAAATATAATAAAATATAATAAAATAAAAAAATAAATAGAAAAATAGTAAAGAGCAAAATATTAGAGAGACGTGGTAAAAGAGAAAAGATGACTAAATATATATGTATCTATAAATATAAATATATGTACACTAGTGATTAAATAAGAAAATCTTGAAAAGAAATATGACGGGGGGCAGATGGGATATTGTTTTATATGCATATTTGTCGTATTTACATGTTTCAGATCAGACAAGCTTTATTGTTAGCCTAAGATGATCCGAGTTAATACAAAATGCAGTTTTCAAATGAGTCATTTTTAAGGGCAAAAAGTTATCCACAGAATATTTTCCTAAAAGTTTTGGAGATCATCCGGATGTTTTCTGGCAGATATGTCTTTGTTCTTTTTGGTTGTCAGTGGTTTTCAACTTGGAGGTCTCCTATGAATGCCATTTTTGCTCAGTCTCTTTCTTATTTTTGAATCATTAATCAATGACCTCAACTGAGGCAAGAGAGGCCTGCAGGTCTTTACATGCTGTCTGGGTTCTTTTGTGACCTCTTGGACAAGTCATCAATGCGCTCTTCCATGTTCTCACTCTGGTTCAGTTGAGCCCCAAAGCCTTAGAAATGCTTTTGTAACCCTTTTTAGACTGATGTCAGTGACTCTGTTTCTCATTTTTCTTTCGATTGTGGCATGATGTGTTTCTTTTTGTGATCTTTTAGCACATTCAATTTGTCAGAAAGAGTCCTGTCAAGGCTGAGTGTAGCTAGTAAAATTGAAGTCAGCTTTTCACAAAATGTGGTTAATCACAGCTAATTCACGATTTAACAAAGAGGGAGGATTACGTTTTTCACATCTCAGGTTATCTGAGCTCTCATGTGATCTGAAACATGTGTGACAAATATGCAATAAAATAAGAAATCAGGAAGCGGGCAAATGCTTTTTCACAGCACTGTAAATCATTTTGTACACATAATTCTGACATAAGCTTTTAAAAGAATATAATGCAATTATACATTTCATGTTAATTTGGGAATATGATTGAGCGGATTTAAGATATTTTTATCTTTTAGTTCGTACTGACCCTCTTTGCACTCCAGAGCCACTCTGGATTCCAGATTGTCCATCTGCATCTGCAGGCGCTTCAAAGTGAGGTCATTCTCATGTGACTTCCGCCTGTAGGCCAGCAGAACTATTACAACGATGATGAGGAGCAGCCCTCCTCCAGCTGTGATACTGAGGATAGCAGGAAGGGTGAGCAGGCTGTCGGATCGGATGTGAACCTCTCCTGGAGAGATGTGGAGTCCGCCGACTTGAACCTGAATAATTGCACGATAAAATTGAAAGATTTAAAGATTTTCAATAAAATCTTTAAAACATGTTCAAAAAAAGGCAAAGCCAAAAAATAAATAAATAAAATGATCACATCAAATGTTAAAGATTTGCCTGTATAGTTGCCTTTGAATAAACTAATATCCAGGCACACACACTTACTTTTCTTTTAATAGCTCTACTGTCAATACTTGCAAGAGTGCATGTCAATAATTGTAGAAGGCAATGTTCGCTACTTTGGAACCTACTAGACCATGAGTGACAAACAATGACAGAAAGCCAACAACTAAGTGAAAGCCTGTCAATGACCCACAAATACAGACAAGCACTGACCTGCAGAGAGTGACCCACATTCATGCAGACAGGGAAACAGATGGACAGACAGACAGAGAATTGCCGGATAGGCACAGAGTTGAAACTGACCAGGACTTTGTGTTGCCCGGTGAGGTTTGGTGGCTCACAGAGTAACTGAGTGTCCGACACAGTAAGAGAACAAGGTGTATCCCCGATCAGCACCGTGTAGTTGAGCCTAGCTCCACCAGATGCAGATGGCACCAGGTTACGTCCCTGCAACATATAATATAAAATTTAAATATATCAAGCACATTTCACATTTTAAGACCAAACATTAAACCTGAACTCTGTACTGAGAATCTTAAAAAAACAATATTTGTTTGATCTAAGAGATCCAATTAAAAACATGATTCTGTGCATGAACTATTTGACCAGACAAGCAACTGTTCACCAGAAAAATAGTATGCTTTAGCATCATTCAATGTTTATGCATCAGTGGAGTTAGTGTAAACAGCTATAAGGGCATTCACAGAGCACATCACCTGCCAGGGCCTAGGCGCTACTTTGCAAGTTTGCAAAGAACCAAAAGTTAATTGGTTTTTCTGGTCCCCATTCTGCACCTTTCCACCAAGTTTTATGAAATTCAGCTTGGGTAGTTTTTGCATATTCTTGCTGAGAGACAAAACAAACAGCACTGATCACATCCCTTTGCCTTGGCTTTTGTCTTGCGAAGAAGGCTTTCTGTCAGTTTCTGTACTGCACTGCGGACTGCCACAGAGTCTATTTTTTATTTTTTTTTGCAAGAAAGCTGCTAAATTATTTTAGCTAACAAAGGCAGATTACTTCAAGACACAAACCAATATGCCATGCTGTTCTCTCTTGGCAAACGTAGCTAAAGATTTAACTTCCTTGCAGTGGCACATGAAAGTAAAGGGAAGAAAAGTAAGGCAGAAAAAAATTATTTTAAAAAGTACAAAAGAAGTGTTGTCCGTTCTTTGACTGGAAGCATTTGAGTTCACAGGGAGAAGAACATCAGACAGAAAAAGTCAGCAGTTATGTCCACCGTGGTCTGAAATATTTATTAAAAAGGCATAAAAATTAATGGGGAAACAGAGGGGTTGATGTGTGTGGAAGAAATAAAATCTGATCAAATGGGATAAGATTTTTTTGATCACTGAATCAAGCAACAGACTATTTATAGCACTGAGCATAAGGATAGAATTACATTAGGTTATGTGTACTGAAGATAAAACAAATGCTGTTATGAAAGCCACTTAGTGTTTTTAAGGTTTTGCCTTACTCTGAAATGGGAACTGAAACTAGACTCATTTCTGGGAAGCTCTCCGTCAACTTACTTTGAGTATGATGGGAGCTCCAGGTTTCTGCTCCAAAACACCCGAAAGGCTGAGGGGCTCCAGGTAAGGGTTGGGGTAGTAGACAAAGCTTGTGTTGTTATAGGTGAGCAGAGCTTGGACATTGTTGAAGACAAATCCAAACTCATCCACATGTTTCACTGTCTCATGGTCTGTGGTGTACTCCACCTTCAGAGATGGAGCGAAGCAGCTGATGGTGGTTGTGTTCAGAACTTTGCACACCTGGAGAAGAATCAGATCAGGTTTTTTAAGTTACACCACATTATCCACAACCTGACAATGTAGTGAGTGAAATATTACAGCAGCCAGACTGTACGTATTATGATATACAAGTTTTATATCTTCCAGTAATTATTCATTTAACCTCAAAGGAAAATTAAGTACAGCAATTAATGAAGCACCACTTGTAGTTTTTATATATGTAGG
The DNA here is from genome assembly GCF_041146795.1 of Maylandia zebra. NCBI lineage: Eukaryota > Metazoa > Chordata > Actinopteri > Cichliformes > Cichlidae > Maylandia > Maylandia zebra. Next base: position 33,588,539 of record NC_135171.1, on the reverse strand, counting down.
AACCATTTTTGCTAAATAGATCTGAACAGATGTCTCACTTCGTGCCCAAATGTTATACTGCTAATAACTATCCTGTTATTTCGAACATCCAGATGTTGGACCCTTTAAAATCCTATTCAACTTGCATATTAACAGAATAATATCTACTAGAATCTGTTTCATATTAAGCCAATCACTCGATTACGAGAGTGAAATTCTGTGGGCTTTTTCGCCCCTATACTTCTTCAAAGTCTCCTTTAAAAATGAGCTGTCCCTTTAAATTTCACCAGCTTGACACCAGTTTCTAGTTAGCTTTAGTCAGATCTAGTTTTGCACAGAAAGCTATTTGAAGTAAATTAAATGCTTTTGTGATTCTTAACATTTTCAAGTAATTCCAGTTATGTTTTCGAGATATGTGTGATAAAGATGCTGCCCTCATTAAATTCACCAGTGACCCTTTTCTAGCAGCCGTTTCGGGTTAAAGTTCAACTTTAATCCCTTCAGATCTCAGCTTTGCCAGTAACACTGTCGAACATGCAGCTTTAATTGACTGGCTGAAAATTTGGGCTGGCATCGTTAACACATCATTTAATTGGCTCTGGGCAAACTTCTCACATACAACATGTTCCACATAAAAACACCCTAATTTATCAAACACAAAAACTGAAGGTCCTTGTTTTCTCTTACATTCGTGCAAGCAAATAATGCCATCATTCTCTCTCTGGCATCTCTGCAATAGTTATCTTTTCTGCCAGGGTGCAGTCCTAAAGCAAATCCATGACTAGTAAGAAGTGGAAAACTTGCTCCCAAAGGACCCTGGTCTTTTGCCAACAGGGTCCCAACACTTTATAACAATCAATCACTTTGAGCGACCTGCCTGAGCAGTTCAGGCGAGCAGAATTAGCTCCATAAATCACCTCCAAAAGTGAGTTGTTCATCCATATCATTTTTTAAATCTTCTTTTGGAATGATCCTTTATGTAAACCTGTTCTCACTTCTTTTTTCCTCCCCAAACCTCTTCCTCTTCAATCACATTATAAAAATGATTATACCACAGCACTGAATCTGTCTAAATACAATCATAACAAATCACAGATTTAGAGTAAATTTATTGATGTATGCTTTTTAAAAACTAAATATAACTATAAATCAGCAGTTTTTACACTCACATTGACAGATTCATGCCCAGCATATTTGACTCTGACGCGTGGTTCCTGAACTACATCCAGATTGGTGCCAGTCACGGTCAGAGTGGTGTGTCCACTGTTTAGAGGAAAGAAATACATATTTATTGTTCAAACAAGCACATACGTGCACAATGCTCTCAAAGCAACCTGCTGAAATGCTGCTGCTTTTTCATCATGATTTAAATTAGAATGATAACCACAGAGACATCTGTGTTTTTAAACATTTCCCAGAAAACCTGCATTAATGCAGGCTTGAGGAGGAATAGCTGGGATGGTAGCTCAGGCTTTGTTATTGGACAGATCAAACGGAGAACCAGCTGGCTGCTATTTTATATTCATCCATAACTGCGAGACTGGCATAGCACGAATACAGGTGCTGCTTGTTTACATATCTGCGCTAGATGTGATTAAAATAAACAACACGCTCTAATCTCTGAATAACCTGAACTGCAGTGCGAGCTTAGAAAAATGTGGAAGTAGAAAGTCGGAAAAGTGAGACAAAGAGGTCAAAATACAGGAGAGGTGGAAAAATTCTTTAAAAAACTGGTCGGTCAAGTGAGCCTGACAGAGTGCCAATCCTTCTCTTCTCACACTTCAAAGGCTACCTAAGCTTGTAGTGCCTCATAGTGGGAATGCAGATTCATGATGAGGGCTCTTGATTGCAGCTCCACAAAGCTCCTCCTGTCACTAGGCTGAGGGCCAGGGTGTCTCTCTGAAGTCTAATCTGCAGGGACGTAGTGCCGAGTAATCCCACCCTAACTCAAATTAAGTGCCATCTTTTATTTAGCAGAGTCCAGGTAGTGCACCCTTCAACTGCGATACAAATGTTCACGTAGCAGGTTCATTATTGTAATATTAACTGCATAGAACTCATTCATGTAGAATCGTGAATATTTGAGTCAAAGATGGTTTGTTTGGGGGTTTTTTTGGACTATGATTGTTTATATAGATAACAATGTTGTGGCTAGTGACTTGATAATATCTCTGCAACCCTGACAGTATTGCCAAACTCTCAGATTTCCTAAGAGACTTTCTATGAAGAGCTGTATTATTAATCCCATTGTACCGAAACTGGCTTCAATTCACGGAGGAGTTGTTTGTGAGATAATTCTCAATATATAGGAGTAAATGGAGCTTAACACCTAAATTACCTGCTTCTTGACAAAGAAAGCCAATGCCACATTACTTTGGTCAGAAATGATTAGTTTTAACAAATAATGTAGGGTGCCCTGTTTCTTTGGGTATTAAAAGGGTAGCTGTTCTCTAGCTGTCTAAATTGTCCTCTACGCCCTGGTTAGAGGACTAAAGGACCACTACTCCTCCATTGCCAAAAGAAATGGGAGGACTAGGGCCAAGTGATGGGCCAAGAGGGATTGGGCTTTAGTCAATGAACACTGAAGCTTATCTGTGCAGTGCAGTCCTGGAACAACATCTGTATTTCATAATATTGTGTTGTTGTCTTGGACTTCTTTATGTTGAGAAGTGTTTTTATTTTTTATCCTTTCAGGTTACGTGCATGAGGGGGCCAGAACATTTGAAATGGCTAACCAGCACAAAACTATTACTGTTACCACGGTCCATATAATTAAATTAACACCTCTGTGACAGCATCAATAAAAACTGAACATTATAGCCTTCGTAAAAAGGAAACTTTATGGGAATTGTACCCATTTTTTGAGAAAAGTGAATCACACATAGTACAAGTTTTTCTGTGCCACTGACTTTACACATAGATTCACAACTTGTGTGTGGGTGTTGATTTAATCTAAATGAAGTATTGGATATTTATGACAGAAAACAGTTGAAGTGCATGAAGTCCTCTTTCACACATGCATCATCTGCAACACATTTTGCAACATGAAAACTGTCACTTGCAAGATGAGATCATTTGCACTTTTTTAATTGTCACACGTTCCTATGATTAGGCTAGTAACAGCGTTTATTCAGTACTTAATTTTTTTATGTTACCTGGTAATGCTCCACAGGGGCTCAATGCGCTGTACTGTGGGGTCTTCTATGTACTCAAAGGTCAGACTTCCAGGAACCTTGGCGCGGTCAACACTCAAACTGACTTGCACTGGCCCCGCTCCAGTCACCGATGGAGCAGAGAAGCACACAATCTCTGACTTGGTCCTCCTGGTGAGATTACCAAAAGAGAGATTTATTCATGCCTTTGATTGTGACTGCCCACTCAGTGCTGCAGTGGCAGACTTCACGTCACTATGAGCCATGCGCATTACGGTGAGAGGAGAGGATTCATTATAGTCTGTCCCATCTCTTCCTCGTTACAGACACATTAGGGATGGAACACTGTAATTAGAGGGTGCTCAAATTAATGGCTTCCTTGCCTCACCCACCTGACTGCTACAATGTGAGGCATTTTGAACTTTAAATAGATATCTATAAATACACAGAGAACAAAACTTACTACAGTGAGTTTCATCATCTCCTCACTAATTATCAAAGACTTTTAATTTAACGCACAGACACATAATTGTATCAAAGGTGTGCTTTTTTAAAAGAGTGACCTCATACAGTTTTTAATTGATATTAGTGAAGGCTAAATCTTTAATATTGTGCAGAGGCAATCTAAATTTAGTGCTTGTGAGTCAGGAATCATTTTTAATGTGAGATTAAGATGATGTCAAGGGGTTATATTACTCACCTGTATAGCTCACATGTCTGATTACCAAAGTACACATTAACGGTACTGCCAGCTCCTAGATTCTCCCCGACTACAGTGACCTTGGTGCCCCCAGATTCAGGTCCTCGGCCTGGAGTCAGTGCCAACATTGCAGGGGTCTTTGGAAGAAAAAGAAAATCATTCATGTTTCATTTAGCATACGTGCCAACGCAGAATACAATATGTCTTATTAACTGTGTGATTCTGATAAACCCTGTTCTTCCAGCCTTGGCTCAGTAAGTCTCTGTAGAACTAAAAAGTTAAGAGCAAAATTGTTATAAAAGGTAGACCAAGGTCTAATAATTTATTGAGTATCAAGGCTATAATTATTTTAAAAACGAGTAATACTACACCACATGCTCAGAAACAGAGCCCTCTTTGGGATAAGGTGCAATAAACCAGAACATTGTTTTCATCAGCCACTAACAAAAATACCACAGTTGAAAAGTCATTCCTAATTATTTTTTAAACTGTCTTGTGCACAGTCTGTGCTGCACTTAAAATGCATTGAGAGTCTTATTCTCTTCCTTGCCAGTTGATGATTGCAGTTGCCTGAACCGATCGAACTGGTTAGCTTTTACCTACAATCATACAAACACTTCGCGTTTATTTTGGAAAAAGTGGACAAGTTACACGTGTTTCAGTGTCAGAGTTACCACAAAGGAGTAGAGCTGGGAAGACTGTGCTCGTAGCTCTGGTCTACATTCGCCAACACACAGCATAACTGGACCTGGAGTACTTCCTTCAGGAGCTGCAGCCATCTCACACACAATCCTTTCAAGACAAAAAAGTAAAAAAACAAAATATGTATGTGGGTGCACAAAAACACAGGCATCGTGCATAATAGTAATAGCAGCATCCAGGCATACACACAGAAGAATCACTGCACTGCATCACATTTGTTATGAAGTGCACTGCCGGAAGATGGCCGGTGTGATTGAGGTAGACTTTCATGGAAGTTGTGGGTCAATACAGAAGCCCATCTTTCTTCTGAATGGGAAACCTATAACAGCAGTATAACTCAAATGATAAACTACACCCCTCCCCATCTCCAGCACGATTGCCACCCACCATTACCTCCGGTTACCATGACAACATAGTGGATTCTTCAATAAATCAGTATTGCCTGTCAGGTCAATAAGATAAAGTACGCCATGAATAAGTCATTATAGCAACTGACCCCACGCTGAAATTAATGGTAGTAACAGCTGTAATGCCATGTTTTAAAGCACTGTTTGTGCCAAATGAATGGCCCTGCCAAATGCACAGCTCTGCACAAGAAACTTGTCCTGCGATACAATAAGAGCACCCAATGAATCGTCCCTGCCCAGCCCTTCTATTCATACATCACGTGAGTTTTCCAATTTTCTGCTGGCATGTTTTTTTTCCCTTTTTTTTTTACCCCCCCTTCTTTAGAAGGATATAAATAAAGTCCCTGCAGCCTGAGCCCAATTGCATTACATGGCTGTGAGAGAAACACATGGCTAACAGATTGTCCCTCCAGTCAGCGACATGCAACGCATTTCAATTACAGCTGTGCCGACAGCCTTATAACGACAATGACACAAAGACTGTCTCTTCCTTTGGCTCTGACTGCACCAGAGCAATACAAAGAACCATGCACAATCCTACAACCTGATGAGGCATCACAGAGTATCCAGCTTATTCAGAATGTGCTAGTGTCTTTATGGGGAAAAAATGTGTAGAAAGAAGGAGATAGGGAGAGTGCACGCATTTATTTAATAGTACTATATCAGTACTATTTATTAGTACTGGAGGGGAGGAGTTTCTCTTACTGTTCTGCAGTGATGTATCCCTCCTCCTGTGGTGTGCACTGCACTCCTGCCACTTCCACGTTACCAACCAGCTCAGAGAAGGATAGACCAAGGTTCAAGCCCTGGATTGTCACCAGGGTGCCCCCTTCCAAAGGTCCAGCAACTGGGTTGACCTACATAGAAGAGAGGAATTAAATAAATTAAATAAATATTATAAAGCTTTATTCTTGTACATATTTTTTGAATAATTCTTGTATATTTTTTTCCACATAAATAATGTGCACTTCCATACTGGGAAAAAAAGATGCTATAAAGAGAGTTAAACTTGGCCAAACCCAAAAGAATTTCAATTATCATAAAATGCAAACACTTTAAGTTCTTACTAAAAATTTGGCTTTGAGCACTGCCTTAAAATATAGGCTTTTGACTATTTTGATCAAGAAATATTGTCCTATAATATGTGGAATAGTAGAATCACACTTTAAAAACTTAAAACTGGATCTGTGTAGCCTTTCTTTATTCTTGGGAAGCAAATATTAAGTAAATATACCATAAGTCTGTGTGTGAAATGCTCAGCTTTCATAGCAACTGGGTCTCTTCAGAAAACCTTGAAATCCACCATAATTCCAAGCAAACTTTAATGAATAATGCAGTGAATAACAAAGCCTTGAGAAAACCTATTCACAGCCCTTTCCAGTGTCAAGTTAACCATCCCAGCAGGAAACCTTTGGACCTACAGAACAGAACAGGAGCAATGCCGGAGCAACACTCCCTCCACTCCCAAGCAGCGCTCAGTAGTTGATTCATTCAGCTGCAGCTCCTTCAAAAACCCCAATAATGTGACAGGAACATCAAAGGCTCCCGGCTCTTTGAAGTGGAAGAGCCTTGCATCTCTGTGCCTGACCCACTGCGCCTCATTCAAGAGAATGAACAGGAGTTTGTGACATAAAAGATCCATCATCACTTTCTAAACAGACTGAATACGTTTAGCTGTCAAGCACTTAGGGTATTCAGCTGGTGTGGAACAAAATGTAAGATAGGCTCAGGTAAACAAGCACTTGGAAGAAAAACTGGAAGTTGGCCACAGAGAAAATTAGAGTTATTTATTGATATGTACAGTATGAACTACTTGTATTTGTTAAAAAGATGTCTGGCATGTGGTTTTCGGATAGTATTATGTACAGATAAAAGATGTGATTTCGGAAAGTAACTTCTCAAAATCTTCGAACAGAGTTAGACTTTTTTTGTCGCTCTAAGGTCTATCAACCTGTTTCTCTATGTCTCGCTTGCTGTAATGGCAAATAGAAGCAAAATCAGGTATTTTATCCACTATAATAACCTGGTTCAACTCAGTTTCTCTGACAGACATGTTTTCAAACATGATAGTGATGGAGTTATTTTAATGCAATGAGTTGTTTTCTCTCTTTCCTTTGAATTTTAAAAAGAAATTAAATAGAACATTTATTTATAAATTGCTGGATCTTAGCACACAACTACTACAAATTTGTACCCAGGTCCCAGAAACCACTTCTAAACTAACGTCCTTCTTAGCTAACCACTTAATTAACTACTTAGCTGTGTTTGCATTATTTGAATTCACCATATGCTTAAACTTGATGGCTCAATAGGATGACTCAGCAACAGACAACCCAAGTGCACTAATGAGCCACAGACCTCCGTAATGCGTGGGTTGGTGCATTTGACATTCCTGGCAGAAAGATCCAGCCAGCGGCTAGCGTAAGGGGAAATGGGAGGACAGTGCTGCTTCATGGTGCACCGGCCCTCACCGCTACACCAGCCACACTGGAACTTCCTCTCTGCCCGCAGACACATGCCACAGCTGTCCCGTAGGGCACTGCATTTGTAGAGATGCACTGTAGGATAACAGAGACAACAGTGTAACAATACTGTAATATATGAAAACCTATAAAATATACTGTACACGCACCAAAATTTAGACCAGCAGGGAGTGCAATTTGGTAAACTAAAAAATTTTATGAAATAACAAAAGAGAACACAAACTCAAACAGTTGCTTTTCACTGTCATCGCCACAAATAACTGCAAAGTCATCATGTGTATTCAATAAAAATAATTTAATAAGGCATGTTTATGCACATGGCCTATTTCAAGGATTAAGAAAAAGATCATGAGTAATCCAATAAACCCGTCTTTGAAGTTTGCCTTTTACATCCTTTCCAGTAAGTAACCTTTATTTATACCCATGTAAATGAACTTCCTTAAATAACAGCAAGGCCTGTTAAAATTCATGGCATGCATATATTTTGGTCAATGGGGATGTATTTAATGTACCACCCACCATGACAGCTGACAAGCACCTTTCCGTGCAGGATGATGGACAAGAAACCAAAAGCGGCAGTAAGAGCCAAGCTGAGCAAATATGAAAAATCATCCTTCACCCCTTCAGGTGTACAAGTGATTGGGTGCTCTTTGATAACACTCCCTGCTATTGTGAACTTTCTCTCAAGGCCCTTCAGGAGCCTTCAAGTGCTTTCTATGACCCATCTATACCCTGTAGATTGAGTGTTTTACACTTCTCTGGTATGGCAGTGATAGATGACAGAGGCACCTTTAATCTTCTCTGGATTGTCAATGATGAAATTGCCGTTCCATACAATGGAGAGGTCCACTGCCAGGTCACTGATCTTCACACCCTCGTACATGTACTGAAAAGCAGAAACCAAAAGTAAGAGAGTGTTCAGAATAGGGGGGAGAGGGGAATTCAAAGGGAGACAGGGCACAGAGTATAAAAAAGATGGAGAGAGACAGAGTAGGGAAAATGAGGGGATGAAAGGGCAGCAGCGAGACAATGCTTTTAACCATCTGTCATTTCTGCCATGGTTGTCTGCTCCTCTACTCTTTGACATGTAGGGACGCAAACCCAGGCTGGGGTGGCCGATCATCCACATCTGAAGAAAAATGGCCTTTTCATACATTGTCACAGAGTGCCAAGGTGTGCTTTTCCATTGAAATTTAGCCTGTGATTTGTATTGTGTAAAAAATTGGGCAAGAAATATCCTGTGCTCCTCCATAACTTATGCCATTCAAACTGAGATACGGTTTTGAGATACAGTCGTATAGTTGTGGTGTATTTCGTTTTTAACCATGCAACAATTTTCCCTTCTCTCCTTCGTTACTTCCCTGTTACTCCCCTTCTTTCTCTTACATGCTTTTCACAATTCCTTATCACTTTCCCTTTCCTCTACTTTTGCCTCGGTGTGCTTGACACTTCAGGCGGTATTCACTGATGCTGATATACCCTATGTACCTTGCCTACACAGCATCCAAGCCGTCTGCCTCATTTGACAGCTGTGAGACTCCCGCTGGGAGTGTTTGAGGTCATACCGAGCTGTTCTGGCACTGCACACTGGTGCTGTTGAAGCGGAGCGCCGTGACACGGTGGCTGACACCCTGCACATTCACCACACACTCATAGCCCCGCTGGCCCGACTGTGGCTGAGGAAGGTTCCGGGCCCTCAGGGTAATGGGTCGAACCTCACCAGCCGGAATGAGAATTTCTCCAGAGTTAAGAAGCTGAGGACATGCCTGTGAAAAGAACATACGAAGAACTGCAATTTTACTTTTTACAGTAAATACGTATCAACTGCCTCAATATTAAACAGGTAGCATTTATGATATTTTCAAAGTTAGCTTCCTTATGACAGATTGAGCTGTGTATCTAAAACACACACATTATAGTTTCTGTACACTAGTCTATGTTGGTTTGCATGCACATCTGTTTGTTTTGTTGAATGTAGCCTAATATGACATAATCCATATGAATCTGTAATATGACTCAGGGATTAGTGGGGCAAAGAAATCACTAATCCAAATAGACTTTGCATTCACATGGTGCATCATTTTTCTACAGTAAAGTTGATTGATATGTAGGAACTCACTACCTCTTCAGCTATATCAGCTAGACTCTATTCCAGAGTTCAAATCTCACCTGTTTACGTTCACATATCAAGTACAACCCTGTTTTCTACTCTATTAAGCATTTAATTATCTATATTATTACTAGGAATTGTATGGACAGGTGGCTCTTTGCTGAAATATTTTCACAACATATTGACGAACTGCCATTAAACTGCTGCATGATTAGTAAGGATAATACAGTCTTTGGTAAACCTCTGAGTTTTCTTCTAATATCACTAGTAGTACACAGTTTCCTCTAATCAGCTAAAATATATAACATCCTCCAGGATGGATTGGCAAAAATATTTTTATACATATTTATACTAAAGTTCCTGAAAGACCAATTATCATGACATTTGACAAAAAAATGATTCAAAGTATTCATTATGAAAAAAAGTATTCACAATTTTTTAAATTCTGTCATCTACAGCTTTTATATGCTTTTAATGTGAATAGCACTTTGGTTTATGACTAAACACTTGGAAAACTAATGAAATTCTCTTTAGTTGCTAATGTGCTTAGTGCTGACCGTTAATATGCAAAAAAACTAAGTGGAAGATGATATTTGCTAAAATGAGCATGTTAGGGTGCTGATCGAACCATCCTTCTCCCCGTATGGCTTTGCAAGGCCACTGGTGTGGCTGTAAGGTTTTTATCCTAATGATTCTTTGCAGAGAATGTGTTTTTGTTTACTTGGATTTCTACCTTTAAGGCAAAAGTGTCATATATCATCAGAAAAATTGTGTTCCTGAAAGCAAGACTTCAATCTGCTCTAGTATTTCTATGAAAGTACCTCCGAGGCGTTGACTCTGCCCTCCTGGAAAGAACAGCTGCTTGGGTCGTGCGTGCACAGGTTGCGGTATTTACACCAGTGACAGCGAAAAGTGCTGTTTACACAGGACAGACACCTGCAGGACAAAATGAACACATTATGACAGACTGTTCACTAAGTGTGCCATGCAACACTACCGCATTTACACAGATTGTAAACCCTGCCCATCATCTGCATGTTCCCTTTCTCAGACTTCGTAAAGGACTGCAGACGGGAGACTAATGAAGGATTGTGCTGAATTTATCTTGACACTCTCTTTTATGAAGATGTCCTCAGGCAGCATGAATGTGTTTTGTTTTTTTTTGTTTGTGCGTAACAAAGCATTACCTTCAGCTTGAAATATTGGTAGGAGAGAAACCGTTCACATGTCACTGTTAGTTAAAGCATAAACAGTCATTCTAGGAATATAAAAAATGATGTACACTAGTATCAAGGACACAGTGTCCTTAATACATCTAAATTTGACTACTACAGCTTTTCATTTTATTATGTTTTTTGCAGTTAACAGTATGCCAATCTTCTCAGGATTGTGTACAAAATCAGAATGGAAATAACCGAATGTTTCATGGGTAGAATTGTGCAACAGCTCTGGCTTGGATTCAGTCACCTACAACAAGCGGTCAGTTGTGGATTAAGGTTGTGGAATCTATCCAACGAGATTTAATCACATTTTGGTCAACAAACATGGAAGCAGTGCTAATACAGCAGAGATGAACGATACACAGCTGTTCATAAACCAATAAAGCAATTGTGAAGATTCTGATTAGGGTCTATCCTCTTTTCCTGTTGGGGAGGTTGTTGACTTTCCTGCCTCTAATTAAGTTCTACCAGAGTGTAGGAAGAGGATCCATGCATTATCACAGTCTGTTAATCCTAAATTGTCCTGCTGAATGAGATGCAGCCATGAGAAAACTATAAAAACACTAGTAGAGCTCCAACACTGCAGCTCATAGTGAGTTACAAATGCCAATAAATGTAGAGCAGCTTCATTAAAATTTGATATTAATTAGCTGCCCAGGGCCAGTATGGACATAAAAATGTGTGCTTGTGGGTGCATGTGTTAGAATGAAATTCGGGGGGTTGCGCATTAATAGAGCTGGACTGGCAGGGTGCTGCAAACACTGGATAATTAATTATGGAGGGTGATGTGGTGGTGAGGTGATGGTGGTAGCGGAGGTAGAGGGGGAGAAAGAGGTGCTGGGTTAGGAGTGTGTTTGGTCTGAAATATTAATCACAGGAGTATACAGGGTCACCCTGCAGCTAATGGAGGCCGTACTGGGGTGGGGCGGATGTGATGAGCTTCCAACTGTTTTCTTCTAATGGCTTAATATGGTTATATTGCAGCGTTTATGTCACAGTCAAAGAGCATTGTGAATAAGTGGCATGTGGGCTAATTTTCTGGGTTTACTATAAATACTCCATCAGTCAAATGTTTCCTCCCAAAGTGGATACAGAGGCTAGCTTTTGTCACTCATGGCTGGGTGTAATTCAACGTTCAGTTAAGTGAAGCCTATGTTTAAGCACATCAATTAAAACCTAAAAAAAAAAGCATGTGTTGGCTCATGATGTGTGACTCACTTGAAGTAGATTTTAAAAAAAGCACACGTTGTAGGTTTAAGTTCTTTAAAGTAAATAATTAAAATTTCCTTATTTGGAGTTTTGTTAATGTTGCTTTGAAAACTTATAAAGTGTTTGCTAACTTCTTTTAAAGCTGACAAATGCTGCTAATTGGCTTTCATCCTAATAAGATCCACATTTGTAGCAGTGCTTGCAATTGTTATTCACAAAGAAAGACTCTTGTCATATTTTACTGTTATGATAAATACAGCAGACATTTGCATAATGGCTCAAAGTCAAAACTGCGTCCCTGCCCAGTTAGTAGGCTTATATTGGATGACATTTAAATAATGTACTTTTAAATTATTTTACTTACCCTCAAGCATCAGAGCAAGGCTAAAAATATAAAATATCTTATGTCTAATATTGGAGGCAAACACAATTCTCTGGCAAGGCCCCTTGGGATGAAGTCAAAAGGGGGTGTGTGAATCTAGTACTTATCTTTTTAAGCAGCCGTCAGGGACTGTTGGTCTAGAGTGAAGCCATTTCTAGGTGTTAATATGTATAAGGGCTGCAACAAACAATTGTAGTTTATTACCGTTTAATCTAACAATTATTCTCTCTATTAATTGTTTAGTTTGTTGTGCCTTTGTCTCTTATTTTGTACCGCAGACAGTTCAAAACTCAGAAGTACTTTGATATGAAACAGAGGAAAGCAGGAAATTCACACTGAGAAAGCTGAACCCTCAGAATGATTGAAGTTTTTTTGCTTAAAAAAGGAATAGAAAATAAACAATGATTAACTGTAAAAATATTTTCTGATCAGCTGGTGTTAAAACAGTAATTCAAAGACCAAGAAAACAACCATATAAAAGGCTGATCCAAACACTGCTGATTCTGTCAAAGAGCAGAACGACGATCTGTCCTCCTGTCATGTTTTGCAGTCTTTAATCCTTATAAACTCTGGGTCTTTTGTCCAAAGACAGGGGGTCATAAATGACAAATTTACTGTGATCTTACTGGTAAATCTTTTGCAGTTAGTACATGATGTATATCATGAATGCTTCAGCTTTAATAGTTTTTTGCTGTATTGGATACCAGTTCGTAGACCTAAAACATTTTCTAGGATGAGTGGAACAGTATTGAATTCAGTATTGAATTCACAGGAGTGTGCGGCAGACAATGATAGTTAACTGATACTTAAAGCTTCAACCAGTAAGCCCACAAACTGCTAGTTAAACCAGAGTCGAAACAAACAGGCCATGGCAAATGCATCATGTTGATTTAAATTAAACCTGACAGATAAATTGATCTCAAAGGTTATCTAACAGGCTGATCTTAAGTAGGGTTGGGAGCATCAGTACATCATTGCTCTAAATTAAATCGTGCTCTTCCATCTATTGAACAAATCAAAGATGTGGGGTGGATGGTGGATGGTGGGTTGGGGGGGTGCAGGGGCAGCTGAACTCACATTTTATGTGTGCTGCAGTTGTAGAATTTCACCTCCGTGCTGGCGACCATTTGACCCGTTTCCTTTGAATTCAGACGAAGCTCTACCCCAGCCCAGTCTTAAAGAGAGGGACGCAGACGCAGCGTGGTGAGCGAAGGGAAAGCGAGAGGGAGTGGAAAAACATGTAAGAGAGTTGATGAGAGAGAGACAAAAAGGATGGGTGAAAGAATGAAAACAATGAGTGAAAAGAGAAGGTCAAAGTGAGGCAAAAAAAAAAAAGTTAATGCTTTTATCACATTCCTGTAAAGAGCCACCTGGTGTCTGCATTCCTGGAAGGGCATATTGCTGTTGTCATGAGAAAACCTTCTGTCACAAACTTCAATTGAAGGATTACTTTAAATGCTCAGAGGAAATTCTACAGCTCCTTGGTACTCACCACATCTTTGGCTAAACAAAAACTGCAAGGGAGCCAATCTTTAAAGCAGACTCTTTTTGTTAGAGTCTAGAATATTGATACATTAATCCTTACATCTTATGTTAGCATCATTAAATATTGGTTATAGGTTTATATTTTTATTGATGTTTTTTACAATATACACTGATATCTGAGCTCACCTTGTCCCTCTGGTATTTGGGGAACATCTTTTCCGGCTGGGGAAAGACACATAACCCTGTTCCCCTTCACATGACCCTCCAATTCAGCCTGCTGGCCAAATGAACAAGTAATACCAGCAGAAAGGTCTGGAACATTGTTCACCTCAAGTAGAAGCTAAAAGAAAGCAGACAGGAAAGATTTAAGACACTGCTACACTTACAGTGGTGGGGAACAGTCTGACAGTGCGATGTCAGCACTATATAACAGATTCAGCTGTATATTTTATCACATCTAGTTTGAGAATAAGCCAATTTTGGAAATACGCACAAACACACACACATTGTTCTTTCTTTCTTGCCTACAGTTAGATGAAAAGACAGATTCTTCTGTTGTACCAGTGTAGTAAATGCCCAGATAGATGGTTAGTTTATAACTTAACACTAAGACTGCATATAGGAGGAAAGAAGCTGGACTTATTCAAGATTTGTTTCAGTGAGATTTATGTATAGCATTTTTATTGACTGGGCGTTTTCCAGTTTTAATGCTAAGGTAACCAGCTTCTGGCTCCAGCTGCACATTTACCCACGAGTGATGTTGATCATCTCCTATATTACTCAAGAATAAAACAAACAAGCACATTGCCTCAAATGTCCCACGAGTCCTTTTAAGATGATGTTTTTTTTTTACCTCCTAATGTCTTCTGTGCTCTTGGCTACTGGAGAAAGAGCAGCTAAATAGAGCTTTCAGAAAATGTAATCAACCTTTTGGCTGATGCATCAGAGGAGCAGACAGAGTACGCTACAATAACAACTCTCCCCCATTCACATTTGTCTCCAATCTCATAATACATGTTTTTAAACCAAAGTAAATATAGTGGATGCCCTACAGGGACCTTCTGTCTCAATTCACATCTCACAAAACTAATCTTCTCTCCCGGGCTTATTCTTACTGTACATGTGGATGAACAAGGATACTCCTGCTGATTGCTCATAAACACTGGCATTGTGAGTGGAGTGGCATTGCAGTGATTGGCGGAATGATAAGCAGACTCACAGGGACACTATGTGCTGATACAGCGATGCTGTCTGGGTGAGCAATAACCTTCACACAGCGGTCAATGTCTGTCGCAAAGTGGAAGGCTTCGTCTGCCCGTTGACACCGATCTCTTCTCGAACACCTGTGGAGAAACAGAAAGTTCCAGGTAAAAATGTATTAAATAATGTCGAGCTTAGTGTTGAATCTCACTGAGTTTTATATGTTATTGTTGGTCAATCAGCACTTCACTCCTAAAAGACCAGGCTGCTGCGGCTCAGAAGGTAGAGTTAATTATATACCAATCAGAGGGTCAGTGATTTGTATCACAGCTCCTCCGATCTGCAAGATACTGATCCCCAATTGGTGCCTGAAGCATCCATCAGACCATGAGTGTGTTTGACAGATAAAAAGTGCTTAAAGTGAATAGATTTGGGTTGTAGTGCCAAAGTACTTTAACTGCTCAGTGAAGGCAGAAAAGAGATATATACAGTTTTTGGGAAAAAAAAAAAAAAAAATTTAAATTTTGCCTCTAAACACAATCTCTATCACTTAAAAATCCTCACAACTCACCACTGTTTCACATTCCTCATCCATGTCCTGACCCACCCTCGAATGGTTTTCTGCTACTTCTGACTTCCTCAAGCACTACCACAGTTCCTCTCTTGGCACCCTATTATATTCTTTCTCTAGAGCCACAAAAGCACAGTGCAACCCGTTCTGGCCCTCTCATAGTTGTCCATCAACACTCTCAATCCAAACATTCTATCTTTAATGCTCTTTCTCTGACATTCTGCCATACTGCTGCTACTGGTTATTAACTCTCTTCTTGGCCTAGCTTCAAAAACTCTTTCCCATATCATCATGGTAAGGCTCATCATCTTTATTCCTCTGTTGTCAGTATAGCTCTGCACATCATCTTTTTTTCTTGAAAAACAGTACCTGTACACTTCTTCTTCATTCCTCAGCCATCCTCTCACTCTCTATGATAGTGTTAAACAAGCTGGTCAAAACGTCCACTGCCCTCCCTCCTAGAAATCTCTGTATATTCACAGGTATGTCATCTGGACTGCTTGGACTGCAACTGCCTTTGCTCTCATCGTCCTCTTCAAAGCTGCTCTCACTTCGTCCTTACCTCTGCACTTCCTTCCTAACTTTCTTCCAACTGTCTCCCTCTTGCTGTCATTTTCTACATTCATTCATCTTCTACATCTTCATCTTCGACATTGGTCTACATTCATTCATCTTCTACATCTTCATATTCATCTTCATCTTCGACATTGTCTACATTCAAAGTACTGGTTCCAACATCTCTAAACACTCTCTCTACTTGTTACATTTCCCTTTTTGTCCTTGATCACCCTAACCTGCTGCACATCCTTTCCAGCTCAGTCTCTCTACCAAGTCAATCAATACAAGTCTTTTTTCCTTCCTTAATATCTATCCTCACATACGACTTTTCCTTTGCCACCTCTCTCTTTGCCATATGCCTAGCCTCTCAGTACTCCTATCTACTTTCTTCAACTTTTCTGACTGTCCCACATTTTCTTTGCTAACCACTCTCTTTCTTTTCTGCACTTTCTCATTCTACCACCGAGTCTGTTGAACCCACCAAACACCTTCTTGACCTCAGCACTACACTTTCCTGGTCATCTGACAAATCTTCCTTACCCACCAGAGCCTGTCTCAACTCCTTCCTGGACTCAACTTTCTTCCTTCTTCAGCTTCCAGCATTTAATCCAGTTTACCCATGTGAAGCTTCCTCCACTCTTTAATGTCACCTTATGTTCCTCCCTCTTATTGTTGTACGTGTTCACCACAACTATTTCCATCATCTTTCCTACTGCATTTCTCTCCTCTCTTAACACCATAGCTACCCAACACCTCTTCATCACCTTTGTTCCCTTCAACTACATGTTCATTGAGGTCTGCACCAATCACCAATCTCTCCTCCTGGGGACACTCTCTACCACTTCATTTAACTTACTCCAGAATTTCTCTTCAAACTGACATCCAACCTGTGGGGCATAGGCACTGAGAACATTCAACATTCGATTTCCAGCTTCAAATTCATGATCCTGTCTGACACTTTCTTCACTTCCACAACACTATTTATTCAAGATTACCTCATTAGCCCCATTTCTCCTATGATAAAAAAAAGCTTGAATCCACTCCCAATGCTCCTGGCCTTGCTTCCCTTCCACCTGGTCTTCTGCACACAATATATCTACCTTTCTCCTCTTTGTCGTATCACCCAGCTCTCTCCAATTCCCATTCATAGAACCAGTGCTGCTACTTTGGCTAAATTAGAGTTTAGATAATATATAGCAGATATAGACTGAGTTGATATGAATTAAGTGTTATATAGCATTTAAAAGTATTTCCAATTGTGTCCAATTACTTTTTATTTCCTATAAATGACTTTAAGATGCTGGTTGTCTCTATAACATTTCACTTTGCTTTTTTTTGCGCAGAGGAAATTACTGAGCAATAGAAGAATAGCTTTAACTCCCAGACTCCAACAGGCAATTAAAAGTAAAAGTGAAAGGGCTGGCAGCATACTGTGACCTTAGAATAATCCCGTAAGAGAGAAGTGCAAAGTAAAAAGATATTTTAAGTAATGGGAAGAAGTGGAAAGGACCTTTAAATCTTTTTTTTTTTTTTTTTGGCCAGCTTTAGAAATGTAGGATTTGATGTAGAGATTATATTGACACTACCATCTTGACACTACCATAGAAGCATTATAGCAGTTTTCTCTCAGAGAGAATCTATCTGACTGTACGGTTTCTATGCTGTACTTAAACACAAACACTGTTTAAAAAGAATTAATAAAGCGTATCTGTGCTGTAAAGTTGAACTAAGAAAGCAAATCCAGAGAGCATTTTGACTGTACACCATCATCTCTTTCTTTTTAACATGTAACACATGCAGCAAGGGGAGAAGGTACTTAATCCACTCTCAGAGGCTGTTGAGGGGGTGGCACCTCCTGAAAGAGCTCAAAGAGCACCGAGGCCTCTGCTGTAATTACAACACGATATAAAGGTGCATTGGAAACGTGGTGACAGCTGTTGCTGGCTCGGCTCCTTGAGGCGGACCGCAGCCACAGCAGTGTAGACGGTCACCTTCTAACCGCTCATCAGATGAAGTGCTCCTGAAAAAAAACGTCTTTCATCTCTGACCGTCTTTCATTGCCTTTTATTTTTCCCTCTTTTATCCACCGTGTTTTGTCTGATGGAACCATTTGTTCGTGTTTCCTTCAGGCTCTTTGCATGCTCAGAAACACCCCCCCACACACACTCTGTTAGATAGGTTCTTTGGTTCACCCTGCCAGGGGTAGGAAACTGAGATCCTGAAAGCAGTGTATGTGCCACACTGAGAGAGTCATTCAGGCAGCTGAAAAAGACCCCAATCTGGATTTAATAGACAGAAAAACAAAGTAGTCTCATTCTGCAGTGTGAGAGATCATGATTCACTTTGGGTTACTTGAGGGAACAGCAGCCTATCTACTCACTGATAAGTGTAAGGCATTAATTTAAATAAACAGTTTAATGGGACTTTCAGACAAAGTCAGTACTCAGGGAGAAAAAAAACAACTGTTTAATGAAGTAATTTAGATTTTAAAAAGCACTTTTTTTCCTTCTTCCCACCCAGTTTGATAAAGCAGAGAGCTGCAATTTAAATAATGCTGATCACCATCAAGATATTGCTGGCTGAAATGACGACGTCATATGATGACAGCAGTAAATCCCTGGCTGAGGTCAGATTCAACACGACGGCTGGTTCAGAAACACAGGGTTTTAATCTTCTGAATCCCCTTTGCTCCATATCGAGGTATTATGCAAGCTAACCTGGGGTCAGATAATTAAGATGGAGGAGATAAGCCTGCTCCGTCAGGTCCAAAATGTTCCCCGGGTATGTAGAAGTGCAGCTGGTACACCTGCTGTGGCTGTAAGGCTAATCCCTCCCTCCTCCATTAAACACCCCTTTTCCTCTTGTGCGACAGACAATAAAATCTGGTGGGCATGCAGTTTCTGCTGTCCCAAATAGCGCTATTTAGGAGGGATCACACTGTCCAGTAACCACTTCCTGGCTTTATATTCATCCTGCCAGCTGTTGATAATGGCAAACTCCATGGAGTACAATAACTGTGTTATATTAAACTCAACAAATCATGTGACTACATACAGTAATTTTGTGCTTTTAAATCCCTGGGCTATGATGAGAGTATGGGATTGTGAGAGAAGATAAAGTGAGTGGACTTACATGTTATACAGGACGCACCAGCCACAGTGGGGGTCACCAGAGCTCAGACACTCAGCACATGTACTGTACTGCTCACAGGCCTCCACAGGAACTTGAG
This sequence comes from Maylandia zebra, assembly GCF_041146795.1. Taxonomy (NCBI): domain Eukaryota; kingdom Metazoa; phylum Chordata; class Actinopteri; order Cichliformes; family Cichlidae; genus Maylandia; species Maylandia zebra. The sequence goes on along the minus strand of NC_135171.1, from coordinate 33,569,152 downwards.
CCACCTAAACAAGAGGAACAGTTTAACAGCTCAAGAAAATTAAAAAACAATGCTATAAATTCTAGTGCTGTCTTGTTGCAATATTTTTAACATCTTTTTTAATCTATAGCAAATCTGTAAAGAGTCTTGAATCCAGTAGGAGCCCTATATTGTTCATGAACATATTGTCCAATTTAGATTACAATCAATTTTACATTATTAAGATAAATGTGGTACATTTGTGCCCACACTGTGTAATCTTCAGTGGACATCCAGACAGGAAACATGGAAAAATGGTGAAGCAAAAATAACATGCATGCATTATTAGCTTTCTGATCTGAACCCGGAAATATCTGTAAGTGTCCCAAACCACCAGGCCACCTGGACACCCAAAATAGTCATACAGAAATATGCAAACATTGGTCTTATACAAACTATCCTCTGAAACTTCTTATAGATGTGGCTACCGAAATTTGCTTAGAGGTGCCACATATATTATTTTATCATCATATTTCACACAAAGTGGGACATCTAAATAAAATACTAATAAAGTAATTCAAAAGCACTGACCAATAAGCCAGAATACTGACATATGACACGCCTAAACTGGGTAGACAGTGTATTAAATAGAATTTTATCCAAAAGCCATCAACCTGTGCATCAATTATACTGATGTCATGGAGTGGAAATAAGGCCAACAAAGGCATGCAAATAAAACACTGATGAAATAATAAGCAGCTGATGATGAGTGAGCAAAGCCCATTTCATCATTTTGCCTATTTTGCACTATAAGGAAGCCTCGTCAGAGCTCGCACTGAAATATCCCAAAGGAAAACAACCCGTTTTTTCTCTTTCTAGCTGCAGACACAAATTTGCAGTATGCAGTACTGTGGGTTTACCCACATGAAGAATTGCTAGATTTTTTTGTCAGAAATGACTTGAAATGACACCAAAATCTGAGAAGCAGTTTTGCAGCAATCTTCATATTTAACTTTTTTTATAACCTTTGATAAAGGATTTTCTTACACACCAATAAAGTATATTACACTGTAGCCACATTATATAGGTCTGTACTATTTTCCACATCTGCGCAGACAGAAACGCATTCTAACAGACAGCCACATTCTCTACTTCTAGCACCACTTCCATGCATGAATGTCTGGCAAAGCATAAGCTCTCCATTAGCTGCTGTTGCGTTTGCACCACCCCTGCATACAAAACCAGTTAGACCCGCAGCCTGAGCCCAGCTATTTTATACTTTGTTATTATTCTGGGTCTGGACATATGATGCAAGCAATTTCCTGATGTAAGCAATCACAAATGAAGAGTGGATTATGGATTAGAGTGTCTCCGGTGCTCTTGATAGCATAAGTGTGTGCTCTCTCAGGTCTGTGTTGGCAAAATGGATTATCTGCTGCTCCCTTCGAAATAACTTTCTCCCTTTTTTCCAGCAGTTCAGAATCCCTTCGGTGCATTCCATTAACAAAATTATTTTGCAGCACGGGTGGAGCTGAGGGCTCTAAGTACATATCTGACGCAGTAGAAATAATCCATGAATTGTTGTAGACTGAGGCTCATCTAAGTTAACAAAGTTGGTCTGCGGTGTGACCTTTACAGGGGGAGAGCTATGGATCTTCTGTTTTCTACTGTCTGTTCTGAGAATCAGATGTGAAGCCTGCACCGCAGAATCAGGGTTGATTCCTTTAGTGGAACTGATCTGAGCACGGTCTTACTGAGTTGAATCCAAATAAGCTCAAACAATATGTCCTGAGTGTGTGTGTGTGTGTGTGTGTGTATAAACACAAACACACATAATAAACTGTGTGTGCATGTATAAACAGGAATATTTGAGATGCAGGCACAAAGGTAAGTTACAACACAACAACGGTCACTGGATCAATTACACTATTACAGTTACATGATATGCATCCATTCAGAAGGTCTCCAGTACACCACCCTTCATGTTGTGTTGCACCTAATAAAATGATAAGTATAGCAAGCCTCAGAAATATCAGTTGCATAAAGTCCACTTTGATGGTCATAACAAGACAACAAAATATTATGTCATTCAAGATCACTTTGTGGTGACCCTCCTGTCACTTTGTCTTTTTAGGTCATGTGTCCCATGGGTGGAGTTGTGAAAGGCCCAGCCAGCTGGCTGACACCAGGGTTAGGGTTTGACAATTTGACGGCAAGCATAAAAGGAAAAACGCTACACAATTGACTTACTAATTTACATGTTAAATACATACATACAAGTGAAATCACACGTTTTGTTGCACACTTAAGCCACTCATAACAACTTGACATAAAATAGAAAATCAAAGATACTAATTGGAACACCTTGCTCAACATTTCATAGTTTTCAAATGTATCTAGATAAATCTGGTACAATATGTTGAAACTGCATTAGTAAAAATCTGTTTGGGTGAAAAGTTGCCATGAACAGGAAAGCAACAACCATATTTCACTATAAATAGGCAGTTGTGTAAAACAAACAACAGAATTCAAAGAAGCACAGATGACTTGCAAAAACAATGGCTGCAGTTACATCTTTAATTCGTTTCCACGCTTGGTTGTCAATTTACTTATAATGATTTGTATGTCTGGCAATTTTATCTTCAGTGCCAACAAACAACAGCAGCAATGCCACTAAGCTTTGTAATGTGTAGACGGCACTAAAACATGTAGATTTGCATCTGCAAAACTCTGCATAGAGCTAATCACACGCTGTACCATAACAGCGAGCGGTATGTGCATCTGACTGAGCAAAACAGAATGCTGCAGACTCTTATAGAAGCAGCTTATTAATCACAAAGTACCCACAACCTAAAGCATACTCTGCTTACACTCTATTTGACTCTAAATGGGACTAACGTTTCTTAAGAGTACACAATGAGTCACCAGGAGTCATTATCCCAAAGACTTTTATGGAATCTGAGATCTTTATGTAGTAGTCATCCTTTGCTGGTCATTAAAAAGAATCCAGGTTTGGAGACACTTCTCAGATTGGCGGGTATACCCATGTTTAATTTATCATCTAAAGCACCAACACAGAAACAACACAGCTCCATGATGAAGCTATTTCTCTGTAACCATTGGTTAGAACAAACCCATCTTCACACTCTTCTTTCATTTTGAGCTCAGCTGCACACCCCTAATATTTTGAATGGTTGTGGCTCTATTGCATTGACAAAATCGATCTAAAGTTATCCCAGACTGACACATGTAGTAACATCTACAGAAGTACTGGAAAATGATCTTTGTGTAGTTCTTGCTACAGTAGTTTCAAGGAGTATATTTTACCATAAAAACGCACAGACACAAGACCAGCCATGGTATTGCTGCGAGTGAAAGCACAAGCTAATGCTGTTGTTTATTTAAATATTCATATTTTTTGTAGTGACCTGAACACACACAGATAAACAGAATGAGGCAGTCCAAGGGGAAATCAAGACATAGTCACTGGTTCCGAATTGGCTAAACGGGGAGCTGAAACATGAGGGTGAAATTCAGATATTTTTAGTTATAAAAAATAAGCTGGAAAATTACGAGAAGAGAGCACTGGTGGAGATCACCGACCGCAACAACATAAGAATATGTATTTCCACACCAGTAAATTTGTATGGGATTTGAATTTTCTTTGTTACAGAATACTGAATACATCTCAAGTAGATACCTGTTCATCTTGGAATATGGCTAAGAAAGGAAAATTTGTGCAATGTTCATATGACAACATACTGTATATGTGTGTCCTTTATAATGTATGTCTACAATTGTGTTTGCTTAAATTAAGCACAATTTCTCAGTGGATGTTCAGTGTGCTGTAGATCCTCATGAATCATTCATAACTAGACGGAGTTTTAGTATTTCTCATCAAGCTTTTGTTTGCCTTGTGTTTTTTCGTGGTATTTCCTCATTTCAAGCAATCACAGAAAACCAATAAATATGCCCCTTTTCCCCAGAGGCAAAATCTCATTCTGACTGCTTTTGAGCGTTGTACCGTGGTAGAATCGGCTGATGATCACATCCACTTTTCTAGCTTTGGGAAAATCTTTATCGTCTCGCAACATCTGGGATGGCCTTACACTAATGCTCGACCTTATTATCTGACCAATTCACTATCTCTGTAACACTTTCATCCGGATTTATTGGAACTTTACGAATGCTGTCAGATGAACATTCAGGCTTTTAGACCTCTGTGATGCTGTCATCCTATATCCTCAGTCTGATTTGGAAAAATCCACAGCCATCACATGACTACATGATTGCATTGCATTTCAACGAATATCCAACACCTTTCCAGTGTTTTACAGTATGACTATAGCTGTTTCAAAAATTGTGCTACATTAAATCATAAATATAAAAATATTAATATATGTGGTGCAAAAATTTCAAAAGACGGGGTGGCTGTGGCTCAGGTCGTAGAGCAGATCAGCTACTGATCGGAAGGTTGGTGGTTCGATTCCTGGCTCCCCCAGTCCGCATGCCAAATATCCTTGGGCAAGATACTAACCTCAAATAACCCTCCGATGCGTTCATCGGAGTGTGAATGTGTGTGAATGTTTATTAGTTGCACTTGAGTTTAGAAGTGAATAATAAGAATCAGTCCATTTACCATTTCAGGATATGAAAAAAATAAAGTCTGTATTAACATTGTAATGCAGATTTCTGTTAAATTTAATTTCTTCACTTTATCGGCTGTAAACACTTAAAACATGTTACGTTAGTTTAAGCGAACACCTTTAGAGAGAGGTTTCTGTTTGAAACTCTCTTGGCCTTTTCAGCACCCTGGCTGCAGTGATTTCACAACAGAATAATTTTGTAACTCAAAAGGTACTCTGTAGTTGTCGGGCTGTATATTTAGATGACAGAGTACCTCTGCTTAATTAAGAATAATACGATTTCATAATAATGCAATAAACAAATGAGGTTACAGATTAGTGAGAGGCTGATTTTGTCAGAAGTAGTACTAAATCACCAGCACAGCACATTCACTTCGCAAGACACGGCTCCTACCAGCCCGTGTTAACAGTACAGCAACACCTGAGTTCATTAGTGGATAAGTGCTGATAAACGACTGCAAACTCCGGAAGTGTTACAGTAGTATGAATGCAAACTAAACCAAAAGCAAAGAAAATAAGGATAACATAAATATAAACAATCTTAGATCCATATTTCATTTTTAAATTGCAATTACAACATCTGTCTACAAACAGAAAAAGATGCACCATGTGGCTGCTGATGAATATTCATGCAGTTTAGAAACAATTCAAATGAACACGTTTGGATCATGATAGGTGTGTTGGTAAAGGCGGGCTTCAGCCCATCTGAGTTTAGGGGGAAGGTCCCACAAAATAGGCTGGGAAACGCTGGTACACTGTACTCTCACATACAGGTAAGGGTTAATAAATAGGCACAGGTAAACAAAGAAATGGTTGGGTTGGATTTCAAGCAATGATTTTACATTTCACAGAGTGGCACTTTGAAATATTGCTCTGGAAAAACCCTGCAGCACTTCTCTCCCCCCCCTTCTTCTTTTAGGTTTAAAGCCTTAGCCATGACTTCACAGACTGAAGAATGACATTCAGTGAGGTTTTAGTGTGTTTGGATTCTGAGCATTTCTATTCTTAGAATTGATCAAACTAAAGGCATACAGTGAGAAAAAAGATTAACTGCTGTTTTTTTTCCATATCAATAATGGCTTCCAAGTAGTGTTTTGGTGAAGACACAAAAACACACACATCCACACACATACACACGATCCTCACTCTTCATCATCATGCTAACCCTGCATGTTTCACCCGGCAGGAGACAGAGGGGCTCATTGTTATTCCACAAGGGTCGGCTGATCTCAGCCAAATCTGTCTGTGCTTCGCTCCTCATTCCACATCATTTCTGTATTGTTTGGCTCCCAGGAATCTGAAAATCTCTCATCTCTGGGATCTACTGGAAATGTGGGAAATCTGCGAGTGAAGCCCTCTCCCTGGGGGGTTCCTTACCCATGATACGGGGAAGTCTAAAGGGAAAGCTGAGCAAAGATGGAGGAGGAGACAGAAAGCGGAAGGCTTTACTCTGTTTCAAGCTCCTGGAGGCTACAAAGCCAAAGCTGTTCTAATATTGAGAGAAAATGCCAGGCGAAGCAGGGTTTGGTTATTGCTCTGTTACTGTGCGTCACTGAAGGCGGAGTGAGGAGAATAGCTGGCTATCTCCTTGAAGGAAGCATGTGTCTCTCCTTGAACGACCAGAGCTCATCAATAAGTTATGCCCTGTCTCTTCCAGTCTATCACACAGAAGGAAGAGCTGCCTTGATTTGTTTTAGAAGACGGCACCCAACACAAGACTGTCTCTATTCTTCCTCAAATGACATTATGTGTTGTCTTAAACTTGACGCTTTTATAGATTTCCAGACTGTTTTTCAGGCTCTCAGGAAAGAGTCAGAGCCACTCTGATGTAACTGACACAACTGCAATTGTCCCACTGCCCTTTGGCTTTCTGTCCTGTGACTCTGGCTCAATAAATTCCAGCAGTCAGAAGACAACCGAGAGCAGTGGTAGAGACTTTTTTTTTTCTTTTTTTGGCTGCACTGAAACCTAATCCCATTTCACAGTGGCATGCCAGCGCGCCAAAATAATCACTTGATGGGAGTTGAAAGTGATTACCACTGTTCACTCTTATCTCCAATGAGTGCAGAGAATATCGTCCAACAACAACGACAACAACTGCTCGCCTCTGTGATGCTGGGCCAAGTGAGGAGCAGATGAGGTGGAATACAGCCACACAGAAAAAAAAAAAGCCGACACTGGTTTTGTAAGGGATGTGTGTGCGTGTGTGTGTGTTACGTACAAAAGATGCATGCGCTGTAAGTCGATTCGCATGGATAAGTAATTGGAGCAGTGGTCCATCCTCTTACACACAGTCTGCATATTTAACAATCTCTTCTGTAGACGTACAGTTCATGAATGTAAGGGAATTATTGTTTTAAGGATAAGTCATAATCCTCTGCTTCAATTCCAAATAAACAGTATTAATTTATAATTTAGCATAGCTTAATGTTTTTGATTTGAAACCGTTTTACTTCTGATTCCAAAGCTCCATGCAGAAATACTAATCTTAACAGAATGTGCAGAACATTTCTTTTTGCAACAGCCTAAAAAAACAAGGATTATTTATTTGTTTTGGCCCTCAATCCAAATCTAATCATCATTATTAATATGTTTGTTCAAAACCGCTTCCACTAACCGATTTCCAAAAATACTTCCATACTGTATGTTTCTTGTCAACTAAAACTCTAAATTTCATGCTACACATCTTGTGTTTAACTGAAGGACATGTCAACATGCCGAACACTCGCTATCATAGGGGCTTGAACCAGTGGGCTTCCAGCTGAAGGACAGCCTCATCTGTTGCCGCATCATCCTGCTTTTCCAATGGTTCTCTTGACAGCAGCACCAACATGAGGGTTTTTCCTCACCTGCTTGCCAGACATGACATAGAGAGAGTTCCTGTCCAGGGAGAAGGCCATGTCCCTGAGGATGGGACTGCTATCCTTCATCACAGTCACTGTCTCATACAGCACTCCTCCTTCCAGAGGGCTGTCCACCCTGACCTGCAGAGGCATAGACAAACACAGAGATGAAGAGACAGTGACTGAATGGTTACTGTACATTTGTAGAATTAGGACTCTTCTCTGTAAGATTTTGTATGCTTTCTATGTTTTGTTAAAAGAAAACTAAATAGCAGCTTTATATGAAATATGCACGGATGGCTTTTGCTTTCAGTTTTATGATCACCCACTGTTATGTGTAAAGTTTGGTATGTTTTTCCACTTTAACTTGTAACACTAAAGGAAACCATTCTTGGCTCCATTTGGTGCACAGCAGTGTAACGACTTCAATAAAATGTGAAGCAATAACCATCAATGCATTTCTCCAGAGTATACAACTGTAATGAAGGTCCATACAAACTATACAAGCCAGTAACGCTTTATTCTTCGTTAATGGCTAATCGGTTGTAAATAAATGCTCCTACCTTCCAGCGGTCCATTAGAACATCAGCTCATTATCTAAAAAGGCACTTATGTGAGACAAAACAGCTTGTTAACTTGTAAATGAAAAAGAGCAACTTGAAATTAAATGCAAAGGAAATGTTTAACTAGTAGGTACTGTAAATGAGGAGATCAAAAACAATTTAATCTCTGTTAATTCAGTACAGCGATGTCTTCAAAGAGGAGCAATTCATCAATTCATCAGTTGTTACATTAAAGAGCTGTGTCTACTTAGAAAGCAAGCTGAAGGATTTTTTTCCGGGTTTAATGGTGTTCAAACACCATTAAATACCAAACAAACTTAACCTGAGAGATCTGAGAGATTAGTCAACCTGCTAAGCTGTAGATCAGGAATTAACTTCAGTACATAATAGAGATGACACGATATCACTTTTTTACGTCCGATACCAATATCATAAATTTGGATATCGGTCGATACCGATATGAATCGGATATAGTGTGTTTTTTAATCAATAAAACTGTTTTTTTTAATATTTTGCTGCTTTTTGTATAAGTTCATACTCAAGTTAAAAAAAACAACAAAAAAACCCCCCACTAAAGCTAGTCTGTTATACCTGTATGCAAAAGATACACCCAAAACATTTCATAGTTCAGCAATACTGATCAATCTAATAAACTTAAACCTACTCCATCCTCCCTATTCTGGTATTTTAAAGAGTAAGCAACCTAACTAATAGGGCTCTAAAACTCCCAGCAAAAAAAATAAAAAAATAAGGAACCACCCTCCACCTCATGATGCTTAAATGACGTAATCAACTTCAATTTGATGCAGTGTGTGAAAAAAATGCCCAGAAATAAATTATTTTTCAAGAATAATTAAATAGATTCAACATCTTTCTTCAACAGAATTGCAGACTGCACAGATACCTTCCCAAAGGAAAAAGTAGTATAGCTTACTAGGGTATATTAGACTTAATAGTTACTATATACACTAATGGACTTCTATACATTTTACATCAGATTAAAACTTTGGGTGTAAGATTCGGATAATTATTTATTAAAAGCTCGACATTTTAAATGAGAATAAGAAAGAAAAGTATGTCTTTGTGCCCCCTTTTCCCTGTTCATGCCCTATCGGCCCCCCTGGCTAAACTTTGCTAGATCCGCCCCTGCACAGTTACCAGCCGTCAGCTGCATAGAAGAAGATCCTGCTGTAGAAAGTAATATTAAATAAATTCTAACAACAGCTTATCAAGGTTAAACGTGCTGCTGTTGTTCAGCCGCTGGTTTCCTCTTTCTGGTGCAAAGTGGGCGATGAACAAACAAGAGAGACGGACAGAAAAGCCGATCAGCTGATCACTGATCAGTTTCATGATTGAAGTAGCAGCAGGAGACGGAGAGAAGAGGCAGTCGCTCCATATATCGGTTGTTAAGCTTAAGGCTGGAATGCTTTACAAACATTCAGAGATGAACTTACACATTTGCTTTACTTCTCTCTGGGATAACTTCCTCGGAGATAAAATGCCAGATGCTACAAATACACACAGCCGCTCTATCACGTGACGCATACTGCTGCAACGTGCTACGTTATGAGCCGAGTTAGGCCTGTTGCAAGTTTTGTGAGGTGTTTTTTTGATATTTAATGGATCGGATTACAGTTTTTATTTCTCTCCGATATCCGATCCAGTAATTTACGTCAGTATCAGACCGATACTGATACGTAATATCGGATCGGTCCATCTCTAGTAACGGTTGATTTTATAGTTCTATATGCTATATTCTATCCCATGTTCCAAAAACATGTTTAAGTAGGCTTTAGTTGAAAGCACCTTTCAAGTTGCTTGGCTACTAATGCCAGTTCTTGCAGGCTTTATAATAAGCTAACATTTGGCACCAAACATCACAGCTGTGGATTTCACCGAGATGAAATTGATGTTGATCTTCTTATCTAGCTCTCAGACAGCAAGTAAGCAAATTCAAAAATGTCTGTCTCACAGCTTAGTCACAGTTTGTTTTTCCCTCAACAGTTACCTCTGATTTCCCAATGTGTGTTTGAAAGCTTACACAATAAATTAGGTGTGGGTATTTGAAATGGAGAGTCTGTGGTTGCTTTACATTTTATTTCATTCTCCTTCATTTACATTCCTGACTTGTGGCGCTTTGCAATAGTTTTGCTAGCGTGTTCACCCAGTGCCACCAAGACAAGGTACATTTATAGCCTGTGGTGAGACTGAGGGGAAGAAAAGGGAAAGACAGATTAGCTGCTTCTCATTCAGTAGTCCAACTGGTTATTGCGCCTCTGACCCACATTCACCCCTGAGGTTAAAGCAGTGACGCATCTGAGTTTTGAAACGTGTTTAGCAAGTTCAGCCTTAATTTGACTTTGGAGTGACTTTCAGAGAGAAATCTTTTGGGGCTCATTAAATGCAAGCATAGAAAACGAATGCCCACCGGTGAAGCGGTTTCGATTCTCCTCTCCCACCTCTACCAACAAACAAGGTGTGCTGCTTCGGTAAAGCAAATAAATAAGCAGGTCTGTCTTTGTGAAAAGTGGCTCACTGATATGGAAGTTGTCAATCTTAAGAAGAGCTTTTAGCTTAAAAAGCCATTGTTATTCTCAGTATAACTAGATGTTAGTGATATATTGAAAGTGTTCATTTTTCATCATTTTGTCGCAAAGACAGAAATTGTTTGTCTTTCTCCTTAGTGCTGTCCTTCAATTTTATATTTCACAAAAATACCTTTATTTGCACTCACAATGCCCTTTTTTGTAATGCTGGTGAAGGAATGATGTGCATTGCATCACTAAAGTGATGCTAACTTGACAAGTGAAATAGAAGTCAGAAATGTGAAACAAGAGTCTGGGAAAAAAACATAGTGGCAAGGGGGAAAAAATCTCATTAGCTATGCAAACCCAGGTGGAAGCCCCATTTAAATTCCAAGGAGACTGGATCATTAAACATGTGATGCAATTACAGTAAAGCTGAATTAATTTCTCAATCATAATAATTAAAATAAATACAAGATAATGAAGAATTGGAGCAGAGAATTGTGGGAGCGGTTTGGAACGTCTGCAGTGTGATTATGACAGACTTCCCAGCATGAATCCCAACACGTGGACTTAGGCGACCTCGCCACCCAAATCAAATCTGACTGCAGAAGATTTTGAATGTGTGCCAAGCTTAGCTTGCACACATGGCAGCAGAGCCTCAGCAGTCTCTCAATGGGGACAGTCAATCAATACAAACTGATTACATGATTGGATCCCCTGGGCACCAAAACTTCATCAATCAATCATGCCTCCACCTTCCAGGCAGCTGTGCCTCTCCAACCGTCAGTTCTGCCATCCAAGAATGAAAAGAGGGTGGAGGGGTGGGGGCATAAATATGTGCTAACGGGTGTGTCTGTTTGTTGGTGTATGCGGCTGGTGGAAGGGGAGAAGCAAAGATTTGTGATTGTCTTCTATGTTAACACCAAAGTTGCAATTACAATAGCAACACAGGATGGCCTCTTAAATCCAGATCATAAGAGGACAGACACTGTCTCTCACCTGTCAGATTGTTAATAACTCAACACCATGCACAAATTATCCTTTAAATAGTTATTTCAAAGACAGATTTAGTTCAGAAATAAGCTTCTTTCTCTCGCTCTCGCTCGCTCACTCTCTGTTTTTGCTCTCTTTCCTTGTCTGCTCGAGCTACTATTCCTCCTCCTCCTCCTCCTTATCCTATTCCTCTTCTCCCGTATCAAAATCCCACACAGTAATGGAGCCAGTTTACATTATTTTTCCCACACTCTTCTTTTCATAAATAGCAGCACAAACAGAAACCAGAGAATGTGAACATTTCTGCGGTGAAACAATGTTTAAGAAAGCCCAGCACAACCGTCTAGAGGTCAGATACCGAGCGGTGTATAATGAGGTTGACCAGGGGCCAGGGATACAGGGATGAACTCGGAAAAAAATACTGACCCATCACGACCGATTTGTGGTGTTTGATTTCAGCGGATTTAAAAGTGGTTTTATCATCTAAAGCAGGCCTGACCAGGCAGAAGCCCTCTGGGAGTACAACAGGTCCTCAATCTCTTCTTAAGCCCTACAGCTTCATAATGAGAGTAAGGTGGGTTTAATTGGTTTTATAATGAGCCTGTTTTTTGGATGTTACACACACATTTGCACACACAAGCATGCAAACAAAATAAATTACACACTTGTACTCGTCTGTTGCCTGCTTTCAATAAATCGGTAGTTTTAAATTGTGTGTATGATTACTTGTTTGATCAATACACAATCTGTTAGACTGCAGAACACACATACATAGTATAAGAATACTTATAGGGCAGCACTTGTATTGAACCATTAACTATTTTTTAATACAGCCCACATAAAATTTAGGTAATTTCTAAAACTCATGTAACCATTCTCCTTGGGGACAGTAAGAATTAACAGTTTTAATATTTTAATGACAAAATTGCCTTCACAATCTGCTGCCCAGTCAAGCATCATTCACTAATTTGACCGATTTTAACAGTTACAGGCTACAAAGCTCAAGGCAGTCTGTATATGTATAGGTATTTTTAGTCTTTAATGGGATAGAGGGAACAACAGCTAATTTCAGACTGACTTCATTTTTACTTCTGTTGCTTTCGTCTCTGGGGACAGACCCTGTGAACAGGTATCGGCTGTGCAGTTACACTTCAGCATTGTGCTAGATTTCAGAGCACCTCAAATGCTTTTTGGTTGTGCTTTGCTCTTTTTTTTCATGTTTAATAGTAGATTTGATCCACCGTGGATGGATCACATGTCTAAATAGGGTTGTGGTAAAGTAGTTAGGGCATTGCTTTAAAGTCAATACCAAGGACTGCATATTTTCCAAAAACCTTAGGAAACCTCTTTTTGTTGAACTTCCTGTGTGGTCTTTGTCATGTAACAGAAGAACTGTACTGTTTTGCCATTGATACCACATGTTCATACAGTATGACCTCAGTATGCCTCGCATTTCATTCTCTCATCCCAGCCTCTCACAGCTGACAAGGATATATATTTAACCCATGAATAATATTTAAGCCAATAACAGCAATATCCTTCCTGCTGCTGAAATTCCCTTGCAGAACCTGTGATGGTTATAAACAACCCAGCTTAGTTTGGCCTCTACAAACAGATATGCAACCTGAGCCCATGGGCTCTTAACGAAAACAGCCTAGCTTTCTAGTGGACGGCTTTGCATCTTAAATGCTAAGCTCCACTCTTATCCTGTGAGAGCCAAAGAAAACAAAAAAAAGACTTCTAAGATGTCGCTTGGTTTGAGCCGTTTTGGCTCCGCTGTAAAGCTGCCAGACCTCGTATGAGTAATACACTCAGTCAAAAGTCTCTCCTGTGTGTATTTACAGATGGGATTGATTTCAGGCAACGATATTAAAGCAGAGGAAGTACACTCATAAATGTCTAAAACGACCTGTTTTCTCCTGAAAATGGAGAAACATTGTAAAGCAGATGATTCTTATGTTTATGCACTGACCAGCCAAACTTGAGAAAGAAATTCTGTCCATATATAGCCAACCAAGCTGTGCCCAGTTAACCTAAACATATGGATGATGACCCAGGAGGCAAAGAGCAGTCTGTTCAGTAAATCATTCCCAATCTGCCACTCTGACAAGGTTTGTCCCTGAAGACCAGTTGTCTGACGCACTCTGACCTAGACATGGCAAGTCTGGTATAGCTGTTCTTAAACAAACAGTTTTCTAGTCTTTATGCCACATTATGCCAGAAATCAATATTTCATCCTCCTCCATGCATGTTTTTCATGTAAAACCATTAAGAGTAATAATCAGGACTAACGTTTGCAAGGAAACCACACATAAATCTTCCATTACTCTGAAAACAGGAGCAGAATGATTATACACGCAAGACTAGATCCGAAGTATATGTATTCAGAGTGTAAACAAGACAGATTTTGGCACAGAACTCACAGTGGATGCTCCCTGGCTGACTCCGTATTGTGACACAGGGCATGCAGTAACATAAGGGCCAGACAACTGTCCACCTTTAAGGTTGAGTGGCTGGCATATGGTCCAATTGTAGATGACAGCCAAGGAGAGCGTGCATTGATTAGCCCGCATATCCATCATGGCTCTGTGAATGCTAAAGAGACGAGCTGCAGCAGCTAATGAACACAAAGAGTGTCACTGAGGTGGAGATGTGTATTACAGGACACGACTAATCATTCAGCCATTATGCTAACCACAGTCACAAAGAGGAGCATATTGATCACAGCCACTAGATACGCTGTATGTTGGCAAGTGCATACCTAAAACACGATTGCCAACTGGGTTGGAAAAGAGGTCATGACATTCAAGTGTGTGTGTGTGTGAATGCATGTGTGTTTTTGAGATTTATTGTTAAAAGCCTTCCAGTTCCAGCAGCCAAATTTTCAGTTCGCTTTAACCTTCAGCTGCATGGCAAGCTTCCAGGTTTTCATTCCACAATTTCTACAACTTGACCACAGTCTCCGCTCAGTCTGTGCATGTTCACTTCTTTTCTGTCTCCTTGAGGACATGGTTTCCTGTTCTCTGTTTCCTGTCCTCCTCCGTGCAGCCCCCATCCCTCCAATCATTCCCATTGTTTGTCAGGTTCCCATGGCCCATCAACAAAAGCGGTGGGAGGGGGACAGTGGAACAATTCATTGCACCCGTATGGTCTTCATTTTCCTGACCGCAATGCAGTCACAGTCCTGTTTCCATTTGTGTGACCGCACAAGAGAAAGAACAGATATAAAGGAAGAGAGGACAAAGAGTTGGAGGGAAACATAGCTGCTAAATAAAAGCCAGTAAGGAAAAGAAGAAAGATGTACACTTTTCTCTGTTATCACCAAATTGCCTCTCTTAATACTATTTTAGCTGTACTGAGACATTGAATTGCGATCCGCTCTAAAGATTTTTACCCTTAAGGTCTGCGCTCTTAATGCAAGATGAAGATTCTTCTCGGAGTAGCCTCAAACAAATCTATTTTTCCTGCTCTCCTCCCCATTCTTATGATTTCAGTCACCACGTCTTCCTTTCTCAGTCCCCTTACAACCGTGACTTTGAAAAGTTCAAGTCATTTATCCATTCACTCTGGGATTTCTTCAGCCAGTCAACTGTCTCAATAAGCTGTAATGAATCCACTATTTGCACATGAGAGTATTTGACTAAGGCTTTATTTGCCGTGAGCTTAACATTTTCAACCATTTCTAGGGAAATACTGCTGCTGAGTAGCTACAGCCGCTGAGGTAATGTGCCGGTCTGTTTTTATTTCGTTCTACACTGCACTCATAAATGCATCCTTCAAATTATATTTGCCACCACTGAGGCAGTTTTCTTGCAGTGATTGAATAGTAAAGGCATCACTGGCTTGCTCAAGAATAGGGCTGAGGCAGCTGCAGGGATCTAATTTGTGATGCTTGTCAGCCTTGTCTACCTAAGGTAAAGTCCTGTGGCACACACGAATGAGTTAATCATAAAATGTTACTGCACTTTCTCAGTGGCAGTGATGACTTCGCTGATTTCTCCCGGAACATAGAAAAGCACTACATAGGATAAATTTTACAAGAAACTTGGAAGCATCTCATACTGAGTTGCACAATATTTTTAATTTGCTCACTTTGTCAGAAGAGCACATAGTTTCACTCTGTATGGCCTAGTCCCATGGCACAGTCCTTCTGAGCATTAATGTGCTCAGCAGCAACATTTCCTCAGAAAATCAAATCCACTCATCATTTGTTATGTGTTTGAGGCTGCCACAGGGTAAGAAAAGTCATTCTGCAGTGTGTTTTCTGCTTAGGTACTTGCTAGACTATGGTAGCTACGTAAGAGGCAAAAGTTTACAGTCCTTCTGGCTTTCGTACAAAAAGGTCGAGAGAAGTGTTATCCTAAATGTTTTGACCAAGTGAAAAATATGTAATTAAAAAAGGAAAGTTTTCACAGGATTCTGTGTAGTCCACCTTTAGGAGGAATAAGCAGAAGCAATGGTGTTCTGTATAATTCTATCACTCTTATATTGTTGCAGAGGAATTTTGTCCCATTCTGCAGCTTCAGTTCATTGAGGTTGACTGGCATTTGTATATGCACAGCTCTCTTTAGGCCCTGCAAAGCCATTTCAGTTAAGCTGAAGAGTGGACATTGACATCTTGATTCATCTTGACCTCACATTTGACCTTTAGAACACTTTGGTATGCAGAGGCATTTATAGTTGACTCAGTGACTCCAAGGTGCCCAGGGCCTGTCCTTAACATCACTGCAACACTGGTATTTGGTTTTTACCCCACACAGTGTTATTCATTATGGGCCAATATCTTGCAATTTGGCCCTCTCAGTCATTTTTAAGATAAACTTTGGAAGCTTAAACCTGCTGTCATGTTCTTGAATTTGCTGGGACGTCCACTTCTGGGAATATTTTGTGTTAAGACACACCCAAACACTTTAGAAAAGCAGCAAACTAGTAAAACCTTTCAGTTTTACAGAGGTGGTCACATTTGCTGATGATCAGCTAATGAGCTGAAGACAGAAAACTAAACAGCAGTGACGTTTGTAGGGTTACTGAAGTTTGGCTAGCTGGTATATAATGATGTACTACGTGACCGCTAGCGACACAGCTATGTTAGCATAATATAAACAAACTAACTTTTTTTCCACTCGATAAAAGTTAACGTGAGGGTTCTCGGTGGTCAGGAACAAATGTAATCGCATGGCAGGATGCTGTAAAAGGACCAAACTTCAGCCAGGAGAACAACTGAGATAATCCATCCACAATACGAGGTTAGTCATTCATATACTGCTGCATGGGCTGGGCTGTAGTTACATCGTAAGGTTTTAAAAACTGAGCTTAAATAAATGATTAGCGGTAATAAAAGCCGAGGGAGGTCAACAGTGGTCACTGACTTTTTTTAGGAGCTTTTTGAGATTAAATAGAAGAAAATACAAAGCATTAAACATGTTAACAACACAAAAGCCATATTAAACATAGACTACTTTAGGCCCGGAAGTAGGATTTGTCACGTCATCACTTAATAATCGGATTGAAACAGTGTGGGTGTACTCAGTTGCCACTGCATACAATCTTATCAAAACTTTCTCTTTTACATGAACGTACAGCATACATAATATACTTTTTGCTTAATTATCATAGTCTGCACTACACAAGCTGTAAAGATTGGATCACAGGACTTATGACTGTGGTGTGTACTACTAGAGCTTGATGCTAGTAGGAATTCCAAATGATAAAAATAATATGAAACAATCTGAAGCATAATCTGCTGCTTTTTAGTCTGGACTTTGTAATAATGAAGTTTTAAAGATCTCGTGTGTGTATATCACAAAGTAGAGGACAGAATGTCCATGGTTACTGATGCAGCCTCATCCCACATATTACGGCCATCTGGCGTTATGGTGGTGCTATCAGCAGGTAAAATCTGATGCAGAATTATAAAAAGCTATAAACAGAATGTATGTTGTTAACCCCTTGCATTGAGTGTAGAGGCTACGCTTGAAGCCACTGAGGTGTTCAATGGTGGAGCTGACACAGTGCCACTGTTATGAAAGAAAACTTGTGGTATTGAGAAAGTCCAATAATTCCAGCGTTGTTGTTATCTTGTCAGCTTAAACATTTATTGTTCACCATTGATTGCATTTGCCATTCCACAGTTCATCTTAATGTCCAACATTATCAAACATAAATCACAACAGCACAGCGATCACAAACTGTTTGGTCCTTATGATCAGTGACCCTAATTAAATGTTCCTGCCTTAAATGCAATCACTCACAAACACAAAAAGGGACAACTAGAGGCATGCAAACACGAAAATGGCTCCTACAGTGAGCTTTGTGTCCTCTTTCCACCAACAATTATTTAATCGTCTTAAAGCTGGTTTGGAGACGAGTAATGATTCCATCAACCTAACTGATAACTGTAGACATGCCTGTAAGCAACAATATCACTGTTCAGGATTCTACCAGGGTAAAACACCACTTTTGACTATATACGATTTAACATTAAGCTTTAAACAAGGAAGTCATGTTAGTTTTGTTGATTATCCTGTCAGAGACCTTCTTTATGCACATGGCACATTTAAGATAAGTGCATTCATGAGAGAGAGACATTACTGTTAACACTCCCCACACCCCCAATTGGCCTGCTGGAAGTTTCTTCCTTCTTAAAGGGAGTTTTTCCTTCCCACTGTCGCCAAATGCTTGATCATAGGGGGTCGTTTGATTATTGTGGTTTCTCTGTATTACTGTGGGGTCTTTACTTTACAATATAAAGGGCTTTGAGACAGCTGTGCTTGTGATTTGGTGCTATATAAATGAAATCGAATTAAAATTTGACCTAAACATATGCGAGTGCGTTTAAAAAAATATCCCACCATCAATCAAAGTGTGGCGAAAACCTGATATGACCTCGATTTGTTCAACAAATATATACTGGGAGGTCTGAAAGATCTCTAGGTATGGGAACCTGGTCGTAAAAATTCAGCCTCACTATATCGAGGGTGTGAAACACTGTTAAGGATTGATCACCTTCACCTCACGACTTGACAAAGAAGTGTCTTGTTAACTTTCAAGATTTCAGAACATACTGCCAAGAAAAGCACAATAAAACTAGTTATTCGATCGGTGATAATCATTCATTTCATTCCTTCCATCCTAAGGCTTGCGCTTTAAATCGTTTCTCCACTCTCTCTATTTCCCACGTATGAGTTTTCAGTGTTTCTTTCAGTGTTTGTTTAAATAGACATGAAATCACTGTGTGTAGACTAAAGAGATTCTTTCTTTCTGAAAGCTCAGCGACAGTTTTTATGAAGCTGTTCAGATTTGTTCCAGAGCATCACATGAGCAAAACAGAACCACTGAATTCAGATAAATGTGCGTCATTGTTGCACATAAATTGTTAGAACCTCGGTGTGAGACAGTATTTGTGCCACTGAAAGTTGCATCTACTATTTCTGTACCTCATACCTTGAGACCAGAATGCATTTTAATAAGGATCAGGATGAGATAATCACTTCTATCCGGATTCACCTCATTAGCATACATCCTGCTAAGTGTAAAAGCCCCATTTTGTGTTCAGCCTCGAGTCACCCACAGGGTCATATTACTTCACTAAAATCAACCACCTATGGCTACAAAGCTGCAGCAGATGATGATTGAAACGTCCTATTATAGCTGGAACAGGAGCAGTCTAATTGAGACACATTGATGAGCGCATCCATATGCTGCACGGAGCCTGGATACTAAGATGGTTATCCTGGTGACCTTTCACCCTGGTTACACCCTTTCTGTGGCAGGCTTGACCTTTGCTATGGCCCTGCTGTTGCAGTGATCCACTCATGATATTTATTGTCATGCCCCATTTCCACTGAGACTGTCCATTTGGGGGTGATAGAATAGGATTGGAGAGGTGACCCTGTGCTCCTTAGAGGCTCCTGGGAGTCTGAATCATGCCTGCATGTTCTGTCAGCGTAATGGCAAACTCTGGCCTTTAAAGGCTGCACTTAACAGTGGTAACGATGGATTACTACTGCTCACCCAAAACTTAATGCTTACCTCCTGAACAAACACGAAGTCTCCCTTTCTCTCAGTGTTTTATTTTTATTTTTTGCCAGTCTTACTTCCCCTTCATTCTTAATATGTCCTTGTTTTTTTTCCACTTAATATCC
Organism: Maylandia zebra; assembly: GCF_041146795.1. Taxonomy (NCBI): domain Eukaryota; kingdom Metazoa; phylum Chordata; class Actinopteri; order Cichliformes; family Cichlidae; genus Maylandia; species Maylandia zebra. The sequence continues at coordinate 33,549,477 of NC_135171.1, read as the reverse complement.
CTGCCTTTCTTCCTCCATATCTGTTGCTTCTCCTTTTTCCCCAGTGGTCATCCTTCTTTCTTTGTCTCACATTGCCTGACTGTTTTCTCTTTCTCTCTCTCCTCCACTGTCAGCCTATCTTGTCTTTTTCCCTGATGGCTCATCAAATGAAAGAGCTGCAGTGATGCTATCTGTGCCCCCAGTCTGGACCAGTATGTGTGTGTGCGTTGTGTCAGACAGATTGCTCCTCATAAGACTGAGGCCCCCGGGCTAATGTCACAACAGTCCTCTCACACATTTCCTCAGTCAGCTGCACGCTCTACAACTGTGCAGGAACCAGAGCCTGCAGTCCCAACAAGTCAATTCAGTTAGATCAGAAGAATGAGCTTTATAGGAACTTGATTATAATAACTTGCTACAGTACAAAACATGACAGACAATGAGCTGAATCAACTTTATGAATCCCACAGAAAGGGGTCATCCCGTGGTCTGTGGGACTGGACAAACACATCAATCTTGAAGAATTGAGTAGTTCATACTTGTGTGATTTTTGTCAGTCAATTCAGCAACATATTTAGCGAGCATTTGTGTTTGATTGCTTTTCTTTGCTTGCCTCCCCGCCTGCCTCATCAAGGCAGGTTCAGCTGAATTTCTTTTAGGCTTACCTTGATGAGTAGTTACACATGCAATAGACTGTGAAGGGCTTAGTATACTTGGCCTGCACCAGAGAGTTTTAAAAAATATTTTATAAAAACAAATATTTAACAAGCTTCTCCATTACTCTACCGTAAAATTAAAATTATAAATGAATGATTAATAGAAAGACTTTTTTTGGTATCCGGGCGATTATTTTGAGTCAGTTTCAGATATGAAGATTTGAGTTGTCTTTCAAATCGGGAAGAGCCTCAGAAAGGAGAGACATCCATGGCATCTGAGGAAGAGCCTCAGAAAGGAGAGACATCCATGGCATCTGAGGAAGAGCCTCAGAAAGGAGAGACATCTAAGGCAAGAAGAGGGGTCCCTATTTGCCTCCAACTCTCTCAACAACACCAACGACCAGGACAAGGGACCACGACCTTCCCCAGTCCCCCAAACCCCTGACAGGCCATCACCCTCCTCCCCCTCCCTTTCTCCCTCCTCCCCACACCTGAAATTCACTGAGGAGATGATGGAGCGGGTCAATGCTGGGCTCAGATCTACCCCCCGTCCCAATCCCTTTTTGTCCCCCATAAACCCCCCACCAGAGCGGCCAAAGGTTCGCCATCGAGCCCCACCCTCAACAGAGCAATCGAAGTCACATTGCCCAGCCTCGCCCCCCTTAGTTCCTCTTCATGCCCTGTCTCCGCAGTCTGATGCGTGATGTGTGAAGGGTCCGGGCTGTGAGGATTATGGCAGTGATGACTTTTCCCAGGAGAAGCTGGGACCCTGTTTACTAGAAGGTTTTAAAATTTCTGTACTTTTAGGTGACAGGAGACATGTGGCCTGGTCAAAACACAGAGAGCTGCACTCTAAAAGATCTTTAAACATAGTAAACATACCTTGTGTGCCACAGACTGCTCCCAAACACGAGGGGACAAGTAATACCTCTAAAACACTTAAGTTGGCTTTATTAAACATTAGATCTCTAGCTGGGAAAACATTTTTAATTAATGATTTAATCACTGAGCACAGCCTTGATTTTATGTTTTTAACTGAAACTTGGTTGGACCAAAGTAACAGTGGAGCTGTTCTCATCGAGACGACCCCTCCTAACTACAGTTTTATCAGTGAGGTCAGGGCGAGCAGGAGAGGAGGAGGGGTTGCTGTCTTATTTAATGAATCATTTCAATGTAAGCAGCTATCTCCTGGAAGTTTTCAGTCTTTTGAATATGTGGCTTTACAGCTGAAGGCCCCATCCAAAGTTGTGTTTCTTAATGTTTACAGGCCTCCCAAATACTGCACAGACTTTTTTAATGACCTCAGTGAACTGCTGTCTGTGATCTGTGTTGATTTTGACTGTGTAATTATTGCTGGGGATTTTAACATTCATGTGGACAACCCTCAGGACAAAGGGACTAAAGACCTGAGTAACACTCTGGGCAACTTTGGGCTGACTCAGCATGTAACAGAGGCCACACATAATAGAGGACACACTCTTGACCTACTGACCTCCAAGGCCTGAGCATTTCAAAGGTTACTGTGTCTGATGTGGGCCTGTCTGATCATTACTGTGTTTTCTTTGAAAGTAAAATCTCAGCCCACACAAATATATCAACAACAGTGATCACAAAAAGGTGTATAACTGAACACAGTAGTGCAATTTTTAACCAGGTCTTCCCATTAACACCTGACCTGTCCAGAGGGTCAGTCAATGAGCTCGTCAATAGCTTCAATGCTAACATGTTAAATGTAATGGACACTATTGCTCCCATTAAGGTGAAGGTTATCTCTGGAAGGAAAAAGTCTCCATGGAGAAACTCCACACTGGTGAAAAATGAAAAGAGAGAGTGTAGGAAAGCTGAGCGCAGATGGAGAAAAACAAACCTCCAGGTTCATTATGACATTTATAAAGAGAAACTTCACAATTATAATTTACAACTGAGGAATGCAAGGAGGTCCTACTTCTCTGACATCATCACTAAAAACAGCCATAATGCTCGGGTCTTATTTTCTACAGTTGACAGGCTAACAACCCCTCCTGTGTCAGTGGCAGCTGAACTTCATTCGACCATGGCCTGCAATGACTTTGCCAAATTCTTCACTGAAAAAATCCAAAAAATTAGACAAGCAATTGGTACATCAACAGCAGATCCAGGATATGTACTGTGTCCACCAAAAAACTGTTTAAACACCATGAAACAGTTTCAACCTATTAACAGCAAAGACCTGGAGGACATCTTAGGTCAACTGAACTCCTCCTCCTGCTGTTTAGATGTCCTGCCAACAAGTTTTTTCAAAAAGGTCTCAAAGACTTTAGAGTCAGACCTGTTACAGATCGTCAACTTTTCTTTACTATCAGGTGTGTTTCCAGAATCACTAAAAACTGCTGTAATCAAACCTATACTGAAAAAGGACAATCTTGACAAGACACAAATGAACAACTACAGGCCGATCTCAAATCTCCCGTTTTTAAGTAAGATCATTGAAAAAGCAGTTTCTCAACAGCTCAGTTACTTCTTAAAACAGAATAATTGCTACGATGCCTTCCAGTCAGGTTTTAGACAGAACCACAGCACTGAAACCGCTCTGACCAAAGTGTTTAATGACATATGTCTGAATACAGACAGTGGAAAAATGTCAGTCCTAGTTTTACTGGATCTCAGTGCAGCATTTGATACAGTTGACCACAACATATTACTCAAACGACTGGAGAACTGGACAGGTCTTTCAGGAACTGTACTAAACTGGTTCAAAACATACTTAGAAAACAGGAAATACTTTGTATCAATAGGTAACTTCACATCTGAGCAGACAAGTATCACATGTGGAGTTCCCCAAGGTTCCATCTTGGGACCCCTTCTGTTTAACATCTACATGCTCCCACTGGCACAGATTATAAACAACAACAAAATAAACTATCACAGCTATGCAGATGACACACAAATATATATCACAGTGTCACCAGGAGACCGAGGCCCTGTACAGGCTCTTGGTAAATGCATTGAGGAAATCAATGACTGGTTGTGCCACAATTTTCTCCAGCTAAACAAAAACAAAACTGAGGTAATAGTCTTTGGCGCCAAAGAAAAACGATTACAGGTCACCAGAGAACTTCAATCTATACATCTAAAAACCACAAACCAGGCGAGAAATTTGGGTGTAGTGATGGATGCAGACCTAAACTTAGAAAAACACATTAAGACAATAACAAAGTCAGCTTACTATCACCTCAAGAATATATCAAGGATAAAAGATCTGATGTCTCAACAGGACCTGGAAAAACTAGTCCATGCATTCATCTTTAGTAGGCTTGATTACTGTAACGGCATCTTTACAGGTCTACCTAAAAAATCAGTCAGACAATAATAATGGATACTTTATTGATCCCCATGGGGAAATTACTTGTTTTTCTCTGCATTTGACCCATTCACTCAGTGAAGCAGTGGGCAGCCCACTAAGCAGGCGCCCGGGGAGCAGTGTGTAGGGACGGTACCTTGCTCAGGGGTACCTCAGGGTAGCCGTTAAGTGGATTCGAACCACCGACCTTCCGATCATGGGGCGACCACGTTACCTACTGAGCTATCCCTGCCCACTACAGCTCATTCAGAACTCTGCTGCTCGAGTCCTCACTAAGACCAAAAAAGTGGACCACATCAGTCCAGCTCTGAGGTCTTTACACTGGCTGCCTGTCCGTCAGAGGATAGACTTTAAAGTTCTGATGCTGGCCTATAAAGCTCTGAATGGTTTAGGACCAAAATACATCAATGACCTCCTGACCCAGTATGAACCATCCAGATCCCTCAGGTCATCTGGATCCGGTCTTTTATCAGTTCCCAGAGTCAGAACCAGACACGGAGAAGCTGCATTCAGCTTTTATGCTCCTTATATCTGGAACAAACTCCCAGAAAGCCTCAGATCAGCTGAAACACTCAGTTTATTTAAATCCAGGTTGAAGACTCACCTGTTCTCAGCTGCATTTGAATAAAGCACCAAATCCACACTTTAAGCTTAAATTTCAAAACTTACATTTAACTACTGATTTTATCTACTGTTCTGATTTTATCTGTTTTGATTTTATATACTGTTGTTTGTTTGTTTGTTAATTAGTTAGTTAGTTTATTTGTTTGTTTTAATCAATTTTAAATCATGCTTTTTATTTGTTCTTGTTTCTAATGTCTCTGTAAAGCACTTTGAATCGCCTTGTTGTTGAATTGTGCTATACAAATAAACTTGCCTTGCCTTGCCTTAAATAAACAGATTGTATTTTTGTGTTTTTGGACTGCCAATTAATGGTTTAATTGGTTTATTTTTTATATAGCACATTTAATTACAACAGGAGCGTTGACCAAAGTGCTGTACAAGAATGCAACATACATTAGATAAAACAACAAGCTTTGCTACCATTTAGACAACTGACAGAGTCAATAAACGGTTAATAATGTGCTGAAATGTGTAACAACATGAAGACTGTCTGTTAGTGTGCACTATCATCCCCTTTTAAACAGTCACCCGAAGTACACTTGTGGCCTTTTCAGAGAGTTTCTTTGTTGGTATCTGTTTGATAGAAGAGCTAGGAGCTCTACAACCAGAGGCTCTCTGTTCTTCAGCCATGAATATCTTTTTAAGCTCTAATTATGTAGCACAGTTATTGGCTGGCCCATGTGTTGTGTTTACTGTCACTGTAGAGATATAAGTCGTGTTCATGTACAACGTCGTTTTCCTGCCAGCGCTTGTTAGGCTTTCCAGTGCTAACGCACAGGGCAGATATGTGTGAGAGGCGTGAACTGGGGTGCCAGTTAGCTCGTGTTCTGCATTTTATTTTTGGCACGGCAGCTGGTACCAAGGTTGCTCAGGGATTCTGTGATTATGTGGACGGCACAAGAAAAAAAAAATTGTGATGATTACAAAGAAAATACCAAAATCCACAGTGACTTAGTCAGACTGTTAAAGCATTTGACCCTGGACTGTGTTTGTCTAAGGCTTTTGACCTTGTTTCTAAAAAATTAAATCTTTAAAAGGCTGTTCTTAAAATAGCTAGGAGCCATAGTTAAGCCAGTGCTACTTAAACAAGTGTAAAAAGAGAATTTGTCGCAGGCTATGTTCAGATGCAGATTTGCTGTGTTATATAAGGGAACAGAATGGTATTTGCTGAATGACTCAAAATAAACTACAGAGCTTGTGTTCACTGTTATAAAGAAACATGTCACCCAGTGTAAATGTGAAACAGTTATGTGTGTTTTAGCAGTTTTTTGACAGCAGCTGAGCTCAGAATGATTTAAAATAATATACATCTGGTTTGCACAGGAAATACTAGTCAATTTAATATTGGATTTGATCTTTTTTGCCTTTTACAGAAAAAAAAATGTTTCATATCACCAACTTATCTGTAAAAGAAAATTAACATTAGATTTTAAGACATTCGTACAAGGCGCTATAACCATGAGGCTGAATCCTGGAATTGAAAAGAACTGGAAATCATATTTTAGGGTTTGAAGCCGAGAACACACGCATGTTTTTGAAGTTTTAGGGAGCAGCATGAACTAAAACTTGCACAGAACACTTAGGTACATTTAATTATGTTTAGAAACATTTAAAAATTCTTATTAAGCGGAGCAAAATCATTTTCTAAATCAGTGAAGTGGTCCTCGAGGTAATTTGTAATGCTAAAAGCTATTCAACCCAAAATCCACCAGGGCACTGTTAAACAAGAGCCACTACAGCTGCATAATGTCCTTTTACTTTAACACAAAGGAACTGAAGGAACAGACGTGCGCTTCAGTTTTGGCTCAAGTAGTCATGGATGGAGATTTACATCAATTTGTTCTCAACTAAGAGCGACTGTCTGAGGGCTGAAGCACAAAATGTGGTGCTGCTGTACCTTTGTTCAGCTGCGTAATGTCCTCCTACCATAATAACCATGATATACTTAACAAAACCAGTTATGCTAATTAGATCATTAATTGAACAGATTATTGCATGAATTTCTGTTAATGGATTAGGGATCATTATTACATCCGCGTGGGTGAGACACAAAAGCTGCCAGACGTGATGTATTTCAGCAGTGTATATCGCAGAGATTTTGATAAATTTGGTAATTTTACATGTGAAAAATTTGTCGTGTCAGCAGATGTATCTGATATAACAGTATCTGCTTTGCTTCTACAATATAATGTTAACGTTGCTCCAGGACCATCACTTGAACTGACCAGTCACATGTTTGTGATGTCACAGCTTTGCAAGTCAGGCAAAATACCGAAGTTTAGCACTTCCTGCAGAGAAAAATGTGATGGTGGGGGTTTGTGTCCAATGTGGAGATATTATTTTTAGACTTCGTGCACTATTAAGTTACTGTCAATCGATGTTTGGGTAAGTTTAGATGCTAAAACTGATCGGTTATGTTTAAGTATCATTTTGTATCATCAGTTTGCATGAATGCATATCCTTGCACAGTGTTAACTATATCTTAAGACGCTTTTCTGGCAGAAACCCTTAAAGGCAAATGTCTTTTATTGTAATTAGTATGCAAGTGCTTTATTTGAAGAGCACTTTTAACTGACATAAAGTCACAGCACAACAAAATGATTGCAATCATTTTAAAAAATTGTTAAAAAACAAAACAAAACTATTGCTATCAGTATGACACCATGTTACAGGATTTAAAAAGTAATAAATGAAAGAAAAAAAGAATCTCAGCAGAAGGCCTGGTTAGACAGAAGCCTTTTCAAATGCCTTTTGAAGGAGTCCACAGAGTCAGCTAAATGTAGCTGGAGTGGTAGACTCTAGGTGTCACAGACTGAAAGGCTCTGCCCCTGCTAGTCTTCAATCTGGTAGGCAGAACTAATAAATTTTGATCCTGCGACTGAAGACTGCGAGCGGTAGTGTGTTTAATAAGATGTTGAGATAAATGATCTGGACCTAGTCGATTTAGTGCTCTGTATATAAGTACAGAAAAAGCATTCTCAAAATCGACTGGGAGCCAGTGTGAGGAGTATAAAATAGGGATAATGTGAGCTCACTTGCGAGAACTTATAAGGAGTCTGACTGCAACATGCAGCATTTTTTTTCCCCTGAGTTACAAAGATATGATATCTCAAACACATAACTGCTCAGCTCCTGTGATGATCCTGGAGCAGCAGCAATTATGATGTTCGATATCAGATCATGCCATGCAGTTCTGCTAAGCTTGTTTTAAAAAGCTGCCAAATATGGGATTGAGATAGTTAAGCTCAGAATATCTGATTGCACGGTGGAGAAATGAACCTGCTGTCACAGTGATGTAGTCCTGGCTTGAGCTTGAAGCTTTCAGTTTTTCATGTTAGAACTTGAAAAAGTAAAGTTTAAAGATAAGCTGAATAGACACACAGCATTTGTGACTAAAAAGTATGTAAATCGCCAATATTTATAAAAGGGAAGTCCTGAAATACTGTACAACACATTTAATTTTGAAGTGTCTCGTTTTGTCAGTCCCTTTGAATGATGGAGGCAGTTACCCATGTCCTTTCGTTTATTCATTCACCCAAAAGTTTTATAGAAGAGCAACATGATGCCATGGGATTGTAGTGTAAGAGCATGCCACGGGCATGTTTTGTGTCATTTTTGCACATTTTAAGTATGTTCAGTGTTACAGGGAATAATTAATCATGTAAAAATACATTTAAAAATGCATAAGCAAAAACAAAATGTAGTGTTAACACACAAAATTTCATGGCATGCCATTCATATGGTGTTTCATGTTACCACATGACCCCAAACTAATTATCACAGGAGGCAGAGCAGCCTTAAGAAATCATTGATGTGTTTTGTGTAGAAACGCAACATGGTAAATCATCAAAAGATGCATAATCTCTTCTCATCTTTCCCATGTCTTGAGATCTACCAATTCACCACAAACAATACAATTCATGCATGTCAGATTTCATTCTTTTTAAAACAAGATAAAAATCCTCTCATGTTTGCCAGTGACTGTTAGTGTATAGCTGCACTCACCTTCTTAAGTCGTCCACTCCTGGTCCCCAGGAAGACCACACTGTGTCCACCGTAGATGTAGGAAGTGACAGAGGTCAGCCTGTCCCTGCTCTCAGTGAACACTGTCCGACCTGACACCAGCTGGGAACCCCCCAGGGGTTGGTTTATATCCAGACCGCAGAAGTGATCATCAATGGGAACAGGCTGCGTGGAGAGAAGGAGGGTGTGCGAGTGAAAATATAGAAAAGATTAAGATAATGATGGCAGAGAGTTGTGTTTTTGAGACGAAGTGAGGAAGAGAACCGGAGAGAAGGTGAAAGGAGGAGGGATGGAAAAGCAGTGAGAATGAAATGAAGGAGGAGTGGGTATGACAGATATAAGGAGAGGAAATAGATGTAATGAGAGAGGGTGAAGAGAGCTAGTGGGGGCCAGAAACTGACTGAAATTGCTGTAGACACATGCGAATATAAGAGGAGAACTCAGAGTGACTTATGGTAAGCCTAACATGCATTAAGCGCACGATTTTCAGGGTTAAAAATTATTACTTCAAAAGGGTTTGTGCTGCTGAGTTTGTGAACACGCCTCAGAGCGGGCAAATTTGCGGAGCAGAATAATTGCTGATGGCAAACACGAGAGACGGCGTGTATTTTGCGCCTGTTTCTGTGATTTTTAGATCGCTTGATCTGACATCACAGAGCACAAGAGATGTTAGGTTTTGATTGGGCATCAAAGAGAGCTGCACGCTTAGCAGTCCTATTGCATCTTCTAACATGCACCTCAAACTTTTGCTAATTGCCTGTCACTTAATATATAAATCTACCCTTTTAGGGCTTTTTTATTGTTGTTTTAAATCCTCCATTTCTGAAGCATATATTATTCGTTAGCCCTGAAATGAGCTTTTCCTTTGATCAGGCTTTGTGCCTGAGTTTAACTAAATGTGATCAATTAAGTGAGCATACCATAAATGTATCTAATATCGCACCACTGCCCAGTTCTTTTTGCTCATGCACTTTACCTCCAGTCTTATAAACAAGAAATAGAAGATCCATCTCTCATTTTCAAGATTCCCTCTGGACCCACAAAAGTGTTGCACATATTGCCAAATAGTCAATGTGAAATTCTGCTGCTGAAATTTTAATGACATGCCTATCTGTACACTAAATAAATATATGTGGACACTTACACATATATGCTGTAAATTAATACTGGATTTAGTAGTTGTACTAAAAGCAGAATTGCTTTGGTTGCTTTTTTGACCATTTTGGTTTGAATTTAATCGTCAACTGTTGGACTTCCATCAGATTTTGTGGTCTTCTGGGGATTAATCTTCATAATCTTCAAATAACTTCTTGCTGTTGTGACACTTGCGATTGATGATTGAATGGAGTGTCATTTAAAACTTGATGCACACATTTGAGAAAATGCACTCAAATCTAGTACCGCCAGGTTAAAGTTTACGTGAAGATAATTAATCTGAATTTTAGAAGCAGGACCACTGCTCCTACACTCCCCTTCTGGTCCTTTGTCTGTATATGCATTAGGGCTGCCACAAACAATTATTTTGATAGTTGACTAGTCACCGATTATTTTTGCGATTAGTCGACTAATCAGATCATGCATCCATTGGACGTAAAACGTACAGCTTATTGCACCAGCATGCATCTGCTCTTATATAACTATCATTAGCTTACAGCTTTAAGTGTTTAAGGTATGTGCTAACTAAAAATAAAGACAAGATGATAGTTTATTAAATTTTAATGACATTTGCAGATTGTTTCGGTGAAATTTAATAAACTCCTTGATATCTAAAATATAACGGGACACCGGAGTATATTCTCGAGCATCTGATAATCAGTTGTCTGCTTGACGTTTATTCAGCTGTGTAAAAACTATAACTTTAATCTCAGCCAAACCGATTTACTCAGGAACAAATAAAATACTAAAAAAAAGGCAAACAATAAAATTTTTAAGTTATCTAAGGGATTTGTATATCATGTTTAACCTGAGTAGCGGAAGACAGCGGTGGGTTTGAAAACGATTTGCCGGGAGTCCGGTGTTCTCACGGGCTCTAGTGAGCCTTGCCCCCGGCTAGCTATCGAGCTGGTGGGTAACAGACGTCTCTGAAAACGTCGGAGCGCTTTTGAAAATATGAGATGTCTTGATAAACTGAACAGATATTTGAGGTTTACACATCTACATTCTCTCCTGAAAATATGTTAAACGTTTATTTTGTGACCCAGAAAGAATAATAAGAGTAATATTAAAACTAATTAGCTGCCGCCATTGTTGGAAACTGAACTAGGCTGCGCTATGAATTCTGGGACACAGCTTCTTATTCTTCTTCGGGGTTTAACGGCAGCTGGCATCCTTGTACATGCAGTGCTGCCATCTTCTGTTTCAGTCCGTTATTACACTCTTAAATCCTACTACTTATTCCTGCGTCTTTTGGGATCTTACAAAGCTTCAAACGACGCGTCGACTATTAAATCAGTCGTCGACGATTTTGATAGTCGACGTAATCGTGACTAGTCGACTAATCGTTGCAGCCCTAAAACACTAAAACGTGTTGTTCTCATTTTCCCAACCCCTCTTTTTCATTCACTTCTGGATCTGCCTGGCTCAGGAGCCGCTGCCAGTCCGCTCTCAGGCCTTCCCCAAACCGCACCATCAGTTCACAATTCTTCATCCACCATTGTCAAATAATAATGAGGATGTGGTCTCAGCCAGTGACTGATCCAGTAAAGATTCTTAACTTGCACTAGATGGATTAGCACAAGAAATATACAGGCTTATTATTAGGTTTATACTTTGGTTTAGTTTATAGTTTCCAGATGGTGTGTCTTCAGGACTTCGGTTATTGTTTAACTGTTCTTGTATTGACACTATGCAGACTTTTGTGATTTACATGAATTATCTCATCTTTTGGAGCACTGCCATGGCATCGAACATAAGTTTTAGGAAACCCTGACGTTTATGCTGATTCCAATATCTGGTCAGTATTTCACTTGGGAAAAAAACTTGCATTTGACCTCAAGAGTGTGTGCACCAGAGACCCTGTGTAGTTTGTCTTTTTCTCAGATTTTTAGATTGCTTGATCTTCTAACGTGCACCTCAAACCTCTGCTAATTGCCTGTCACCTAATATATAAATCTACCCTTTTAGAGCAGCTATTTTTTATCCTCTGTTTCTGAAACACATTAGGCTAATGATCAAATTTTATTAAAGTAGCATAGTTGCCTTTTTTTTCTTTTGGTTAAATGTTGTTATGCTAACAGTAGTGTGATGGATTGCTATTGAATTAAATACTGTAGGTCTCTCTGTTTGGTGTTGAGAACGCCTTAATGCCCAATGAAGCCATTTTCAAGCGCCTTCTTTGTGGCAATTCATTGTGTTGTTCCCTTATCAGGAAGGAAAAGTAGACCTAGAGGAAACTTTGAAAGGATCAACTTGAGAATTGAATGACCAAGGGCCAGATTTACTATATTCGGCAAAATAGCATGTGAGCCCAATCCCCAAATAGTTCTCATAGGTGTGATTAGTTTTATGTGTGATTTACAAAATACAGATACAGGTACAGTGAGTTAATTTCCAGATCAAATGCAAAAAAATAAGACAGGCTTATTTTAGCAGTTAATTGCATGTCCCATTTGTTATTAAATACTTAATTTGCATAATTGATATTTTGTGCCTTAAAAAAGGAACTCCCCAAACGGTCAGCTACAAAAATCTCTGAGTTCCCACCTCTTACACTTTAAGTGATATTATCATTTCACTTAAAGCACCCAGCTGCCAATTTAAAGCCTCAGTCATTAGCTGTGAATCTTATGTCTTATTTGCCCAGCAACTAGCAGAATACTTCTACATCTACATCTACATCTAGATGTAGAAATGTTGCTATTACAAGTGTATTCTAAAAATCTTAAACTAAGAGCCCATCAAATTAAGTTTATGGATTATTGTACATTACAGGCAAAACGTATGATTGCATTAAATTGGAAAACATCAGATCCTCCTGCTATTGGTGCTTGGATAAATTCTTTGGCACAGTTTATGGCAATGGAAAGGATAACGTACTTTCTCAAAAACAAGTTAACATATTTTGATGAAATTTGGAAGCCATTTAAAAACTTTATAAAAGAAGTAAACATCGGACAACTCCTGCAGGAGTGTGGATGAGGAGAATATTGTTTAGTATGTGCTAGCTATTTCTATTGTCTACTTTTTTTTTCTCTCCTTTCTTTTTTGTTTCCTTGAATATGTATAAATGCCACATATTGTACAAATGTATACATATTTTATGTGGGTTTGTTTTTTTTGGGGTTTTTTTTTGTAGGTTTGGAAGAGAGCAGGGTGGGAGGTGAGGGCGGGGAAAAAGGGTTCCTATTACAGCAGCATATAATTGGGAAAACAAACCTTTGTATGTTGTTGCAAAAAGCAATAAAATTTATATTTAAACTAGCAGAATAAGAAACTGCCATTATTGGCACTGAATCAACAGAGTGGAAAGGTTTTGGGCTTTTCAAGTGGTGATCTGCCGTGGCTATACAATGTTGTTACATGCATGAACACTTATATAAACTGTACTGACCACAGAAATCATACCTAATGCATCACCATGCCCAACTGGTGCTTGATTTGACTGAGTATTTATGTAACCAGAGAACTAAAGTATCCAATGAGACACATTACAGACACATACAGCATATGAATACAGAGAGAGAGATTTCTTTTGCGATTGCGTTGGTGTTATGGATAACATTACATCTCATTTATTTGATGACATGGTTTAATCAAAGTACATGTTGGGAACCACAAGAGTGATTTACCGCATGCGATGAATATCATTGTTTTCACGCTTCACTTTCAACTTGCTTCCATGAAAGCCTCTCATTATGCAGAATTATAGCTTTTATAAAGGCACAGACTTGGACATTCACAAGAAAGGCAGTTTTTTCTCAAGATCAAGAACAGGTCTCAGAGGGCTCAAAAAATGCTGACAGCGACAAGAGCAGAAGGAGGGAGATGGGGAAAGAGAGGGAGAGAAAGGGGAGGAGAAGGAGGCGGGAGTCGGTGCCTAAACCCCTGAATGAAATCAGAGCTCAATACAGAATTCCTCTGATTAGCATTGTGGAAATAATCTCCTCCAGCTCTTCTGCTCTCATGGGATCTTGAAACCTGAATAGTGTCTTCAGCATAGCACAGACTGCCTATCTATCAGCTGTTTAGGCTGCAATCATACTTGCAAGTCTAACTTTCAGTACAGCTCTACTATATCACTGCTACACACTACTGTGTGATACTTTCGCTAAATATATGAAGTTCAAAGCAGCATTTCTCCCTAAAATCTACCTACCGCCTTGGTGCACTGCACGTCCTTTCCCAGCAGCCAGTGCAACTCCAGATTTCCTTCTCCTTGGTAGCAGGACTGCAGCCGCTCCTTAATGCGGGTGTTGATGTCCTGGATGGTGAAGATGCAGAGAGCAGAGTGATCTGGAGGGTCGTGGTACTGCTTCTGTCCTTTCGAGAACACAGCAAAGAGCACATCCTCTTGAGCACTAATGTTGAGTGACTTAGCCAGAACCCTGCCGGCCTTGGACAGGTAAGCTGCCTGCAGCAGACGGTACTCCTCGCCTCTGTGAATGCACCCCACAGGAAGTGACACATACGAGTGGAACTTCTTGTCACCTTTGCACAGGCGGATGATGCGGGATGTGTAAAAGAGGTCGCCAGGGGAGCCACCTGCAGGCATCCCGTTCTCTGGAGTCTCCGGCTGGACAGTCATGAAGTAGACAAAGCTGCTGCTGGCAAAGCCATAGATGTAGTAGATGTCAAAGTGTGGCACAAGAGCCAGTGTGTCTGAGGGGATTTTAATCAGAGAAGAAACAAAATCAGTGTGAAGCTCATAGTCCAGCATGGCGGAGGATTCTGGGTCACGAGGCAGCTTTCGGCTGGAGATAGTTGGAAAGTAGTCCTGTTTTCCGCCTACGGCAGTGCCGATGTATAAAGTCGCATCCTGACCCTGAGAGGGTACAACAACTCCATACATCGTCCCAGTCTGGTTGTCACTGGACAGGTAGTGCTCTTTCTTATGCGTGGGCTCCACAAGGATGAACAAATCATCCAGCCTCATCAGCTTACAGACGCCCTGGTAGAGGCTGCCACAGGCCAGCAGCCGGTTGTGAGAGTAGTCGATAAGCAACAATTTGTTAACATTGTCAGTGGAGGCCAAAGGCTCAGAACAGGGCTGGACAATTAGTGGAGGATAACATGCTTTGTTGTCATACTCTGGTCCTGTATCATGAGACACCAGGAGTGTTAGATTAGAAGACAACTTGTAAATTCGATTGACAGCTCCAATGTACAAAGCCCCAGTAGACTGATGCACAGTCAAGTGGTTCAGCGACCACTCCCTCCTCTCTGATTGGAAGGTGTTCATAGTTTGTCCTAGAGTCATCTTTTGATTCAGAGAGATTAGAGTCAATAGCCACAGTGCCAGGGGCCATGACATGACCTTTAGAGGACCGTGACCTTTAGTGAGGCCGCAGTAAGTCCATCCTTTATACAAGCACGTTCCCATCCCCACGTGGCTCTGAAAAGTATTGAGCTCAGACAAACAGGGTTGTGTGTCAACAAGTAGCAGGATTGTCCAGAAAAAAGATCAGCTCAAGCGGGGTCTTGTTCTCCTCAAGTGAGCTTCACATCATTCTGAAAAAGAAAAGACAGACATTTGTTTTAGATCTCAAAAAATCCTTGATTCTTTCAAGTGTGAAAGATTGCTTTTCAGGATATCGTTAGGCACTAAAACCCTAGAAATGTCTTGTTTTCTTCTCTAGCTCTGCTTAGTCAGACACATGAGACATCAAAGAAACAAGTAATCATTTGTTCAAACTGTCTCCCCATATTTACTAGCCTGAGAGATGGTCCAATATTCCCCATATCAACAGGGGGGCTCATTATATTCGCCTTTCTGTAAGAGAGACCTAACTGTGGCCTATTACTTGAACAAAGCAGTGACACAATGTAGCTGCGCGTTCCCTCTGTTTGGGTGGCTAATTAAATGATCCAAATGTATTAATTATGCATCCATATTTTGGGCTCCCTGTTTTCCTTCCTCCCCTCTGCCTTGTTCGTTTAAATGGTTGAATCCAGGAGGAATTAATCACTCTCCAATGCGGCCGACATTCCTAAATTAATCAGGCTTTTTCCAGGGATGGCAGGGAGTCATTAGAGATTCAGAGCCTGGCAGCATCAACTCACACTTCCCTTTTTAATTTCATTAGCATATTTTATGTAAATATTTCCAAGGGACAAACAATGTCCGTCAAACACATGACGGACAAAAAAGATGGATGAGTTAGCCACATGAATGTTTGATGGATGTACATTTTTAATTTATTTATTTTTTACTGTTATAACGTTAATATAAAATATATTTTCGTCTCCCATATGGCCAGACAAAATAAGCTTATCTACAATAAAAAGAGGGTCTTTTTTCCTCTATATAAAGACTGATGTTTTATGATGGCAACACAAGCATCGTAGATAAAGTAGCTTCACATATGCCGTTACTTCATCGATGTCCATTAAAAGAGTAATAAAACTGTCTGCATAGGAGGATACATCATAAATTAAAACACCTACATCACTCTAAATCCTGCCTGTGTGCTGCCTGAAGCTTCTCCAATCATACACTCAAAGGTGGTTTCTGTCTCTCCTTTGTTATCGCCGTTACTGCACCAAAAGCACCTTCACACTCTTCTAACAATCCTTTAAAAATAAAAATAAATGAAATGCTTTCAAATTTCCTCCAAGTATATCCTGCCAAATCCTAGAAGACTATACCTCGGAAGCAAACTGTCCTTTTTTGGCTGGAACTAACGTAAGCGGGGTGTTTTCTCAGTGAGACTTCCTGGTATAAGTAAAGGTTAAATGAAGACAGCCATGTCAGATCCTAATGCAGAGGTCATGATGCGGTGGGTGCTCTCCATTGGCTGACTAACAGGATGTCCGGCTGAGTTGAGCTGGAGCCAGGGATAGAGCGGATGGACTGACACTGAGCTGGCTGGGCCAACTCCAGCTCCACTCCAGCATCTCCTGCCCATCTGTCCCCACCGTGCTCACACAGGGGGAGAAGTCACTTGAGTGTCCCGACCTACTCTGCTCAATTTGGCAGGCTCAGTGTGAGCAACTCTACCAGTAATTGGCCACCGAAGAGTAATATCTGCCACACGCTGCATTGGAGCTCTTAAATCTGAAGTTTAGTGTTTGCTTTTGTTTGTTTAAAACAGATTCCATTTATAAAGACATGAAATGAATCAGTCACAGTCACAGTGCTATCTTTGCTGCCTTTGTTTTAGAAAACAGAGAAGTCTTTCCTTTTTTTTCCTGACTGGACACAAAAAAAACATGTCTTTTATTAGTTCTCAGAAAGCCTAGATTTGGCAGGACATGTTGGCTCTAATATTTACATCTTTATTTAAGGCAAAATGTTGTCCAGCAAATTCTTTCTGCAAATCCCTCAGATCATCTGCTTTGCAAGCTGATGAGCCCATGAACCAGTTTCTGTTTTCATTTATCCTGAAAACCTGATGAAATCAGTACTCATGCGTGATTGAAATACTGGAGGATGAAGCATCAGGATAAAATGAAATATAAACAAGATTCATGTGCTTATTTTCAGCAATGACCATGAACTAGTGCTAATTGCGAAACTTTACTTTTTGAAGTACAGCCTTTTTCCCCCGAGATCTTTCTTCTTCTTTTTGTAGTCTTTTAAATAATGGAATGTCAAGTAATGCACTTAAGAGCTGCTTGAAAGTTGCAGAGTTAGAAAAATGTGACTGAATTCTTGAGCTGCCACAGAAAAGGGATTTTTGTGCTTCAGCTGGGGCTGTCTCTACTTTGTCTCTGCTTTGGATTTCTCTGCTTGAACTCACTCTACAAACTTCCAACTTAAAACCTTTGGTGTAATATGCATTTTAATCTTATCAAAAACTCAAGTGATGACCTTTCCTCAACTGGAAATAATAAATAAGACATCGCTCTTGAGGTCTAACAGCAAATAGCAGACCAAATGATATTTACAGAGGTTGGCTCGAGTCTGGCTTGACCTTAAACAACAGACACCAGCAGTGATACCCACAGGTTAATTCAGTGCTGAGAGTCTCCAGTGAAATCCTCAAAGGAGTTACAAAACAGGGGAGAAAAACACGAAGAGAAATTAAGGAAGTGCTGGTGGCAAACGGAGCTGGGCAGGCATGCAGGCAAGCAGCAGCCTCGTCGTTTCATCCATTTCTGTTCTGCCGGCTTTGGTCACGTCTAAGGCGTGCAGTCATGCTGCTCAGTGTTTACCCTGGATTATAGAGACAGCTCTTCGCCCTGCGCAGTCCTCCCTGCTGAATTCTCCGCCTCGCCACTCAGACACGCTCCAGCCCAGACGTGACTCATTCACACTCACACACAGGAACATGGTTTGCTGAGGCCTCTGGGGACGTGAGCTCTCAGCGGGCACCAATCACAACACAGAGGAGGGAGAAGCCAGTCTCTCGTGCTCCGCAAACACGACCCTTTGACCTGGATCAAGATCTGTGGAACCAAATCCATCCTTTTGGTTCAGCTTTAATTGAGGCGAAATGCTGTCATAGCTTCTGTAGCACCCTGTTAAGCATGATTCACGGGACGGAAGCGATGGTTACTGCTGTTGAGATGAAATAATTAAAAGAGGGCTCTCTTCTTTTTTAGTATGTGCATCATGTTCAGTCATCGCTCAAGTTTGACAGCATAAAGATATGTTTTGTCAGCATTTTTCATGTGTACTGTAGTACATTCAGATAAGATATTATGTGGAAACCTTATTTCTTGAAGATTTGCATATTTTGTGAAGTAGTGAAGAGCTTTGTAGGCAGAGGCTTAATTGATTTGCGATACTGTGTTAAAACGCAATTGTGATCATCACAAAAAGAACTGACATGAAGTTAAAAGTATTAAAATACACATTTCCCGATAAAATGCTTTAATAAGAATTCACCGTGTTTAATTAAGTTTAGATAATTTAGATCAACCAATAACACTGAATTGCTAAAGCTGTGCTTTATAGCTAAACTAAGCCTTTTAGGCTGGTTATATAGTATTTGTAAGAACATGGGATGATGATAGGATGATGAGATAAATTATTTATCTTCAAGAATGATGTAATACAAATACATTATTCCCTGGAACTATAGATGGTCTGGCAGGCAAAGTGGTGGAAACCCCTCAGACAAAGCTTCTCAAACTAAAGGGATGAGAGGTTTAACAACAAGTGGCCTGAAATATAAGGCTAGAGGTGGTGCCTATAAATGTTGTAAAGTAAACTGTTTAGGGAAATTAGGTTTTGATTTTCTGTTCACAATCATATTTAATAGTCACATTTATGTTGAAGTCTTAAATTGAACATTCTTATCCATGTTTGTCATCACAGCTCACTCGGCCAGGGGCTGTTGCTGGTAGCTACGTATTTTTGCAAAGCATTCACATTTTGGAGATGTTACCTTTCCAAACACTCAGAGCAAGATGATACAAGAGGATTTTTTTTACACTTTAAAGAAGGACAGATTTAGCACAAGCAGCATGTGTTCAGGTTTATCTTGTTTATGTTTTGGATTATAGATTTGAGAACACTGTCGACAGACTGCGCCATGATATTTCTAAAGGTCAGAAGATACTTCTCGGTGCTCACACTTAGTCAACAATAGGAGTCATTGTCACTCACATCAGAGGTGATAAAAAAATTTTTCCTTTTTGTCGCTGTTGTTTTGTGTGGCCTAGATTTATAAGGCTGCACAAAGCCAATAACAGTATAAGACCACGGGGGCGGAAAACTGTCTGAACTACAATAGTCATAACAGCTTCTGTCTTTATGATTACAAGCGGGCTGTGCACAAGCGTGAAGGGTTTTTGTGTCTGTAGGTTTGTGCTGATGAGGCTGCTGATAGAAGTTTAAAAGTTTCTTATAGGACATCATTTTGGAGTTGGACAATATGTGGCTGCAGTTCTTCTGAACGTTTGAGATTGTAGTATATAAACCCACATGGGATACATTTGACTGGGGTTCTCGTCAAATACGCACAGGCCCGTCATTGGGGGGAGGGCTAGTTGTACACATCACACATGAATGGGCTGAAAGGGCGCCAGTCGCAACAGAACTTGACTTCCAAATGAATAAATGAAGGCAATTAGTAGATCTGTTTACAATGTTGTGGAGACAGAAGTAGGTCAAACATGGCAGACACAGAAGGGAGGAGGGAGCCAGCAAGCCAGAGCCAGGGGCTGTCGCTGGTACCTACAATGATGAGTCGGGGAATTAGGACATGAAAATGCCGTCTTTATTAACAATGACTTTTAAATGAATGTCATAATGAATCACAAGGGACCGGTGGAGTTTATTAGAAAAGCAGTGTTTTCTATTCAGCCCATCGTGTTTTATCAGACACAGTGTTGTAGAGGGTAAGCCCAGGGCAATAGGCTCCGCCTTCAAAACCCCCCTCACCCAAACACAGACTCGAGCCTCAGAGGACATAATGTGTAGCTTGGATGCTCACACTGCAGATACCCACAGGATATCTTCACTTTGATATTGCTCAGTCAAATTTTATGACAGTTGGCCCGTGGTTAATTTTTATCATTATGTTCTACAATGTAAATTCAAAGAGAAGCACTTTGCCCAGTTGGAAGGGGGCAATCTTAAAACCAGTATTTAGACTAATGGCAATAACACTTTGGGAGGCAATTGTTCCCTGGAAATCACTGCAAACTGCTGTGAATTCATTTAGCTTCATTGGCAGCTCGACTGGCACCTCTGCGTGTCCCAGCATTTTTTATATAATAAAAAACAACAATTATTTCCTTTTCTCCGTGCTTGTTGTTTAGTTTATTGGCCAGCGCAGATATTACAGGCTTTAGGACTCTCTAGCCAGCCACAATTCTTGATGGTAGAGTAGTGGAGGATGTCCGTGGGGGACAGTAAAACAGCACTATGTCATCGCAACTAGCTCGGCTTCTAATAACTGCAGGATGCTGCGCAGAACCTGGGCAGTTGTAAATGTGACATAGGGGACCAATTCCAACAGATCACCACAACACAGTCAGCAGCCTCCTCTGCAATGCATTCCATTATCTCAGGGCATATGCATTATACATGCAGATACAGTACTTTATCTGAAATTGCTGTTAAGAGCAGGGACCAGATGAAGGGCACTGCTGCCACAGTCAGATTTAACCATGCATGCCTTTCTCCACCCTTCCCTCTTCTCAGCTCTGTCTCCTCTTCCATAAATCTCGTTGTTGGTCTTCCCTGCTTAATGGTGACCTCAAGCTGGCTCATCTCAACTGCTGAGGCCCTCGTGTTGCATATATGATGAGCATACAGGGGAAAGACAAAGTGACCTCCAGCGCCGTGATGAAAACCCATGCAGTTCAAGTGCAATAGAGGGTCTTCTATAATTCAGCAATCGCATAGGAAGACAGAGTGAGCTGTCTTTCTTCTGGAGCCACACAGCTAGCGCCTGTAGTGGTAACCTACATCGCCTCAGAGCGAGGAGTAAACAGGTGTGTTTGATCAGGTTTTGGAGTTATCTTTCTGCACCCGCACAAAGACAATGAAGATGGTGAAATGAAGACTGGGGACCAAATACAGAACAGCTCACCTGTTTAGTTATTTGTACTATAAGATAATATATATTAACTACCAGCTTTATGTTCAGAGGGATGGCTTTATTGTCTGTTCGCACTTATATATCTGCCTTTTTTCTTCTTTTTTTGGCCAGGTTGTTATTGCTCTCTCTAAAGCAAAGCTATATTTTCCTCAGACCGACTGACTTACTCTACAGATGTGCAGGACCATATTGATTTCTCATGCATAAATCAAGGAGACCTGACAAGGAAAATACTTTACATTTGGCAGAAACTAGACCTCACTGAGTGTATGAATGGGGAAAAAGCAATCAAACACAGTGATGCAGACTACATTTGAAGCTGTGAAGCACATATGTCCATGATTCCCACACCACTGCACACAGAAATCAAAGAACTTATTCCAAAGAAGCCTGTATGTTTCCTCGGCTTCCTCCCGCTTTGCCCATATGGTTTCGTGGGGTGGGAGATGCCAAGGTTGGAGGTAGCTGGCACGAATAATTACGATCAAAGAAATTACAATGCAAAAGGAACAGCTGCTACCTCGACTGCTGACAAATCACTATGAGCAAGAGGAGACTGCAATAGACGGCGAGTCAGGGAGAGTAAAACAGGAAAGAGGAGGAGAGATGGTGCATGTTCTACTATACAACAACTTTCCCTCTAAGTATCTGCTACTCCAAAACCCATTTAACATTTAATCCGCAGTGCAAATAAGGCCTTTGGTGGCCATTCACCCCAAAGCTGTACAAATACAAGCATCTGCCCAGATTATCTCAGTCAGACTCTATGGTCAATCCAGCCCGGCCTCTTTCTAATTCTACCCGTCAGAAATTCTATCCTACTTCCTGAGCCTCTCACATGAATTTGAGAAGAGTCACAGAAATGTCTTCAATGTCCAAAAATAGAAATAACCTGGTTTGAAGTATAGTAACCAAGTGAGTTAGAATTTTACCAAAACTGCAAATGCAGGTGAATTTCTCTCAAATAGAAATTCACTTCATGGCAAATGCGTTACATTTTTTTTAATGCTTTATCACAACTCCTGCAGGAATAATGCAGTATCCTTTCGTCTCAACTTGCCCTTCCTAATAGGATTTGCTTGTCAAATTAAAATTGAATACTCCAAGTCTATTAAGCTCAGTCCCACCTGGTTTGTAGCTGCCAACGGCTGATCACTATACAGCAGTCTTAGATGTAGTCCAGACAGTCTGGACTTCTATGACATGTTGCAGATAACCTGGTGAGGACAATTTTGCAGATGTAATCACTTAAAGTTGTGAGGCATTATTCCAGACATTAGTCATTTACTTTTTTGTAAGACAGGGCTTTTACAAAGTGGACCCAAATACTCTGTCTTCCCAGGTGGCAAAAAAGAGCAATTTGACGGTGTTCTGTAATGGTGATGGTGTTTCATAATTCAGTCCAATTTGGTTTAAGGTGCCATCTGTCCATTTTTCAAGCCCTTATCTAACTAGGGTTACAAAACCCCATACCCTGGATTTGTCGCTAGTCTGTCTTATATGTTTCTTTAGAATGTGGGAGGAAACTGGAGCACCAGATGAAAATCCACAGTGACATGCAAAGGCCAAAAGACAACTGCAAGTGCTAACTACTGAAACCCTAATGAACACCAGTTTGAAGTGCCAGACTTATTTTATATAATCTTGAAACCTCTGTTTACATCATTTAGCAGCCTCTTGTTTTTTGAGAACTGGCAAGGAACTGGGGTTGGCTTGCCTCAGTCGACATGTAGAGTCATGTAGAAGTATCCCTGGGCATGATACCACACCCCAGGCTTTCCCTGAGCCATCTATCAAAGTTCAACTGTTTTAGTACTCAGCATCACAAACATCAAATATCCTATGTTTTACCTTTTTAAAGGTGTAAAGAAATGTTTCTTTTTTTTTTAAAGGCTGAATTAATGTTTAAAACATTTGGTTTTAAAGCCGTCGCTTCACCAGTCAGCTGGGATAGGTTCTAGCCCCTCGTGACCCTGACAAGGATAAGCAGGAAAGAATGGATGGATGGATGGATGGATGCTACACCTGTCAAACACTTAATTAAAATCTGTAGCAGCCTTTATCATCTTTAGTTATTATCCATAGACTTAAGTTGAAACTCAAAAATATATCTTAAAATAACAGTAGGTCAAAGAGCTGCCAGAGACCACAAATGTCATAGTGGCTTCTTTGTGCTTTCAGATTTCATATTGGGTGATAGATAATTACACTACAACACTTCACAAAACTAAGGAAGAAAGACGAAGAAGCCATGTTTTAGAAGTTATTCGAGTATGATTAGTTTGTTGAAATGGTACGAAAGAGATGGATTAAAGTGAAGTTACATGGGTTTAGCTCAAACACATAAAGACCAATTTCTTTCCATGTTCCATAAGATATAATAACATAACCAAATTTTACCAAATGGCAAGTTTTAGGTATTTTGTATGTAAGCTACATGAAGTAAACTGATGTGCTGTGAAATTACCAAAGTCTGGCTTGAATATCTGCCTCAAAGGGCAGAAAACCCACCAATTTAGCACAAGAGCGATTGTAAAAGTTACAACAAAAGCAGCCGAGATATCCTAATGTTTGTGATCCATTATATGACCCAAGTTATGAAAACACTGGTTCCTGTACTTCCCATAATATTCTCCAGTTATTGTTAATGCTTTTTCAGACATCTGAAAATTTTTAGCCCAGCGGTTTCAGAGCCATTAAACTGAATTTCATGAGTAATATAAGAAAACCGATTACAAACGGATAAACTTGTGTCAATGCATTTCAGATTTAAAAAAACTCATGTGACATCACTTAACTTTGTCATCTATTTTGTATGGCCATATGCTGTCTAAATACAGAAGTGCCAAAGAAATCATGCAAAACAAACACATCAGCAAAGTTATTACACTGTTTGTATCAACAACAGTGTGACAATCTGGAGGCAATGCGCCATATTGCAAGACCGCCATCACTGCATGCTGAGCGCTGCCAAAGCTGCCATCTGGCAGGTGAGCTGCACACTTTCCTCTCCTCCCTCTCACTTCTCCTCTCCACTGTTTTTTTACCACTTCTCTTCCTCGCTCTTCCTATATTAGACCTTCTCACCCCTGCTACCTAGCTATTTCCACTTTTTACACTCCTGTCTAACCCTGTAAGGTTATTCTTCTCCACATGTACTGTATATGCACCTCCCTCCAGGCCTGGATCACACACTGAAATAAGTGGAAGCATGAAGCCTGAAAGGTGGAAGCAAGAGAGTAAAGACTAAGGACAATTGCACATTGGCTGTGCTTGTTCATCTGCAGTATTTTGTTCTGTCTGCATTTCCTTCTTTTTTTCCTTTCTCTCTCTCATCAGTGTCGATTTCATATCACTGTTTGCTCTCCTCCCCGTTATCGCAGCCCTCTCGTCACACTTCCCTCTCTTTATGTCTCCTCTTAGCAAATATGCACTCATATGCAAAGACGCACCAGTAAATAGGCACACGTATAACACGCACATTCACACACGTACAGTATACACGTGCAAACACACACACACACAAACTGCAGGCTCGACGTCTTCTTCCGCAGGCTGTAGCATCTGAACAGTCGTGTTTAATCAGTGTCTCCATAGGCAACCGGGGGTAGCGGTGGGTGGAGATGGTGAGACTTGGAGGTGGGGGGTCTCCAGCTATGGGCAGTAGCAGTGAGCTGCTGTGCACTCACACACCGTGTAAGTGTGCTACATACACTAATTCGTCTGATGTATTATTGGAGCAACTGTGCGTCGCCTTTGCCTCTGACCCACGCTGCACTCCCTGATATTGAAAATACTTCAAAATCAATGTCACAGATTGAATTGGCAGTTGTTTTAAATCACAAGCTGTTTTTTGCAGTGTAGTAATAAAGCATCCCTCTTCTTTTTTTCTTATCTTCTCAAACATAAAGTAGCTCATTAATCTCTGTAGAAGTCTGAGATAACACTTAACTCCTAGCTTGTGGGTGAAAATGACAGAGACAGATGCTCTAAATTACTTCACCTACACTGGTCCAACATTGCCTCTAGGGTCAAAAGACTCCAGAATAATTCACCTATATTTCCTCAGTACAAGAAACTACCACTACAAATACAGATGGAGGAGTTACATCAAATGGTATGTATAGATCAATTAAATCAAACTGCCAATAAAATTGATTTTTTTTCCCCATTGGCTTACTTTTAGACTCTTAAAAAAGTTAAAATATAATTTAAATTTTACCTAATCAGAAACAAAGTTTAATCTCTTAAACTTATGAGCGTTCTTTTTTTAACTGATATCACTACTTTTAGAAATCTTCCCCTGAAATTTCACTTACTCCCTAAAATCTGGGCAGTGAGTGAAAACCTCAATAGTAACTTGTTTTTCCAGAAATTCTATCCCGGTTATTTTGTATTTTTTCTTTACAGTTTTCCTAACAAACATAGTTCCCACAAAAACTGATAGTACTGTGGATAATCCTCAGCAACTTGGAAAGTGTTACTGTCACAATACAAATCTCAGACAGAGCTTTATCGTGTAAGACACAAAGTATGTCTTTTTGTTTGCTTTAAAATGGCTTAGCTGAGGAGTTAGGAGTGGGTAATCCTCAACTATACCTCAGAAGAATAGGAATCATCATAAACCAAACCCTTAGTTTCATTCATTGTTGTCAATTGCAAGAGAGAGAGAGAGAAAAGTAATGTGGAGATTCATTTAAATTCTAAAATTAGCAGGCAACTGATAAAATGCCGAAGCGCATGACTGGCAAGAGCATGCTAAAAGAGAAGCCAATCTCTCTCTCTCAACGAGAGGCTTTTCCCACTCTGGAGGGGCCAGGAGAATAAAAGCTAGTCCAACTGGCCGGCCAGATAAGCCAGACCAGAAAGAGCATACAGGGAGAAGAAGGGCTCATCTGGTTTGCATGAGGGGTGAGAGTCAAAGAGCCGTGAATCCAACTACAACCGCTCCTCGCCCCCTCAACCACCATACAGAGGAGAGCTCAAACAAAGATGCACTTAGTGAACAGCATTGTTGTAGTTGGCACCGCTGCAGCTGTGTGTGCTTTAGTTCTTTCAGACTCAAGCTTCATCTCAGCTCTTGCCCAGCTTTATCAGCATCCCAGTGGCTTCTGCTCTGCCCTGGCTGCCAAAGCAGCACGAGCTCTGGCTGCAGGGCAGCAGCGGAGAGCTGACTGTCTCCAGGCTAAATACTTCACTCTGGTATTCTCCTGATGACCAATAATCTGATGAACTGCCCAGAATAATCTAAATGTCTAAAGAGTTTTGGGAAAATCTGCACAAGCCGGTGGCTTTCGCAGGCTTTGTGTAAAGCAGAGTTATTGATAAGAAGATTATTCCCATCAAATCTAATACAGAAATGCTCTTGCCTGAGGATCTGATTGGTACTGAAGCTGAGGCATTTACAGTTGCTTTGTTTTCAGAACATCAGCCCACATCTGCTGGTTGTTACAGGTGGTCAGCAGAGCCGCAATTTGTCCAATTAACACGTGCATTCTAAATCATAACGCCATTCGGAGTTCACGCTCGCTGCGCGTCTTTTCACGGCGTCCAAGGTGCGTGAAGTCTAACAACTTTACCCTTCTGCACAATGCAGAGCTGCTCTACAAGCTGCCGCTCAGCTGCTAACACCAAAGGATAGCCCACTCACCTTGAAATAGCAGGAGACTCATTCATGAGTAGCGCAGATCCGGTTATTTCGCTTGAATATTGGGAGAAACGTCCCGCGTCTCAGTCAGTGAGTCAGTCAGTGAGCTAAATGAGTGTGGACGACAAATACAGCGAGATAAACTGCCGGTTAATTTATTCTACGCGCAGACGCGACGCACAGCTTGTAAAGTCATCTGGACAGCAGTGAGCATCTCCCTGTCAGCCGCTGAGAAGGAGACGATATCAAGTGACCCTCCCGCCTCGTTCAGGGATTGATCATTTTCTGTAACAGGCTGTCATACAACCCCATCTCCACCTCTCTCCCTCCCTCCCTCTCTCTCTCTCTCTCTCACTCTCTGTGTGGATGCCGGTGCTACATGAAGTCACCCATCAGTTCACTTGCACCTCACGTACAATGTGCGCTTTTAGACCCGACCTCCGTCGCGTCATCCTTTGGCACAACTTGGGCGCGTTGCAATACCTGTTCTATGTCTTTTTTTTCCAGCGGACGAATAAAAGTTCCTGCGCATTTGTTCATCAGTGGAGATGGACACTGACAATGATTCATTCTAAAAAGTCGTCAAAACATTTGGTAAAGAGCCGACTTCTAAATGCGCTTACAATTCCATTCAAATTGGACCTAGACTGCGTGTTATCAACAGCACACAGGACGGAGATAAAGTCAGCGACCAAAATAGGCCTATTTGTCAAACGATTGTGATCTTTATACATTTGTGAAATGACTGCTTTCCATGTGCACAAATGGGCTGTATATTTTGAATCATGTATTCACACATCTTCTGATGGGAAAAGGAATTGTGTTGCAGCGGTTTACTCGCTCGTTAGGCCCGCTCGCTCAGTGTGTGATTCTCTAAGAAATGCAAGCATTCACATGTTTTAGAGCAAATTCTCTGTGCTGTATTTTCATTCACTGGCTGATATAAAGGCTCACAGCAGCCTGCACAAGTTCCAGCTGAAATACTGCCATCTGTAGGCTTAATAATGTGGCCACACTTTTTGTGTGTGTGTCTCAGAGCTCTAGCAAAGATCATTCATTTTAAGCCTTTTTAAGCGTTATAAACCATAAAGGTTAAAAAATATATGATTGTAACAATAAGGATCTAGTGCAGCATGTATCCAAACCCACTATCACCATTGTCCTGCCCATATTGCTGAAAAGCTCAGTAGACATTTGGGGGGGGGGGGGGGGGGGTTCTGGTGTGGATAGGGAGGGGGGCATGCAGCGTCCATCGGCCAGCTGTCTGCTCCTCATTATTTGCTGTTTGGTGGTTTGGAGATGAGTTTGAGATGTCACACTGGCTACCTGTTAGGGCTGAGCAGCTCTGGGTGGGCAGCGGACTCCCTCAGGCCTGAGCAGATGGCAGTTATTCCTCACTGGCCCCACGTCGGGTGCACGAGTTAACGAACCTCTGTGACACACACACACACACCACAAATACACACACATACTGTATTAGCAAACACACAAGTCTGAACACAAACAAAGACAAATATACAAACTTACACTTGAGGCTATTTATGCACATAAACTGTGCTGGGAGTTAATACAGATGCACACAGCTACAGATTTAAGTGAGAAGACACAAAAGCCTACAATAAAGACAGATGTGTTCAACAGACTTAAAAGGGGAGCAATAACAGACTTTCTTTCGACAAACTCCAGTTTGTCTTATAAAGAGTTCCACAGCTGTAGGATTTAAGCAGAAAATGAGCAATTTCTTTTTGTAAGGCTTCGGGAGCATTTGAAATGGGCTAACTAATTAATTTAAGTCTAAAATCAGTTCTGAAGAAGTGCAGCAAAAATGGGAGCGATGGGGTCTTATTTCTTTGAATTTGTTAAAAGTGTGGCATCTGGCTTTTAGATGAGATGATGCCAGAAGATGGTCCTGTGACTGGTGAAAAGTGAATTATAATAGTCTAAACTTGTTGAGATGAAAGCTTCATAAATGGCTGTGAAAATAAAAGAATTATAAACGTTACCATTCATATGCCAAAAGCTCACATCCAGATTGTAGCAAAATGCTTTATGTTGAAGGACAGAGTTGTAGACCTGTCTGATCATGTTTGCATCCAACAATTCATTTTTAAATATTACATTCTGTTTCTCCTGCTTTTCATCATATAAAAAAGGTAGATTAAACAGTAAAGGAGATGTCACCTGTGCTGAAAAGAGTAGTGATGTGTAATTACAGTTAATACTAAGATATGTGTGATGAGCCATGCCTGTATGGATGGCTTATGGTATTTTTCAAGGTTGCTTGAGGTTTTAATGTAGACTGTAAGTGTGTAACTGAAATGTGGGAGATTGTTATCTGTTCTCCACAGGTCTAATTCAAGGGCAATTGCAGTTGTGAATTAGTTTTCAAGCTGGTGTGCAAATCCACGTTATCATTCCTTCAAGAGCCGCACTTACACACTCAAATCTCTGGAGTAAACTCAGTGAGAGAGAGAGAGAGGGAGACGTTAGCTTTTTAGTTCAAGAAGTCTTGAAGGAGACTACCATACGTAAAGACAACATAATATCTGATTCAGCTGAGCAAAACTAAAGAGCGCTGGAATTAGAAAATATATCAATATTCATTAATACAACTAATAAAACAGTTACAGGCTACAGGTCCCCAGCAACTCAAAGTTGAAGAAGCAGTAAAGGGGATGCATTGATCTCTGTCTGCACACTTAGATGCTGAGAGTGAGTTTCACAATTTTGCATCAATGGGTTTTACAGCATAAAACTCATAGTCTTCTAGTATTTTATGAGAAGGCAAGGAGAAATAGGAAACAGAGTTGCAAAAACCTTTATTTAGCAAATAATAAAATCACAAACTTACGTGCATATTTGCCTAAATATCACAGCAGGAAGGCACAGCTAGCAGATGGGCTGATCGTATAAAGTACCTGCATTGTTAAGTCAAACCCTTCTCAAACATGAGCCTTGGCCTTGTTTATGACACACAGAGTAAACTTTTGGACAATGCAGGATCCTTGCAAGCCTGTGGACATTAGTGAAATGAGTAAAAATTCAAATGAAATCACACCTCCTCCTGGAAAATGGTGATCTGCAGCTTCATCAATATTGCAATTAGTTACTCAGGTAACCGGGGTGGTCAGTGAAAGGACTCAAGTGTGCCTGGTGTGTGTGATATTTTACTCTGGCATTGTTCTAATGTGTTCATTATGCTGTGGCTCTGGGCCTCTCTCACAGACAGGACCCAAGTGGAGTAGCCAGCTAGATGCAATCTACTTCATGGAAATTACCATAACAACACGAAGCTCTGCAAATGGAACGGCAATGAAAGACAACCGCAGGCCCAATCAAGCTGTCATAACACACAGAATAATAACAACTGAAAGCCATTAAAACCTTTCAGTCTGAACCGCTACACCTCACTGTGCAAAGAATAGGATTGAGAGGCCCTCATATCCCTCATTTTGCCTAAACAGTCACATATAAACACCAGGCTTTATCCAAAGCACATCCATCATTTCCACACTCTAATGTCACATTCATAACAAGGAGGCTCGTGATGGAAAACAATTATTAATTCCCTAGTTACTTTTTCTTCCTTAGACGTCTCTTAGAGGTGTTTTTTTCTGTGAGGTTGTCTATATTAATAGTTTCACACAGATGTTTTCCATCCAAAAGAAAAGTCAAACCAGGTTTGTATTTCACATCAGACTGAAGATTTTTGCTGCGGCAACTTTTTTGTGTGGTTGAGAAAATGTGGACCTGGAAAATAAAAATGCAATTTGGGAATCCATTGATTAGTCTGCTGACTTTGCCAACGGGCAGTTTTTTGGGGTTTTCTTTGGGGGGGGGGGGGGGTGCGCTTCAGATGTAGCCAGTGGATATCAGGGCCAAGACTGCCTTTACAGGTGCATTAAACTAAATACAGCCTAAAGAGATCTGACCAAAACTGTTCCTGCACTGCACTTTTGTTTAAAAGAGCCAAGAGAAAAATACTAAATAAAGATTTTACCTAAGCTGAAGATCTACTGCGCTGAATGTGCTCACAAGCAGGTGAAGACCTCGGTGGTTAACAGTTTAAGAGTCTACTTTGAGCTTTGCGAACTTCTTATTTACATCATGAGTGCAAAAGGAGCGAAAAGGGAACTGCGAACAACTAACACTACATTAAAGTCCTCACCAAAACATCGATCGCTTATCATGGCCTGTCAGTAATACTTCAGCACATCTGCTGGGTATTACTCCTCATGGTGAAATACTTTAAAAACATTTTTTTTTATTTACAACCAAAAAATCCTGGTACAATGTGAATGTTATCACATTGGAAGGTCCAGTTTTGTTTTGTTTTTTTTATTTTGATTAAGGACAAACACCTGAATAAAACTGTTTTTCTGATTCTTCTGTTGATGAGACAAAAAATATAGTTTGGTGAAAGTGGCAAAGCTCACGGATCTGTGGCAGCAAATGTTTTTTTAAATGATGTGTCCACCATCTGATATCATGACTGATGGACAATGCGCAGAAGTGTCAGTATTAAGACCAGAGCTTATGGATGAGGCGACCCGATGATGTCTCACTGCTTTCATCGGGCAAAATCTATTTATTCTGTCATTTTAAAGAGTGTGACATGCAGTAAACATAAATGTATATAAAATGTCATCTAGAGCTAGCACTGGAGTGCATGTCAGTTTAATTAGTTTGCTAGCTACTTAGACATTCTGCAAGTGGCAATTGTTTTCCTGCAGCTGCTGAATAGAGAAAGGAAGAGAAAGGAAGCAGCCTCCTTATTAGATCTATCAAAAATAAAGGCCCAGTTCTTCAAAAAATATCCTTAGTATTTTAAAAAGTAAATCAGCTGCCGTTATCAGTGTAAACTGTGCTTCTAAGAGTGGGAGGCTTAACAAACAAAGGAACAGTAAGAAGGACAGAGTTTAAAGTAAAAACATTAAATGGCTGTTTCCGTCAGACCAGTTTTATATTTAGAGGAAGCTGAGAGAAGCCTTCAAACCAGGGACTTTTTCAGATTTCTATTCAAAGTGCTATCACCAGTAGGGACCAAGGACCACTTTTCCATTGGAAAATCAGGAACATTCTCTCAGAATTAAGTACCAAACCAAACCACCTGATTTTTTTCTTATAAATTTTGTGAGTCGTAATGATATTAAAGTGTACCTCCAACCTCCATATTCATCTGTTAGGAGGCACAGCTAACCTGTGGCAATATGGCACCTTCACTGAAACACAAGATTTAAACACAAGGTAATGGAGCTATTATAATGTAGCCTAGTGAAAGAGACATAGACGGTATAAAAGGATGGATGCAGATTTCAGGTCTGAAAAGTGAAGCTAGCACAGAAGTGCCTCAGTTGGTTATAGCCCCTGATTGCAGAAAGCCTTTTAGTTGCATAGTATACGGTAAAAATGGCCTTTGGCTCTCTTGCTGTGATGATATTATGGGCTTAGTTCATTTTATAAATCACAATAATTTTTAGAGTCAGAATGCAGGGTAATACAGGCTATGCTTGCTGGTCTGTTTGTCCTCAGTTTCAAAGTCAGAGCCACCCCTTCCTCCAAACGCCCAATTTCAAAACAGCCAAAAGGCCGAGTGTAAAAATATTTAGCTCAAGGCTTCATAACAGAACCTCACTGGCCGTGGGTGACGTTATGGTGGTTTCATCCATATTTCATGCTGTCTATTGCTCTGCAAGAAGTAACGTGGTGGGGGTCACTGAATCTGATGGTCTTGTTGTAGTGTTGATGAAAAATGGCTACATTTGGCAGGACCAGATTGCACCCTGAGCTGCCAACACAGATCTCTCACTCATGTTGCCAAATGATAAAGTCGATTTACATAAACCTGAAAAAAGGAGATTAGATGAAAGCCAAAAGAAGTCTTCCTGTCAATATTTATGAGGCTGCCTGTGCACAGTTAACATTAAAAACATAATCATGTATTTTGTAGAATTATTAGTCAAGCTTTGCATAAGGAAAATGTTTGACTTCATCTACCTTTTTCTTTCTACCCATGAGAAATTTGTGTTCAGAATACAAGCACTGATGCTTCTACACAGTTCTGTTCAATCAATCACTTTCCTTGTTCAACAACAATGACTTTATGCATTTAGATTAGGAATTAATTATATTATTCATAAAAAAAAATCTCTCTGCAAACACACAGCCATCAGCTCATTTAGGCATACATCTTTTTCAATGTCAAGGTTGTTGTGGTGATTCCAGTAGTGATTTTGTATTAAACTTTCAGAAAGTCGAGTAGTTCATCAATTGAGCATTTCAGGCTGTATCATCTTCTTCCCTGAGTTTTATTTGTGAAGTCTGTACATGATGCTCCTTTCAATCTCAGTTGATTTTTCACACAAGCTGTTTCTTTTTGTATTGATTCCAAATAGCGCTAAAGGAGTGGAGAGGCCAAGTTTTACATTTACAAACCGGGTAAGCCGGGATGCTCTCATAGACAAGAAGGCGCTTGTTTATCTGGTGATTCAACCCCAATTCCACAAAAGTTTGGGCTCCTGCGTAAAATGTAAATAAAAATAAAATGGTAAATAAAAATAAAATGGTAAATGGCCTGTATTTGTATAGTCCCTAAGGACCCCAAAGCGCTTTACGCATCCAGTCATCCACCCATTCGCACACACTGGTGATGGCAAGCTACTTTGTAGCCACAGCCACCCTGGGGCGCACTGACAGAGGCGAGGCTGCCGGACACTGGCACCACCGGGCCCTCTGACCACCACCAGTAGGCAACGGGTGAAGTTGCCCAATGACACAACGACCGAGACTGTCCGAGCCGGGGCTCGACCCGGCAACCTTCCAATTACAAGGCGAACTCCCAACTCTTGAACCACGATTGCCCCACGATAAAAAAGGCGATGATTTGCAAATCTCATAAACTCACATTTTATTCACAATAGAAAACACATCAAATGGTTCAACTCCAAAAAATACTAGGAAAAAATGATTGTTTCAATTTTCCACTGTGTAGCATCCCCTCTTCTTTTAAGAACAGTCGACAACAACAGTAGAGGATTGACACTGCTAGAGAGTTCAGAGTCTTCAATGTCGTTTTTTTAATTTCATTGTATGCAAAATGTTTTCAATTGGTGAAAGGACTGGACTCCAGGCAGACCAGCTTAAATGACTACTACAAAGGTGTGCTGTTCAAATAGATCCAGTATGTGATTTGACACGGTCTTGCTGAAACATGTAAGGACTTCCCTGACAAAGACATATGTTGCTCTAAACTGCAAACGCAGCCTGTCAATTGCATAGGTTCTAATGCACACCCATACCATCAGAAATGCAGGCTTTTGAACTGAGCACTGATAACAAGCTGGATGATCAGTCTTCTCTTTAGTCTGGAGAACACTGACCGTGTTCTCCAAAAACATGGATGCTGCATGTTTACTTCTGGGATTACGTTTAATTCTAAAGAATTTCAAATTTCATTTTTTCCCTCAGTCCATTATAAATGAGCTTTAACCTAAAGGAGACGGTGATGTTCCTGGATCATGTTCACATATGGTCTCTTCTTTGCATGATAGTGCAGTCCAGCTCTGAGGTCTTTACACTGGCTGCCTGTCTGTCAGACGATAGACTTTAAAGATCAGCTGAAACACTCAGTTTAAATCCAGGTTGAAGACTCGCCTGTTCTCAGCTGCATTTGAATAAAGCACCGCACCGCACTGTTTACTTTTAAGCTTAAATTTCAAAACTTACATTTCAACTACTGATTTTTATCTACTGTTCCTTTTCTTTTTCATTTTAAATCATGCTTTTTATTTGTTTTGGTTTTTTTAATGTCTCTGTAAAGCACTTTGAATCACCTTGCTGTTGAATTGAGCTATATAAATAAACTTGCCTTTCCTTACCTTGCCTTTAACCTGCTGTTGTGGACGGTACGGTGAACTGTGTTCACAGACATTGATTTCTGGAGGTGTTCCTGCCCACAAATTGTAGATGCAGTTTTTTGTTTTGTTTTGTTTTGTTTTGTTTTGTTTTGTTTTGTTTTGTTTTGTTTTGTTTTGTTTTGTTTTGTTTTGTTTTGTTTTGTTTTGTTTTGTTTTGTTTTGTTTTGTTTTGTTTTGTAAATTGGTAAACTTTATGTCTGAGAAACTCTGGCACTTTAACATTTTTATACCCAGTTATTACTTTTTAAATGTTCGTCCAGCCATTTATTTTAGGTTCTAATTACTTTTACAACCTTTTGTGACCCTCGTCTTTTTTTGATATTGTGAATCAAATATGAGTTTACGAGATCAGAAAATCACTGAATATTGGTTTTATTTACATTTTACACAGCATTATAACTATTTGGAACTGAAGACTAAAACACAAAGTTTTTAACCCAAAGGGATCTTTAGTGCTGGTAATTGTTATACACAGAACAACATGCAGCAAGTCAAAAAATGACCTTTTTTTGGTCTAAAATATTGATTTGGAAAGAATTACACTAATTTCTAAATCAATATTTTATTATTGAATCCTCCTTGGCAACTCTCTTTCATAGTTCAAAACACTTCTTATTTATCTTTTAATCTGGATCTGCTGTGCTGACACCCAGAGCAGTGTTTCTGAGATGACCATATTAAAGATATCCAGTCTCAATGACAACATACAGAGGCGAGAGTCGAAAAAAAAACAAAAAACTGAAGGTTGAGTTTTTAGCTTACAGTGTTACATGTGTTAACCTCATCATTTGAAACGTTGGCCATGTTTAACATGAGCTTCCACTGTAATAACTGTATATACAACTTCTTTTCAACTTCTTGTTAATGGAAAGTATCTGCTGAATTTCAAAGTAAGCATCAGAATAGGAAAGATTTAAGGTGACTTAAGTGACTTTGAACATAGTATGATTGTTGGTGAAAGACAGGTTGGTCTTAGTACTTCAGAAACTGCTGAGCTTCTGCGATTTTCCTGCATAACCATCTCTAGGGTTTCCTCTGAGAGAGAGAAAATATCCATTGAGCAATATATAAAATCTTGACACTTGTGTATTGAGTCTCATGTGTATTCTGTGTAATATATCCACATAAAATAACTGAGAGGACAAAGTTAAGTATTACAATAAAGCAATACTTTAAACATCTAGAATTTAATAAAAGCATAAAAAGAGATGTTGTGTAGTTTTTGTTCTGTCTTTGTCTGCTTTAGCCTATCAGAGTAGTGACATTCTGTCAAAGTTTGAACTTTTTGGCCAGCCTCAAACCAAAGTAATACAGTTAAATTTCAAATTTGGGTTTAGTGGCTTGGGGATGCTTTAATGTCTTTGTAGGGCTTTATAAAGACAGATAAACAAATGTGTCAGTCCAGTGGTTTTCAAGCTGTCAGAATCCGAGGCATGTCAAACAGGAAGAAAAAGATTCAAGACACTGTTGCATAAAAATGGTATTTATGTCCTCTGGAATGATAGTAATGACAGTTTTCATTGTAATTTTCACTGAATGAATTTTTGAACATAACACTGACTTCTTCTTTTTTTGTGCTTCGCAAATGCAAGGTGTAATTTATCGCCTTATTAGACACTTCCACAGTCCAATAAATGTCTTTCTGCCTTTGCTTCAGGCAAAGTTTTTCTGAAGGATCTTTAGTCTGGAAGTGTCATTATATAATGCCTGGAACCACATTAGCAGTATTTAACTCCAACATTCAGACTGAAACCTGTTGACTTCCAGGGTCCAGCTGAAGCCAAAAACCAGGTCGCTGTCACAATAATTTCTCCTGGCGTTATTTATATCTTAAAGTGTTTTCTCCACCAATTGATAAATTTTACCTCCCTACAAATGCCATCCCCCTTTCTATCAATCAAAGCCATTCAATTGAAGCATTATGTTCTTATACAGTAATTTTAAATTTTATTTATTAGTTGTTGTGCCCTTAAAATACTGCTCACAGGAAAAACACATAAGATAACAGAGAACTACTTTTACCCAACATGAGAACTACTCATGCAAATCACTTCAGACTTAGCACTGCACTGGTTTGGGTCCTCGGCAATATACCCTCCATGTTTGAAGTAGATCAAATAAGTGTTCTTTGTGGCATCTTAAAAATTGAAGTTCAAGTTTATTAAAAATTTTAAAAGATGTGTGGATAGGTGAACTGTATTGCAGATTTTTCTAATTATCAGTAAGCTTTATGGATAAGTACACTTATAAATGCAGAGTTCTAACTCTTATTACAGGCTTTATTTCACTTTCTTCACAGCCGTCTTTTTGAAAGACCTGCCAAGGACACTGTAAATGTGTTCACACAGTTAGTTTAATATAAAGTGAATGAATATGTCATTGAAGGTGAAACAAGGCAACAAAATCAGACAAAAACATTATTTCAGGAATTGCTGCAAGACGAGATGTGTCAAGTTTCCTGTATTATAGACTCAATCCACAAATCAAATTAAATCTGCAAATTATAAAGTCATGACTGAGACCTCATTCACAAGTTTCTGGCAGACTAGAAATACCAGAGAAAGGTTTCCTCCTTTATGAATGTTATCACCTCCGTTGATTGAATTGGAAGTAAATTGACCCTTTCCTCAGTTACAACAGTGAGTAAATGAAATTCTGTGCTCTGTTTATAAGAGCTCAGTGTTTATCTTCAGTTTATTACCGTCATTAACTCTGAAGGTATTTTGCAGGATGTCTCGTAGCGCTGAAGATGGAAGAAGAGGGCGGCAGACAGTGAGAGCCAATTGTGTGTGAATGTGATATGAAAACACACAGTTCAACCATCAGTCATGCATTTTCATCAGCTGACATTTGCTGACATTTTGCAGCTTCCCATTTATTCCAGCGTTTATAATGCAGCAAATCAATACTGTAAATATTGAGAAAACTAAGAAAAAGTGGAAGTCGAACATTTTTATGGGTTTCTATTAATCTAATCTAAATTATTAGATCATTAAATGCCTCCAGCCACATTTAATTGTTTTTAGGAACAGAGTGTTTATCTTATTTTTGATTCCTTATACATTTTCACCCTTTTAAGGCAAAAACAGCATCTTTCCCCTTACTCTCCTTCATAACATCATTACCATGCAATATTTACTGAGGATTACATGTATGTAGAACCGAGATTTCCCTCAATTAACTTTCTCACAAGTCTAATAATATAAGAATTCATAAGGTATAAAAATAAATACATTTCCAAAGCATAGTTTCATCCACCGGTCCATCTATCCATCCAATTAATTCAGGGTCACATGGGGTGCTGGAGCCTATCCCAGCTGCCATGGGGCAAGAGGCACAGGGTACACCATGGACAGGTTGCCAGTCTGTCCATTCACACTCACATTCACACGTATGGGTAATTTAGAAAACACCAATTAACCTAACACCACTAACTGCATGTCTTTGGACTGTCAGCGGAAGCTGAAATACCTGGAGAGTCCCAAGACCTTCTTGCTGTGTGGTAACAGTGCTAACCACTGTGCAACCATGCTGTCCCCATCATGATACATATCACTTACTATCACATTAATGAGCCCCGACACTGATTGAACTACCAGAGAGAGCGATGATAATGGTGGTCTTGACTTTTATTCATAAATAACTTTAGTATATTGAAGCCATGGAAAACTTACCTCCATACTATGAATATTTACTGAGTTACAGTGGAGAAGCAGATAAGGAAAATGCACTAAACACAAATGTCACAGCGACTGAGTGTTATCCATTGAAGCTCAGCTTCGAGAGTATGCAATAAGAATTACCTGTGAGTGTCAATGAAGCAACAAATCACAAAGAAAGTGTTGATCAATCCCGAGATCCTCTGCGATCCAGACCCTTCTATGTGCACAAAATCCAAAGATTTGAAAGAACTTTGATCAATATGACAGAACATTTAATCACCAGTGTTCTTTCTTCATTACACTGTTCTACTGGATTGATATCTAGTGACTGTGGAGGATATTTGAGTTCAGTGAACTTATTGCCATGTTCAAGAAAGCAGGTTGAAGTTAGCAGAACTTTGTGACATGGTGGTTTATCCTACTTGAAGCAGCCATTGGAAGATGGATACACTGTGATACACTCCTAAAGGGAATGACATGGTCAGCAACATTACTCAGGCAGACTGTGGCACCAAAACTATGCTCAGTTGTTGCTAAGGGGTCAAGAAAATGTCCTCCACACCATGGCATCACTACCACCAGCCTGAATAATTGATACAAATCAGAATAGATGCTTTATTTTATGTTGTTCATACCAGATTCTGACCCTACTACTCTGAATGTTGCAGCAGAAATTGAGATCAAACCAGGAAACATTTTTCCTATCGTCTCTTCTCCACTTTTGATGAGCCCATACAAATTGTAGTCACAGTTTCCTGTTCTTAACTGGTAAAAGTGGCACCCACCCAGGCCACTCTTCTGCTGCCGTACCTCATTTGCTTTAAGGTTTGATGTTTTGACCATTCAGAGATGCTCTTCTGCTTACTTTGGCTATAACAAGTGGTTATTTCAGCTATTGAGCTCTGGTATCGGCAAGACATTTTAACCCAGAAAGCTGTTGCACTGGATATTTTTCTCATTTTTGGATCATTCTCTTTAAACACTAGAGATGGTTTTGCTTCAGCTGTTCTCTTAGTCATGTCTACATGCCTAGATGTTGCTGCTATGTGATTGACTGATTAGATATTTGTGTTAACGTGCAGTTCAAAACGTGTACCTAATAATGTGACCAGCGAGTGCATATAGAAAACTGCAGATGTCATTACCTTTGTTTACACAAACTCATCTTTTTGTATTTGTTTGTTTTTAATCTAGCTTGTTTTTTGTGGTCTCTTTGTCTTTTAGTTTTAATTTTGGTTTGGAGTTCACTCCTCTTTCCCCACTCTGGGTTTTAGGGCTTCATCACTCAACTGTGCATTACCTGCATGCTTGGCTTGAGCAGTAACTTACCTGCTGGGATGTCTACCTGCTCCTGGAGGTCATTCCCTCTGCGAACAGGTGGACAGAATGTGATCAGCCCCCTCAGCACTTCCCTGTAGCCTGTGGAGCAGGATGCACATTTTAAGCCAAATCACTCTGGTTCTATGCCCATTGCACACATTTGAGCCTTGTTTATCCACGAGTTTTTCATAAAAAGTCAGGCAGGTAGCAAATAAATTAACTTTTTATTTCATTCATGACAAATTTATCCAAGCCCATTTTTTTGCTATCTGGCAGGTTAAGTGAAAGGCATTAGGAATGCGTTGCGAGCCTTTACTTATCACACTGTGCACCGTATTTTAAGAGTACTTCCACATTTAGGCCAACATCCAGCTTTTTTTCTATTAAAGAGGGCTTTGAAAATCTTTGAATATGTTTGACCTTCTTTACTGGAATTCATTTGCATCTGGCTTATTGGATGAAAGTAATTTTGTGTGCTCCATAAATTGGCATTTTCTTGTCACAGTTAAAAAATGGCAAAATATTCAGCAGGAACTGAGTGGAACCTTCCCTGAGGCTGCAAATTAATGTGAGGAAATACAAAACTGTATTTTTAACTAAGATGCGGTGAGTGAGTGTGTTTCAAAAAAGGTGAAAATGCATGAAACTGTATATCGCATCCATTCAACCATGAGCTCGGCGAGATTTCAGAAGTTGCCCCTCTGGAGATGTTCCATGTGTCGTCTATTGAAACCTCAGCACAAATGTCAGAGGATATTTTAGTTAATTTGCGCATTAAGGAGTGTACCGGAGACTGTGAGTGATAATAATTCATAATTTGGTTTCTGAAAATGGCTGCTGATGAGTTTGACTTGGGTATACATTGGACCCTGGCACAGTATAATGCGTAGCACTGATTAGATCTCTGCAGGGTTTCTCTCACTTTCAGCCTTATTATTGGATTCTTTCACAATACACAGGGTGGATGAAGCCTGTGCTCAGAATAGAGTTTAATGTGCAGTGTCTCTGCCTTGGCAAAGGAAATCATTGCACAGTGGCTGAGCAAATAAAAGGAAGCAAGTCAGAGGGAGAGTGTGCCTCAGCATCAATCCCTGTTTTTTTTCCTTTTTTTCACAGTGAAGAACCATTGTTGTTTCAGTGCTAATATATAAAACAAAACAAAGAAAAACTTTAAGGTATAAACTTCATCTTTGCCTGTAGAAAGACAGAAGACTGAGCTACATTTTAGATGTTTATATTCTTTTTGCTAATCATCACTAATTAGTGGTGATGGCAGGGGGCTTTTCAGTACAAACAACCTAAATTTTAACCACTGTCAGAAAACTGAGGCTGTTGATATTTAGCATGCATGTGTTGCTTCTGCATAAACCTTAGATTAGCAGATCAGCATACTCACATTCACTAACACTAACCTAAAAAGTACAGCTGAGACTAATGCGAATATCAAAAACAAAGTGTTAAACGAAATAAGTAATTTTACAGAAAAGCACTAAATTTAAAACGTTGTTAAGTTTTCACAGTTAATTTTGAAGAGAACCTGAATTTTTAGGCCAGACTTTATGGCCATGCTTACTTGTGTCAAAACATTTTACTGAAAAGCATCAAAGGCTCACGAGTGCATCCTCTAGGCATAAATACTGTTTCAGTCTTGGCTTTTTTTCCCCAACTGTGGCTCAGGAGGTTGTCCACTAGTTGAACAGTCGGTAATTTGATAGCCGCGTCCTCCAGTCTACATGTCAAAAGGTTTTTGAGCAAGATACCAAACTCCTAAAACATGATGTGTGTCTGGTAGTGATTTTTTTGTATCTAGGGTACTGTGCAAAAGTCTTGAGCCTCACCTCGTTTCTTTATATTTTGCAATGAAAATGGGAAATGAGTGCAGTGGTTTTTGTTAAACATGTGAAAGCATAGATGGCAATACGGTGCATAAAGAAAAAACAGAGCTTGTATAATTCCAATGAGCTTTAAAGTCAGTGTTTCTTGTGTCCATTTTTCAACACACTCTGAGCTCTCTCAGGGAGCTTTCTTGTAATTTCTTTAAGTAGTCTTCTGAGATAGTTCTCCAGGCTTATTGACAGGCTTTCAAAGTTCTGTCTTGGCTGGCTTTTTGTTCTGTTGAAATGATCTCATACTGCTTCAGTAATGTTGAGGCCCAGGTTCTGGGAAGGCTAATCCACGACTGATGTGCAATTGTGTGTTTTTCTATCCGGGTATACATTAACTGCATCGGTGGTTTGTTTGGGATGATTGTCACATGCTTAAAACTGTTGCTGTTGCTTTCCAATTGGTATTATGTGGTAGATCAAAATCTGATTGTACTATGTTCATAATTCCATCAATTTTGACAAGATCCCCAGCACAAGAGGCTACACCTTATTTTTCAGTGGCTGTAGACAATCACCGTTGTACCACTCTCCTGACCTTCTCTGTACATAATGACAACAATTTGAACCAAATATTTCAAATCTGGATTCATCACTCCTGTTGTGACTGGTTTTCAGCCCAGTTCTTGTGCAATTTGCCATAACTCGTCCTTTTCCCCTGTTTTCCCTCCTTCTTGACAGCCACCCTTCCCCTTAGACCATTTCTGCTGAGGCTTTGGTGAGCATCAGCCTCATCATCAAAAGAGCCAGATGCATCATGAATGGGAATGGCTCAATGAGTCATTGAGAAGACTGGACAAGCTAATACTACATATATTTAGCATGGCAAAGATAAGAAACAACCCAGAATTTTAAACTAATTTACTCATTGTCTGTGTTTAAGTAATTACCTTACATATTACCCCACTATATCATCTGATATAGTGATAAATTAATATCTGACTATTCATATATCCAAATATGATCACAGAAAGTACTTTTGTACCTTCATATTTTGTGAATTGATATGAACTGAACCATCCAATGTTAGGTGACGGCTGTGTGCGGACAGGGATAGGACCCAAGATGCAGACTCCAGAGACAAACTTAAACCAAAACAGCTTTAATGCTGAACGCAAACATAACATAACTGGGAAAATCTCAAAATAAACTAACACCAGTGGACTGGCAAAACACAGCAAAATAAACGGTAGATCGCGACATGGAC
The DNA here is from genome assembly GCF_041146795.1 of Maylandia zebra. Taxonomy (NCBI): domain Eukaryota; kingdom Metazoa; phylum Chordata; class Actinopteri; order Cichliformes; family Cichlidae; genus Maylandia; species Maylandia zebra. Next base: position 33,506,567 of record NC_135171.1, on the reverse strand, counting down.
ACAGAGAAACACAGGGCTTAAATACACAGAGGGAGCAATCAGGGAATGAGTAACAGGAGGGAAAAACAGCTGGGGCAAATCAGGCCTAACGAGACCAGGGGAAGCGAAACCAGACACATTAACATTAGACATGGACTTCCAAAGTAAAACAGGAAACCTAACACAGACTCACAGGCAAGCACTAAAACAAAGGGAACAGAGACGTGGGACCAGGGCAGACACAGACACTGACTGGACGTGGAAATACAGCAGACAGGGAAGACAGCAACAAAGGAACACAGACAGAAAACCAAAACACTAAAACTCTAACCAAACCCCACCCAGAGGACCTTAACTTAAGAAAAACCCGTAAAGCAAAGCTAGAATATAAAGAAATAACAAAATCAAATAACCAAAAACACAAAACACTGGGTCACCGACCCAGGAACCCTAACATCCAACACTGGTAAATTATGGAATTCAGGACTTACAGTGCTCCTTTTTTCACTCCTTTTTTCACTATATTGATGGAGGAGGTACAGGCATTTCTGGAAATCTACTTGGACAGCAAACAACACAAGACCAGTAGCTCAGTTCCATATGTTTTATTTTTCATGCTGTGGTCCACTGTAGGCAAAAACTTCTGGATGAATGATACTAAAAGTATTAGTAAGCGTATTAAAAAGGCCTGGGGTTGGAGCAAGACAATGCACATGCAGCAGACAGGAGGATCACCAGAGAAGCACACTCTGCAAAAGACTAGTAGTAAGAAAAATGCTCCACTGAATATATATATATATATAAAAAAAAAAACATTTTAATCGTCTAACCAATCTGGTTGTATAATTCCTCTTTCAATTTTAATGTTTTAAAATTTCATATATTTAATTTATAATTTCTTTCTTTCTTCATTAAGTTGTACAGCTTCCAAAGTCTTACATCTGCGAGAAAGGAAATTGTATTCTAATTCTTGCAATGAAACCATGACAATCTCCTCATCACTGCCACAATAACAAAAGGCAGTGATGAGTTAAAATAATTAATCTCTTGTCTATAACACGAAGGAGAAATATTCTGTGTATTCTGTGTGTCTTCGTATACAAAAATCTCTGATATCTGGGTGCTGAGGAATCTCAAATGAAAAATATTTCTATAATAAAAATAATGAAAATACATCAAAAACATCCCTGCTTGTTTTTTTTTCATCTGCCTGCTGTCATATATGCTTTAAGTATTACAGCTCTCACATCTACCTTTTGGGCACCTTGCCATGAATGCACTTCACAGATAAAATATCTCTGATAAACACTGTGTCTGTCAGTGTTTTCTATTAATCACAATGCCCCCAGAATAATTGTTTAAGTTAATATAATGCCATTTTTGTCCGTGCCAAACCTATAGATAAGAAAAGCGAACAGACAAGTCTTTAAATGTCATTTTCAGCACCACAGATAGCTCTCCTCACTCATCTTCTTCCATGCAGCACTTTGAAATTGCTAGTCCAAAGCAATCACAAAAGTTTTGATGAGTATATATATCTGCTTTTGCAGAGCTCTGATGTGACACATTTGCCCACAGAAACAAGAAAACACACACCTGAGGCCAAATCCATATTTCCTTTTGGTGGAAAATAATTACCCCTCTGACAGGCCTGTCCAGCCCTCATATCCCACTATCATCCTGCAGTTCCTTATCTGGTTTGACGTTTGAATTAGTTGGTGCAATGTGCACATTTTCAGAGGTGAGGCCAGCTTGTGTTTGCTGTCACACAGAGTCACTACAGGAGACATGATGACCCATGCACCATGCTCCACTGAAAGCCCTAATAAGCGTACCCGGCACCCGCCACGAGGAAGATCTGCAATATCAACCATCCGATCAGCAGGTCAGATGGGATTTGTATTCTGAGCCTTGTCTGATGAATGAATCATTTCCTCTCATCTGTCTCTCAAAACACACTGTGTCCAAAGGCTGGATTGTGGAGCACATCAAATACAGACATGGATGTGAAGGGAGGGGAAAACACAGGCACAGGGCTGCCGTGAATATATGAGAAACGTCTTCAGGGAGAAACATGTGGAGGGAAAGAAAAATGGTTTTACATCGGATGTCTTCAGAGATATTTTCTTGGAGTTGTTGCAAGTCTACAGGCATTATTTCAAGTAAAATGACAATTTAACTTCATAACTTCATTTCCTCTCCCTCTGTGTCCTTTTCTCTCTCTCTTTAAAGCTCATTTATCTTAATTAGTGTCTTAAAGCAATTATTCTTTGCAAGCTGAGTGATTGTATTTTTGCCTGTCACAGTAGCTTCCTGTTAGTGTTTGGCTGGATTTCAAGCAGGATTTGTCGTATTGCTCAGTGGGATATATTATTAGACAAGCCCCTCTCCGCTATATCCCAGATCTTCAGGATATAGAGATTGTTTAGACACTGTTTCTTTTCCTGAAGAGAAATCCACACAACTGTTTATTTCCATTGCATTTTATGAACATTTCACATAAATTCTACTTTCTTTAAAGAAATACCACAACATTTTTGAGAATATATAAATTTTTAAAAGAATTAGATGAGAGGAATGATCCAAGGCAAGCTTTGCATATATTCATGTCAGGATTTGCAGGTTAAGGACCCAAATTCAGGGGTCAAAACACAGGCAGAAATAAGAAAAAAAAAAAAACTTTTATTAAGTTTAATGCACAAGTCCAAAAATCCACCCGGGCAACAGAAACTCAAAAGGCATCAGAGGAACAAGGAACAATGAAGGCAAGAAACACAGATGCTCAGACAAAGTATAATAATACCTCTTGCAATCTCTTGATCACAAGAGTTAATCAAGGGATTGCAAACACGCGGGAGGAGGCATTCCTGAAAATAATCCAGACAATAACTTAGCAAATTATTTTTTTAAAAACAAGAGTGAGAGCACAAAATAAAGCAGGAATTAACTAAAACAGAGACGAGCAAAATTAACAAGGTACAAGGGGACTTGAATGATCCTCTGAAAGATTTCTAAAGTAAAAAGGCAAAACCTGAACTAACATAATTAAAATAAATGAACAGAAGACTCCTAATAATATGAGTTTCCCAAAACTTCTTGAAATATAGCAAAACTTGCAGGTATAACAGTTGGTTCACTTATCTCAGCACAAAGGCTCGAAGTGATTTGAGATTTCTACCATGGCTATGTTCAGAATTCATAAAATCTTTACAGATTTGTAAGGACTAAACCAAACAACAACCACCAGGACTGAAAAATTAAACCCAGGCAAGTGTCGAAGACTGCAGTTTCAGGAATAGCCAAAGATGAGTCAGTTCTACTACTACTATAAAAAAGGTGGTATGTGAAGTTGATTTTCTTTTTTCTTTTCTTTTGTAAAACTCAGCTGCTTAAACTGCATTTTTAGAGGCAGAGCGGCTTTGTATTAGATTTGGGATGTCAAGTAGACCACTAACTTCCTGTTAGTGTCACCTCAGCTATCTGAATAACTGATCTGTATCTGCTGAGTATGTTTAAAGGTCTTAATGCAGTTTTCTAACAAAAGGCAGAAGGCGTTTGTGCACAAGTCTTGATGAGTGACATTTCAGTTCACATTTGCATGTTGGTTTGGCGCTAGATAACAAGTATCTCTGTCTATGTATTTTGCTAACTATGCTTGCTAGCATATAACTTCGCACACCACCCACTTGTCTAAATATGGTCACTACTCAAACAAAAAAAAACAGTCAATGAGGTCACAGTGCCGCTTAAAATCTATGGATTAAGATACAAGATGTAAATTAATGTAAATTGTGCTTTAAAGGTGCTTTTCAGCAAATTTTGGCAAACTTTAACCTTCTGAACTGAGCCAGAGTAGCCATTTTCAGTCGCTGCTCTAATCAAAGTGGCTTCTTGTCATAACTTCATATGTACCACAAAAACTATGATGGCTAAATGAGGTATAAAAGGTGAATGTGAAGTAACAGGAATGAAAATTAGCATTTCCAAATCCGAGGCCATTCTCAGCCAGTGAGGGATGACAAAATTAAGGACTTTAAATATCTCATTCTCATCTGTCTTGGTCTTATTCACAAGTCAGTGGCGAACTGAGTGTAAGATTGACAGATGGATTGTTGAAGCGTTAGCAGTAATGTAGACACTGTATGGGTCTGTTGTGCAGAGAGAGGAGTGAGTGTGAAAGCAGGGCTGTCAGCTTACCAGTGGATTTATGTTCCTACCCTCACCTATGGTCACAAGCTTTGGGTAACAACTGAAAGAATAAGATTATGGATACAAGCAGTAGTATTTAGTATTTAGTATTTTTTAGTATTTATTTATTTATTGTCATTGTCAAGAACAATGAAATTGCGTTTGGGGCTTCCATACAACCCAAAAAATGAGGTTCCTCCAAAGGCTGCCTGAACTCTTCCTTAGAGATAGTTGAGACGGTCAGTCAGAGTAGAGCTGCTACTTCTTCATATCGAAAAGAGCAAATTGAGAGGGTTGCAGGATGTTCTACTAGAAAGAGCCCCCAGGGCAGACCCATGACACACTGGAGAAATTATAACTCTTGACTGGCTTGGATGAGCTGAAGGAGGCGGCAGGAGAGAGGGAGATCTGGGCCCTTTTGCCTAGACTGAGGCCCAGATTGGCTTCAGAAAATGGTTGGATGGAGGGATTTATTTTTAATTCAGATTTTTCATTTAGTTGTACAGCTTCCACAACTGTGACAAAAGAATTTCTCTTTGAGGATTATTAAAGTCATTCTAATTCTTATTCATACTTGAGCAGCAATTCGAATGCAGCAGTGAGGTTTGAAAAAACTGAGAGTTGGACACAGTTATGGTTTTGGTCTTTTCATGGGATTTATTAAAAAAATGGGGGGCAGCACTAGATTTATTCTTTAAAGCAAATTTGATATGCCTGGTTTGAAATAGCAGGTACATCGCAGTGACTCATCAGCGTATAAACACATGCTGCAGTTCTACAATTAACATAGGATTACATGCCTTAATCACAGGATTTCGAGCTTTGACTAGCCCTAAATGATGATCAACTTCTGATGCTGCTTTTCTCCCACAATAGCTTCTACGATTCGACTAATCCCTCGTTTTCTCTGCTAAGTTGTGCCAACATATTATCAAAGGTTAAGTCACATTGCAGACACATGAAGCCTGTAGAATTTAAATTGTAGTTGAGGTTGTGTGGGGGAGCTAACGAGAAGTGAGAGATTACCACAGTTATTGGCCATGATCGGGTCAACTGGAAGGTAGCTTGGCTGAGTTAAGCCATGATGTTTGCCAGAGAAAGACAGAGGATGAGGTTAAACCAGCACCAGAAGCTCCTACATGTCTCTGTGACAAGCAGACATGCTTTGGGTCATACACGGTGGTAATTCCCAGAAAGGTCACACAAAATGACACCTACCAGCAATAAGCCTGGCCCTGCTTTCTCCTCAGAGCTGTAATCTGTCTGATTCGTCTCTCGAGCACTGCTTGTGTCATCGCTCACACTGCTTTCATCCTCACTAATGCCACCTCTGACAATAAGAGGGCAAGAAGGGCAAGCTCTGTCACATTCCTCAGACGTAATGTTTCTCCAGCTGTATCGTATCCGACTCGGAGGCAGAATCTCATGCTGTGTGTAACGCCGGGGAAATCGATGAGAATGGATTTCACAGCGAACGTGTGTAACTTTCTATTATTTTCTTTTATTACCTGAGGAGGAACAGTATGTCAAGGATTTATTATGGCGTTAGCATTACAATGCTAAAGCAATTTAGTCAAGTCCAGCAGTAAATTGGCTTGTCACATAAGATAGCGTCGCCAAAATGAACGAAAAATGCCAGGGAGCACATTAAATTATGAATGATGGGACTTATATTAACATTTAAATGAGATGGTCATGGTCCAGTGGGATCACAAGTTTTGCGTGTTTATGGTGTGGAATGATGTATTGCGAGGAAATCAGAAATGAATTTCAGTGTGGTATTACATGCCTATGGTTGTTCTTTACAGAGCAGCGGTTTCCTTCTAAATCGTATCGTGATGAAACTGATGTGATCACTAATCATCATGATAGGCCCATTAACAACTGCTGTAGTGCAGTATATAAACAAGAGGAAAGCAGCAGCAGATAGACTTCTGTTTTTCATCTCTGAGTTCTCCATATATCCGCTGCTTGTATGAGAAATGCTGTCATTGTGTGTGTGTGTGTGTGTGTGTGTGTGTGTGTGTGTGTGTGTGTGTGTGTGTGTGTGTGTGTGTGTGTGAGACAGAGAGAGAGAGAGAGAGTATTTTGCTAAAATCAGAGCTCCCAATTTTTTCTTCTGCAGCTCCACCAGGCTATAAGCAATCACAGCAAAACATGTCCAGAGGGGACAGGGAAGGAAAATGAAAGCAGCACATACAGGCAATGACCTTTGCAGACTCCTAGCATGATAAATGTCAAAGGTTTTCTGTTTTTAATTTGTCAGAGTTTCCAAAGGAGCCTGACCTATGCCTACTTTCAGCCACGTTGTTCCCATCACAGCAGGCGCTGAAGCGGCACCTCAAAACCTATTACTGCCCGCCTTTGCTGAGGCTGGCACTGTCAAAGCTGCAAATTAGCCCATTTGCAACCCTTCATAATGCACTGTAGCAAGGAACAGCATGTTTTTCTCAGGGAGGGCTAATGCTGAACAATGTAATGTACTGCAAATGTAACATATTGCAGACAGACCACAGAATATACATTTAGATTTGTCAGGTGTCACTTTTGTGCTGTTCTGCAATCCATTATGCTTTCTTAGCAGGTTTTGACCTTTTTACGTTTCACTGTTGATACAGAAAAACAGCTTTGGTGTTCATAAATGTACACACATCTATAAATACCATCATCAATAAGAATTTAAAGCTGATATCTGACAACTCTTTCACAGCATCCTTAAATCAATAAGAATACGCTATTGTTTATATCCAGTCAAAACAAGTTTCTGCTGGAATGTTTTTGCCTTGATCTCACTTCTGGGAAACAAAAAAATACTAAAATTATTTCTGTTATTTTCCTGCTGCTTGTCTTCTTTTCAAAGTGTGATTCCATTATTTTGAAAGAGTAATTGTGCAGCAACAAAGCAACAAGAGATTCAGAGGTCAAAACTAAGGACACACTGGCAGATAAACTCAGGAGGATATAACTTTTGTACAACAGACCGGGCAGAAATCCAGGAGACTCATATGTTTGAATCAATAGCTGTCGTCTCCGTGCTGTACTCCACTAATATATTTTTGTGAAAATGGGAACCTGGTGAAATTTTTTTTTTTTCCTTGATGATGTGACTTGTGCATTGTCTGGCCATATTGCTGGAACAATAACATAATTATACAGAGCCCCTACGGCTCGCGATGGGAAATGTTTTCCTAACTACTTCTGCACAATATGGTTTGCATTTCCCCTACCCATATGCACAGTTGGCAGGTTGTTACAGTCCAGTTTTAATACACCGCGAGTTTGCGGAAATGCTTTTGAAATACTACAGAAAATAGAGATGATCCAGTGATGCAATTATTGCATGAGCTGCCCAGCCCAGCCGCTGTGGTTGAAGCTGTAAACGTGGTTACTGCTCAGATAACCGCTGCCTCTGTGCCCGTTTCAAACAACCTCAACATCAGCTGGTGAGAGAGCTGGGTAAACTAGCCCCTAGAGTTATATTCCAAACTGCAGTGGTACAGATTGGAGCTTTTAGTAGTCACAGCTGATGGTGCACCAAACTCGCACCATGGTTTTGTCCATTATTGCATTTCGGTTTGTTGAAGCCACATGGCAGCTTTATAGAATTTAGATATATTTTATGAGTAGCAAACCAGATCAACAATTAATGATAGGGTGAAAACCGACCTTGTTTAATTTTTCACAGATATAACAATAGTCTGGAAAATAAGATAAGATAAGATAAAACTTTATTAATCCCTCGGGTGGGTTCCTCTGGGAAATTCGGTTTCCAAAAAAGCACAGCACCGACAGAAGTTACAGAGTTACAGAACATTATATATATATATATATATATATATATATATATATATATATATATATATATATATATATATATATATATATATATATACACATATATGAATACAAAGACATATATAGATAAAATATACAAAGGGGATACATAGAATAAATAGGAATAAAAATAAAAATGCAAGTGAATTGCACATTTCAAGTATGGAAGTCTATTGCACCGTTGACTTTGGAATATAATAAGTGGTCACTGCAAAACATTTCATAACATTTCCTTACTGAAAAAATGTTTAGCAGGTTTTACGTCATGGATTCAAGCTCAAAACAAAGAAGTTTTGAGCTTGATGGAGGCACAAAAAAGGCCTTAATATTCCTCTGCTCATAATTACATTTGAGCCATTAAATCCATTCATCCTAGGGTCATGCCCCTAGCATGGGTGAAATACTTAATCTCTAAGAGATTGAACTACTATGAATGCACAGTATGTTAACGATGAAATGCTTCAAAGTACTGATATTTGTTAATAGACTACAATTTAGTTTAACAGAAGAAAAAAAAGATATACAAGTAAATTGTTATTCAAAGATTAATTGCTAAGATCTGTATTTTATATATGATTGTATTTATTTTTGGAAGAACAGAGCTCTACAGCTAAGAGACGTGATGACTGATTTTTGAAGTGGA